>NW_020448564.1:1143212-1198046 GCF_003343035.1 Apteryx rowi
GCCTGGATGCAATCCTGTGCAATGTGCTCTAGGTGACCCTGCTTGAGCAGGGGGGTTGGACTAGATGATCTCCAGAGGTCCCTTCCAACCTCAGCGATTCTGTGATTCTGTGATCTGTTGGTCTTGTCAGTGAATAGATCTGAGGCTTCAATACATGATTGCTGCGTATCCTTTTTACTTGTGTCATGTTCCTTCTAGTCATGCACAGAGTTCCTTTGTGAAATGCATCACTATTTACAACTTGATAACCTTGTAAGGGGTTCTTTGACTCCTAAACCATTTCAGATACATTTGTGGGTAGCGCTTTGTTTTATATCTGTGCTTCAAACTTAATAAATGTTTTAACTTCCACCTTTGGCTTTGCTCCTGTGTTTTCATGGACACCTGAGTATTGTCTTGTGAAAAAGTGATTCCTTGTCTTGAGTTCTGCTGTCTTTATTGAGTTCTGGCTTTTTTTTTTAAAGGGCACTTCAGTCAATACCCCTTAATTTTCAGATCTGTAGGGTTGGTGCTTGACTGCAAGCTTGAATAGCATGTTCCTCTGGGATATTGGTCGTGTCCTTTGGGCATTTTCTCTGTTACATCTAGGCCCTGTTCAATTCCTTGGATAGCTTTCATGTCAACATGCAGGGGAGGTATGGAACTCGGCACCTTACTGTTATTCTTTGTCTGGAAGCACAGCGAAGTTATCATGCTTTATATGTAGTCCAGTATCGTCTGTGTTTCCTGTCAACACTGACATGTGCGTGCTTCCTATTCAGTGTCCTGTACTAAGCCTTGTCCACTTTTTTCATTGTGAACTTAACTGTGATATAGCTTGATCTACTGATATGTTTCTGGAGCCTAGAAACATTTTGCTAAAAGGTGACTCTTCAGTGACTTTTTAATTTGATACGTGTGTGTTCAGAATATAATAAGTGAGATCTGGAGACAGGAACTGTAAGTATCAACCTGCTGTAAGACCAGTAGCAAGGTAAGCATTGGAGTAAGTTGTCATCTTACATGACTGGCATGCAGGGTTCTTCGGGCATCACTGTTCACACATGATGCTGGTCCCTCAGATGCACCAACTCTCCTTTGAGGCTGAACGCTTAAGTATCTTGAGTCTGAGGATGCAATACACGAGTGTAAAGCATTGTGGGCTATCGTGTAGCACATGAGCAAGTTCTTAGGAAAAATAAGATTATTCACTCCAGTCTATTTCTAGAACCAGATAATCTCCATATTGATAGAAATGGCTATTTTATTCTCAAAGGTGAGTAGAAGTCCGTTATCTTAACCCAGAAATGAAAGAGAACTACTGAATCATGACTGTAGGCTAGAAAGCATACAAGAGAAGCTGACATTTGCTGCTTGAACTCACTTGTAAAATTCTCTGCTAAATAATTAGTATGGAAGTATTTTCCTTGGATTATAAACATCTTGGTCTGAAATGATTTTTGTTTAATCTCTACCTTGCTTTGCATGCTTTGATAACTATTTTATCACTGGGGCTGCTAGGTGCTATTGCAGCAAAAATGGCTTGAAATAAGTATTTTGCAACTCAGTTGAAAGGTGATTGCTTTGTAGGGCACAGATTTCCTAATGATTTAAGGACTTTGATTGCTCAGTCTAAATCTGTACTAATTTTAAGCCCATTTTGATGTCAGGTGGGTTTCCAACCCAGACCTCTTGGTTTCCTTGCATCTTGCTGGCCAGATGCTACCAAAGGCAAATTTGCTACAAGTTGGATATTTGTAGGGGTCAAAACTAATAAAATAATCCATAGTATGCAACACATAAGCAACATGTAAGTTAACACACTCCCCCCCCCCAGTTGCTTTCTCATATTTTAGGGTGCAGTTCATATTACTTATTCTAGTTTATCTGGACTGCCACTGGAAGAAGTAGGCTTGCTCTATCTACGGTCTTTTCTGACCAGCTTTCTCACTACTTGCCAGGGCAAGTTGGGCCATTTTCTTGGCTCTACAGAAAGATTCACTTAAATGTACCACTAGCAAACAATTCCTAAAAGGGATAATTGTATGTCTTTGCATGCTGAGACTACCTCAGATTAACACTTTGATTACCTACTTGGTTGTTGTTTTATGGAGGTTCCTTCCTTCTCTTTCCTTGTAATCTTAGATGGTAATAGTAATCTATTCTACATCTTCTTGTTACCTGTGAAAAGAAATATATTAATAATACTTTTAATAACTTAATGTATAATTGCACTGTACCACTCTCATGGGATCAAGATTTTTCTAACACTTGCTGAATGGACGTTACTGGATTTTTTTTTTTGGGGGGGGGGGGGGAATCTAAGGCCAGGTTGTGCCTGTTGTGTTATATCCCAACTTTGCCATGTCTGTGATCTCTGGAGATCTTGGGATATAGAATCAGGTGGACAAACCTTTGCAGGACAAATCTGACTCCTTCCTCCAGCCCCCCGTTTTGTATTTTAGTTAGAAATCTTCATGCATCTCCTTAATGAAAAAGATTGCAAGGCTAGCAGTGGATTTAGTGTACTGGAAAGTCAATCAGTTCTCTGGATATTTATTGCTATTGTCTTAAGCTCTGCTGCTGGCTCTTATGTGAATGTATTTGCCGTTATCTTGATATCGTCTATGAACTGTCTGGCTTAGTCTGGTCAATTTTGGGGTTGGCTGTAGATAAAACCTCTCTATAGTGTGCTTTAGGATATGCATTATATGTAAAAGAATGTGAAATGCCTCAGAACTCTCGCTATATGCACACAAAGTGTTATTGTTCTGTATGGTCTTCTGAGACTGTTCACGTTTCAGTCTTGTATCTAAAATCTTCTGCCTCCTGGCAGTTGAGTAAAAATGTGTTTTCATAGTTGACCAGACAACTGAAAGTTTGGTCTTTTTCTTTCTTTCTTTCTTTCTTCCCCCACCCCCACCCCCACCCCACTGGCTGAAGACTTTCAAGTTTGTCTTTTGGAAGAGACTTATGAAAAGGGCAAACTAACCCCAGCATATTGCTTTGTTGGTATTGACTTCTTGAGTTTTTAGGTTGTAGCTGCTAGTATTCTTTTATAGAAATCTATTATATATTCTCCAGGGTTAAAAAAAAACCAGCATTTTTTATCTCTTATGAAAAGAAGAGATATACTTATATTTTTGATTGAAATTTTTGGATGTACAGAGCTAATGGAATCGCTGCTTAGTTAATATTTTTTTCTGTACATGGCTTTTGATTTTTTGTCTTCTGAGAAGATAAAAAGAGAATTAAAAACACTTAAAATTTGCCATTTTACTTCCTCTTCATGAGTTTGCACAGAATTTGGGGTGCGGTGTTGCTGTGTGCTGCTAGTATGGTTATGCGGTAGGTACAGGGCTTGTGCTGGTTTATATTGTTTCCAGACGCTGTACTTCATTCTTAAATTTAGTTTGATCATCTTCTAGGATAAATTTTGCTGGACAGTAGACTTAACTTGTGAATTACTGATTTATTTTACCTTTCTTTCTCACTCACTGAGGTGTTTTGTCAGGTTATTTAGCCAGAGTGTTTTCTAGATTATAGTCTTTCAACATCTGCCTATTTTTAGCCTTCTTAAATCAGCACGTATTATTTTTTGAATGCTTTCTCTATTTTCTTGATCTCCCTTCTAATTTGAAGGCCTCCTTCACTGTAACTTTCCCATGCTCATCAATATTCAATTCTTGAGCAAACTGAGCATTATAAGTTTTGTGTGTGTGTTTTGAGGTCTGTGTACCAATGCAGACCTCCAATTTCATTATTTTAAAATCAGAACTATGGCATGACTGTATTCTTTTGCTTCTTCCTGCACTTCTGAATCTTCAAAAACAATCATGCTGAAAAATACTAGAGAGGCAACTGAAAGATGAGACCTTAATATGTAGTGCAGTATGTAGCTTTTGGCACAAGGTTTCCCCTTCCGAAGATATTAGAATGGGATAAGTGATTTTAGTAGTTCAAAACAGTTCTTCAGTAGACTTTTCATTTGGTCTCTGGTGCTTTTCTGTAATGATGAATATATAAATGGAATTATGAAATGTCTATTTTGGTATACCCACCTTCTTGCCAGCATAGCGCAATGTTTTCAGAATTCTTAAAAGTTATGATCTTATCTGTGCTAACAGTTGGGAAATTGTAAATATTCTGTTAGTCCTGGAGTTTAGAAGTTTAGTCATGGTATCATGCCAAACTTTTGCAGGTCAGCTTTCCTGACTTGCATGCTGTTTAGTCTTTCCCATTAACATTTTGAACAGGTGGTCTTGCCATCTTCTCTAGAAATCACTGTAATTGGCATTTTCCTTTTGAATGCTGTTGCAGTAGCTGAAATAATTAGTATTTTAGATCATTGTGTAGGTCTTCAGTCTTTGAAAGTGCAATGCCATACCTCCTACTGAGCATCCATAAAATGACCTTTCTGGCAAAAATGTTGGTGAACTATTAGAAGAGTTAAGATTAAAAAATGGTCCACTGCTATGTATTCTCAGATTCCAAATAGTAAGTTTTACAACCTATTTATTGTGAGTGGCTACATCATACAATAACTTGGCTTTTTTAGACAATTTTCATTTCAATTGCCATAGATTAAATATAAAAATCAAGGTGCATGCTAGGTCTGGAGGCCTAAGAACTCCTTGCTTTCTTGAGCAAATTGATCTTGGGTACTGTGCAGTATTCTCATATCTACATATCCCAAATAGTGATCTTTCCCCAATTTGCTACCTTGGGGATGACTTTGCAAGGGTACTTGTGATTCTTTTTTTTTTAATCCTACTTTTTTGCACAGCTTCACAGGCAGGAAGGTTACTTTAGTTTGGTTTCTGACTATGCTCTGTGAAGCAAAATTACTGACCGTCCGGTGAAGTTCAATAGAATTTTGCAGTTCGGTACTGGGAATGACAAGATAAACTGATATGCTCCTTTTTATTGTTTTTATGGTTTTATAAATAGATGGTAAATATTTTCCAAAAAACTTTACGTTACTATGCTAGTTATAACTATCCAAAAGTGACAAGAGTTCGGTGAAAGCTGGAAGTTAAGGACAGTGCCTTCTTATCAACTTTAACTTTTTTTATAAGTTTTGTTTAATTCCAGTGGCTAATTCCATGGGACTCTTTAATTCATTTTTTTCTTCCTTTCCTCCTCAAATTTCACAAGTCGAGAGCTCATGTTCTGAGATACCCAGTGGATCGTTCAACACAAACTGTAGAAGACTGAAGTAGTATGGTCTTGTCTGATTTTGACTTTGTAATGTTTAGAGATGAAATTGGATGGTATTCAATAATAACTGATATGGGAATTTCACTGGAACGTAGCAAATGAAGTTTTGGTACTTGCATGAAATGAAAACTGGAATCTAAGTGAACCAAGGCTTATCTTCAAGGTATTACTGATTGCTCTGAACTCATACAAAATTTGTTTTGCTTTTTAGATTTTGGATCGCTCTTTGATCTAGAACACGACTTACCAGATGAACTAATCAGCTCCACGGAACTGGGACTCACCAATGGTGGTGACATTAATCAGCTGCAGACCAGCCTTGGCATGGCACAAGATGCTGCATCTAAACACAAGCAGCTGTCTGAACTTTTACGGGCTGGCAGTTCCCCAAATCTCAATATGGGTGTTGGTGGCCCTGGCCAGGGCATGGCCGGTCAAACCCAACAAAACAGTCCTGGAATGGGAATGTTAAACAGCATGGTGAAAAGCCCCATGGCACAGGCTGGGTTGACTTCTCCCAATATGACAATGGGTGCAAGTGGACCAAATCAGGGTCCTTCAGCCCAATCCACAGCAGGAATGATGCCAACAGTAAACAGTCCAGTTAATCAGCCTGGCATGGGAATGAACACAGGGATGAATGCTGGCATGAATCCTGGGATGTTGGCAGCAGGCAACGGACAGGGAATAATGCAGGGGCAAGTCATGAACGGTTCAGTTGGAGCAGGCAGAGGGCGACCTAATATGCCGTACCCAAACCCAGGAATGAGCAATGCTGGTAACTTGTTGGCTGAGACACTGCAACAAGGCTCTCCACAGATGGGAGGACAGGCTGGACTGAGAGGGCCACAGCCTGGAGCCATGAACAAGGTAAGACAACCTTAACTTTATAACCTTCCTTCTTGATGTCAACCTCTTTGTAAGAAGTATTCCTCTGTGCTAGGGGTTGTATAGAATGTTTTTTTTCTTTAAGGCCTCTGGATCACATGGTACATGGTTTATATGCTGTTTAAGTGGTATTCATAGCAGCCATGTGAGGCAAAAATTGGGTCTTTGCAAGCATGGTTATTGCTGGGTAAGAGGCCTAATTTTTAAATCATGTGGTGGTGTAGTTTATCAACACTGAAAACTAACTTAATTGTATTCTATTGTATTCTATTCTGGTTTATGTTTTTGTCCATGGTTTTTGATGGGGTATTTTCCCATCTAATGTGATGCTGGTGTTAGGAGTGTGACGGGAATATAAGCTAGCACTGCTGCCATTAGTTTGGGGGTTTTTTGGGTCATGTCTGTTCAGAAACACCAGGAGGTCTATTTTGTCTTCTAGCTGTTGTGGTGCTCTTCTAGGGGAAACTTAACAAGAATATATGTCGCCTGAGATCTGTTGAATATTAGTTTATACTGTAGCAAATAAGAAGAGACCCATACATGTTTGAATGGTCTGATATGCTGTATGTGATAAGATACATATATTGGCCTTGTTAACAAATGCATCATTTGAGTTATTGGTGAAGTAAGAATGCTTGCATAAACACCTGAAGACAAATGCTGAGCGGTTCTTAAAAACTTAATCAGTTTTAGTTTTAAAATTTAGAAGGCTTTTGTCTATAGGAGGGTAAATCAGCTGAAAAACCTTTTACATGTTGGAGGGGGAGATAGATGGGTTTTTACAGTTTAGAAAATTGGAAGAAAGTTATCATGGGTCAGTTAGAAAAGTCAAGAGATGGCCTAGTGCTTTAAACTACAAGGGAATGTTTAAACTGTTTCTTGTCATGCACAAATATCTTTACAGGAGTGGGGAACTGTCCAAGTGTTTCTTCTCAAGTTTTTAGTGTTTTGATCAACAGTCTAGACAATACCTAAATATCTTAATTCACTTTAGATGGGTATTTTGCATTTCTTGGTTAATGAGGGGTAAGTTGTTCTAGGGTGCTTTACAATACCTGAATAGATCTGCCTTGGAATCCTCAGAATGAATCTACTTGGAGGGCTTGATGTTGTAACTGACATAGTCCATAAATTTATCTGAAACCAAAGTGAAAAATATGTTCTAGATTAATAGTTTTGCTATGCTTTAAGTAAAATGGTTTTAGTGTCTTATGAATGTTATTGATTATGAACTTCATGGTTTTAGCTTTTTGCATGAGCTCAACTAACTATGGTTCCTACATACACATCCAATAATGAGTTGATTCTGTAGTCTATTCATTTTAGATGTTTTTGCCTGATAAGTAAGTTGTTGTAAACTTCTTACAAAGCTTGATTGCTACAGTAGAAAATGTATTTTTGTACAGTTTATAGTGAAAAGAAATATGTAACTGCTTGGAAGTATTTTTGCATTGGACTTAAGTGTCACTATTCCTTGGCTGTAAAGTTGTTATTCTTTGATCTTCAGAGAACTGTGTTCAGAGGTCAAAAATTGACCTACTGGGTATTTTGGTGAAATGCAACATCTTAATCCATATTTATCAGAGCTAAAGTAGAGTTATGAACTATAACAAGCTAATTTATCTAGGAGAAATAAAATCTAAGGCCACAAAATTGAGCTTTCAGCTGACATGATCCAAAACTAAATTGTCTTCCCAGCATTCTTAAATTCCGAAATGTGCTGTACATCTAAACTAAGCAGCATTTTGTGCTTTGGGAATCTTCAGACCGAATACATGATAAATTCTGCTTTTTTGTTCGTTTTCCCAGTGTGGTAGAAAATACTTACAGCAGAGTTCTTAGTTTTTGAGGAAAAAAGAGCTTTAGTGTATGTGTGGTGGATGTAGCCTTCATAAAGCAGTTTAAACTGCTTGATGAGAGAGAACAGTCTGAAATGGAGGCTGAAATTCCAGAATGTCTTCAATTGGTTTGGTTGTTGGCAGGGAGCCTGCGTTTCACTTCATGCAGTGCAGTTAGCAAAATCTGACAACAGTAATGTCTGCCCATTTTATCTCTCCGCCGATCTGCTTTCATTGTTCCCACCTACAAATCTTCAAAAAAGTAGATGAGAACAGAGGACCCTAGAGCAGTTGTTTTTAAAACCAGTTTCTTAATTGGTGAATTTAATAGTGTGTTACTGCTAATGTGGGAGTCTGTGTAATAACTTTTGTAGGTTGCCTTCATCATAGTGAAAATGTGCATTATCCAGGAGCTATCCTTTGGGAGGAGAAAAACCAGAAGACCAGCCACTTTACTTTTATTATAATGTTAGCTTGCCAAGGTCAGTCCCTTTAGGTGATGACAGTTTCCCCTGTCCTCTGTGAATTGTCTTTCAGTAAAACTGAGATGTCTTGTCTGCAGCGATTTTTACAGAGGAGTAGCTTGTGTTTCCTGTGATGTTAACCAGTCAAGAGGAGGAGGTTGTTACTGTTTTTTTTAATAGTAAAGATGAACTCCAAGTGGCTATTCAATTCAGGGAGCAAAATTGGTTACATTTCTGCTTTTTTCTGTTGTCTTCTGGAGTTAGTGAGGCATGTTCTTCCTCTCTTCCCAAATGATTGGCTAGCCATGGAGTGAAATGCTTGCTTTTCAGAGGGAAGCATATAGTTCTCAACTTCTCCAATTGTGAGCATTCCTTTTTTTAGGACTTGAAATCCCAAATATCAACACAAATGATTCATTTGGGGTCATCAGCTAGATATTAACTTACATTTTCCATAACCTACCACTTATGTCCTGTTTTGTAATGCCAAAGTTTTATGTATAATGTAAGCAATCACTGACATACAAAGAAGCAATTCTGTCTGCACGCCATCTCCTTCCATGTGCCAATTGCACAACAAATTTTGTTGAAGAGCTAATCCAGGCTGGAAACTAACCTGGTCATTTAAAAAAAGCTGGGTTAGTTTCCTGACCCAGTTCATGCTCATCAGCAGGAGAGAGTGCTGATACTTGGGAGGGGACATGTTAAAGGAGTGCATATTGCCAGTCAGAGGAGGGTGTGAGCCCTGTTTTGGCAACAGTGCCAGCTTAAATACCTCTGAAAATTTAGCCTAAGAGGAACTGTTATAAGTTTGGAGGTGGAAGGAATAACAAGTTTTGCTTTCTTGAGTAAACTTTTTGTTTTCTGTGTGCTTGATTGTTGGCAAGTTACAAGGAGGGATGGACTAACCTATTACTCTTAAAATGGAGTTTTCGATGCTCTGTTTTATAATCCTTTGATTCTTTCATGTTAAAGAAAATTTCAAGCTTTTTATTTCACTGCAAATTAAAGCTTCATGACTTAAGTGCAAATTCATGCTTCCTGTTTTGAGCCATTCTTCATTTGGAAATATATGTAGTTAAAACCTTATTCTGACTCTTTAATTGTTCCACTGGGTCTTGTGAAGATTTGCCAGTTACTGTCTTCTTGTCCAGCCTCTTCTTAGAAGAGGGTGTTTTGCATATGAGTTGGTATGTGCGTTTGTGATGGTCATGCTCTGGCCTAAATGATCTGAAGGTCAGGTGAATTTAGTCACTTTACCTTTTATGCCCCACTAATTCAAGAAATGTACCCGTGCTGAGATGGACACGAAGGCAGTTCAGATCTGTAAGGGAATGGCGAGCTCTGCAGTGTGATCGTTTCACTTGCCTATGAGGTGACTTGAAATGCTCAGAGCTCCGGTAGTAATTCTTTGTCCTTTGGCTTGCTGCTTCATTTGAGTATGTACAGGATTCTAGCTTATTGCAATGGAGACGCTTTTCTGCTTTATCAGCATTTAACACCTTAAGAAGAATTGATTGTAATGCTTTACTATAGCAAACATGATTCTCTAGAAACTCCATAACTTCCTTAAAATAATAAAAAATGTCAGAGTACTTCAGCTATAATTCTGCTGTTCAAAGTTGCAGAGAGATTGAAAGAGTTGATGTCAATTTGTGAAATTAGATACAAATAAAGAAAATAAGAGAAGCTTATGTTTCTTAATGTTACCGTATTCAACGTAGTGTTTGGTGTCCCTTTTTAGGCTGAAGGGATGTGTTCTTGGTTTGCTTTGTTTTTAATAGCCATTTGATTCCAGAGGTAGATATATGCATAGTGTTTAGACTTTGAGGCCAAGTGTACTATATGATCAAGTATTAATCCATTAAAAGTGTATTTACATGTTCTGACCCTTTGCTTTTTCTTCTTTGGTGAAGCAAGATGAAAAGTGGATAATTGCTTACTTTATCGTGCCATAGTGGAGGAATGCATTTGTTCATAAGGGAGAAATGGAGCAGTAAAGACTTGCATTTGTTAGCTGTAAGTTCTTGGGGTGAATAGGGGAGTTTCTTGCACAAATGGTAGTGAAAGAGTGCTAGACTCTTGCAAAAGGTATCTGAAAACATAATGCAGTAAATAGCAATCAATAGCAGCTCTTGGAAAGAATGCAGGAGAAACTGGCAAAATTTTGTTGTGAGGCTATGTCTGGGTCCAATCGGTCAGCAGAATGGTACTAGAAAGTGGTATACAGTAGTTATGAGGGGTTTTTTTTTAAGAGTGAGCTGGAATTTGATCAACTTTCCTATTCCATTGCTTTTGAACGTGTGGACACTGAAAGATACTTGATACATCAGTGTGGTCTTCAAATAGCACGTGCACTACAGTTACCCTGATAGAGATACACAGCTGATGCTGCAAATGTTGGATTATTTGGAAGAATGTTACCAAACTCAATTCTGTTTCTTTCCTTCTTCATGCTTATGAACATCTTTGAACAACAAATAGAGTATTGCTATACTATTGCTGATGTCCAGTTCTGTCTTTCAAAATATCTTCATTGAAGCACTTGTTTTTACATAGACGTTACAGATTTTCTACTGTTTCTATGTGCATTGCTGTAACCAGGTGTTCCTCCTCAAATAGGGTTTGTATTAACAGTGTAAGTAGAAGTACTGCTGTTAGTTACTTGACCTTCTTCCAAACCAAAGATGCATTTGTTTCATGGCATCAGAACAAAACTTTAGGGAACTTCCTCCACTTCCAAAGCTGCCCTTGTGAGATAGGGGGAAGCTTCTGAACAGCCCTATCTGATGCTGTTTTTGCCTGTGAACTGGCATGTTTTTTGAACTTCTCATGTCATCCACATCATTTATACGTTGAGAGAGATGCACATCTTCCACCATTCTGGTGGTGACAACCACTGCTTCAGCTGGAGAGAAGAAAGTCAAGCCTGGTCGTTTTCTACTGTGTGTGTAGAGGGAATAACAATTTGAGATTACTATCTATTAGCCATGTATCATCCTCTCTTGCTCTTCTCCTTTTTTTTCTGTTTTCTCTTCTTTTGTCCCCTACGACTACTTTTCCTTTGTGTTGTGCATTTCTGTGCTCTTCTGTGTGTGCAAAGTCTTTCCTTATGTGATGAGAGTTGAGGCTATGAAGTGAAGAGAGGGAGAAAAGCAACAAATGGGATGAATAAAGAAGAGAAATGAGAAGAGCAGTGGAAGGATGTAGGCCGGGAAGGAATGTAGAGATAGTTCACAGTCAGTGAGGACAATGATTCAGCCATGTGTGTTTTTGTACAGTATTGCAGATGCCTTGTACTTGTCTCATGCAGTGGAACCAGCACCGCCTTACTTTGGCTGCTGTTCACTTGATCGCATCTCTCCCTTCCCCACCCCCTTCCAAATAGATCAGTTACATGATAGTGAACTATATGGCAAAGTCTTTCTGGTTGTTTACAACTGATGAACTTCAAGTTTCTAGGAGTTTTTTTTTTTTTTTGCTTCTGTAGCTCTAGTCACTAGGTCATCCATTTCTTCCTGTTGGATGCTTTCATCTTGCTTTTATTGATGTTTTCCCAACATGTCATAGCAAATGATATTAGCATGCTCCTGTTTCTTGTTCCAGGGTCACTAATGAAAAGCTTTGGCCCCATGACATTGCTGTGAGGAATCTCCCCGGTGACCTTTCTGTTGACTCGTCCTAGAGTTGTGTCCGCATTGCGGATGTCAGGTTAATGGGTCTGTGATGGCTGGACCAGGAGGGTGTTGCTGTGAGGTTCAGCTGTGGACCTGGAGGTCTGTCTCACCTGGACAAAGCTGTGGCTGCAAACTTGTTCCAGGAGACCTTGAGGCATCTGCTTTTCGGAACCTGTTCAGGTGATGCTCGAGTGCATGGTCTTCAGGGTCAGTCCGGCATGCTTGCCCTCTAGCTTGGCATCTGCTCCCCTGGCATTTGCCTCTTCTGTGGCCTGAGAGGGGCAACTGAGGATTACCCTTGTCAGGAACCTGCTGGGCTGAGCTGGGCATGTTGTCTTCTGTCTCCTGGTCCCCAAGTACAGCAGGGCAGAGGGGAGACCCTTTGGCAGGGCGGGTGACGGTTCCCAGCCCAAGGGAGAGCGGGGTGTTGCCTTTCTGCCATGGAAACATCTTTCTTTGAGGGGCTGTTTTTGCACCTCAAACAGTACCACTGACTCATGCTTGAGAAAGCATCAAAGATGTTGCACTGTGCCAACTTTATTAGTGTTCGTTAAAAAGCCAGATGCTTCATGTAAAGCTTACATGAGGCTTCAGCTGTAATGCAGATACAAAGGCTGGCTGGCAAGGCCAAACCTCATCCCCAAGTTTCATCAGAAAGCTTCAGTTTCTGGTTGCATAGCAAAGGTGCTTTTGTAAGTCTAGGTTTCTTTTCCCCCTGCAGTCAGGACAGAGCTGGCTCATCAGGCCATGGTTGTTTTGTATCCTTTGGCACAATGTCTGAAGCCCCCAGTGGTCTTGTCTCTGTTGTGCATCTTGAGTTCTTTCTGTGACACCAGGGTGTGAAAATAGGTACCATTCAGCCTTCAGAGCTGAATTACAGTTGATTAGGCTTTAAGGCTGATAGCAGCATAGATCACAGAAGTCATCTGGGTGCATACAGTGTTAGTGATGGCCAACTTAGTCTGCACTTAAGCAAACCCTGTAAATAATGCACTCCACTCCTAGCTGACAGCTAACTTTGAGCTGTGAATATTAATTTAATGAACTTGAAAACTTTGTCTGCCTGGAGATGTCCATTCCTTAAGGTACCTACCTGATTTCATCCTTTCTGGAGCCAAACGGATCAGACTGTCCTACAGGAAAAAACTTTATCATGTTTTCATAAGGAAATAATTCTGTCAGTCCTCCGTTAACTCTTGAACCTGTTGGTCAATTTGAGGCAGCAGTGATGATGGGGAAGTGTCCTCAAAGATACCAGTGTGTTTGTGGCTCCTGCTTTTTTTCCTGTTTTTTTTTCTTCTCCCTGGACCTCTCCCCTCCCCTTTCCTGCTCAACACAGGAAAGACCTTATTAGGTGCCTTCCCGAGGGAGAGGTGGGAAGGCCTTGACCCTTACCTGTTCCATTTTTGGCTGCAGCTGCCTGGTCAGTCACCACATGCATATTCATCGCAGTCAAGACATGGCAGTGGCGCTACTAAAGGAGAGAAGAAATGAAGCTTTTGGTTCTTCCTGCTCATTACACAGCTTGTTCATCTACCATGCGCAGAGATTCTTTCATGGCTCTCTAATAAATTACCACTGTGCTGTGAGATTATGGTTTTTGTTTGTGTGGAGGGGGAGTTCACTTTGTACACATGAGGTATCTAAAGTGGCAGGTTCCTCGGTGAGGTTTGTGCCGCTTTTCCAGGAACATGTGTTTGATCCTGCTGCATTTTGTAAATGCAAGCTGAAGGCTGTTACAGTGGATTGGCACACCTGAAGAAGGAGGAAAGTTTTTGGCTAATCACAGATAATACCTGGGGAGGTAGGTCACTTTTCTCTGCAAGTTGGAGAAGCTTGGTGAGGAGCAGAAACAAGGCCTTTCTACAAGGGAAAGAGGGTTTGAGGACAAATGTAGGATTAATGGGAAAGAAACCTACCACAGGAGTTTGTGTGCACTTTGGATGCAGGAAAACAATGCCTAGAGTCGAACAAAAACACTTCAAGTAGACTGAACACTGTCTAGTCAGAGACTAATGTGAACTGAAATGGTGTAGCTCTTTAATTTCATGCCTTTATTACTGAGTTACAGCTCTTCTAGGATCCTGGCTGAGTAATGGCAATAACTTAGTAAGAAGTTAGAAGTTAGTGTTGGAAGGCCAAATTTTCTGTGAAAAGTAGACGGGAACGCAAAGAGTGGGAAAAAAATGTCGCCTTTGTTGGCAAGATTGACCCTTACTGTGCCTTAGATTCTGGAACGCTCCAAGGCAACAGGCAACATGTTCTGGTGTGCTAAAACTGTTGAATATGCAATAGGTGATGCATACTACAGAAGAGGATATATAGCCCTTGTATGAAATAAGAATCCCCTTTCCCTATGGGTGAAGGGTTCAGTAGCTTTGTTTGCAGAGTTCCCTGCGACCTCTCCTTTGACCTCTAGTACTTGCAGTTGCCAACAAGTACTGTGCCTGTGCGATTCAGTGTGGTGTTACCTATGCCTATGATGCACTCAAAAATTGAAAACTGTGTTGTATGCTGAAAATGTGGACTTGCATTGTTATGGCTGTCTGGAGAGGAGCTGTGGGAGTGCTGACAGTTGGGTGGGAGGCATTTAGGATAAACCCTGCTGATATGAATGAAGGTGGTATTTGTCTTCATTTGGAGTCTGCACAGATGCAGAGAGCAGAAAAATCGTTTCAGACTTCTGAGTTGTATAGTCCATGATACAGATTTGTGATTGGGAAAGGTGAAATGAGAATCTGTTGAATAAAATGTTCTGTAAGAAAAGTGTCAGACCAGTTCTAACCAGACTGTCCTCAAAGGTTGCTATATTGGCCTCACTGTTTAAAGGAACTGTATGGTTGAGGAGTTGGATGTTACATGGTTGGTGTAAAATGAGGGAGCAAAGGAAGCATATGGATCAGTATTGCATTACACCTAGTTCATAGCTGTGTTCGGTCTTGCTTCTCTTAAGTTTTCATTTGCCTTTTATTGTGAACTATGCTATCTCACTTGAACTTCTTACCATTTTAATTCCTAGATGGGAATGATGAGCAATCCCAGTCCTTATGGCCAGCCATATAGTCAGAATACTGGGCCACAGATTGGAGCCAGCGGACTTGGGCCTCAGATGCAGAATAAAGCTGGGCTGCAGAATAGCTTACCACAGTTTCCGATGGATAAGAAGCCAGTTCCTGGGGCAGGAATGCCTAATATGGTAAGTAGAATGAAAGGTGTCTCCAGCAGATGTAGCAGACCAAAACGGAGCAATACGCAGTGCTCTAGTGTTGCCGTGTTAGGAGGCATGGTGAAATTTTGCAGCTGTCATACCCAATGTGAATGCGTGCTCTGAATCCTCACACAAGGCACTTGTTCCAAATCCTAAAAGGGCTGGTCTGGAGGAGGGGGCTGATTTGTGCTTTCTCTATTGATAAGCTGCCATCTTCACTCTTTACCCTTCAAACCCTGCTAACAGAAAATGAAAAGTAAGTTTTTCTACCTGCTTGGACACCTCTGGTCACTCCCATCCTTTCTCCTGTGGCTGGTCCTCTGGGTCCCTTCCTCTCCCTGTAGTTTTGTCTTGAGGGTTGTTTTCCTGGCTTGCAGTCATTGATGCTTCTGGGAGAGAGAAATCTCTCTTCTCAAACATGCGTTATCTGTGCTGTGGTAGCACCTAGCAGCTCTGATCCTGTTCGTTCCTGTTGTGTTAGGCCTTATGTGAACATGCGCAATGGTCTTGATTCTAGAGGTTCCCTGGCAGTTGTTGCCATAGTAGCCCTGCCCCCTACTGTTCCTGCAGCAGGGCTCGAGGAAAGGGGAAGTGAGAGTGGTGGGAAAAGTGGATGGCCCAAACTTACAAATGACAGAAGCATTAACTTCCCTTGCTTGAGCTTAATCCTGGTATCTGATGGTCTGGGAGAGCAAAGAGGCTGAATGTGTTTGTAGATGTTTAATGTGTTTGTTATTGTAGAAGCTTAAACTGGTTAGGGGTACATATGCGGCATGTCCTCCACTTTTTCCCTATTTTTTTTCCTCACTTGTGAAATAAATTCTCATTTCTGAACATAGCTGGTGTTTCCTGCAGCTTCAAATCTTAGATTTTTCTCCCCCTTCTTGGAAGTCAGTGTCTTAATCTTAATTATTGGTGAATGAAAATCTGTTCCAGGCAACTTTTTATACCATTGAATTCAAGTTCAGTCCCATGAATTTTATTTAATGTTTTTGAAGTCAAGCATGAAACACCTGGAAGTCTGGCACAAATAGGCAGTCATATGAACTACTGAGGAAACAGCAGAAGCTTGTTGTTCAGGACCCCAACTGTCAAGCTTGTGTTCAGTGCAGAGTTTATAACTTTTGGGGGGTTGAATTGCTACACAGGTGGACTTAGGAATGAAAATGTCTCAGTTGATGTTTAGAATGACAGGCTGCAAACAAGGCAACTAAGGTCACGCTGGAGCATCTAAAAGCCCTGAGGGGATTAAGTAATTCACAGATTTTTGCAAAATGAAAGGTTCATACTAGTTTTGAAGAGCTACAGGAGAACTGGGGTTTAGGAGTGCAGGTAATTGAGCTCTGAAAAACTGTGGAGGCTTTTGAGAGCTCTAGAAACACCCTCAAACCCCCTGGAAGTGAAGAGTGTATTAGAAACTGAAGGCTATAGAGCTGAAGTGAAACAAGTAACATAGAGTCCATAAACCTCTCTTCTTTCCCAAAGTGCTCCTCAGATATCACCTGGAAGCAATACAAAGTCTGGAGAAATGCACAAAAGTTTAGAAGAAGTGCTAGATATTGCCATACTTGATATTAGTTCTCTACCATGAATTATTCTGAAGTTGTGCTTCATCTCTGTGGCAGAGATGGAGCGCAAACACTTTCTTTTTTTTTATAATGCCTGTGTGCAATCTTTGTGATAGAAGAAGGTCCCATCACTTCCTCTTCATTCTCGTTTTCTAGGGACAGTCAAACTGAGGTATCGCATACTAAAATTGAGGAAAAATTAATAGGTGCTTTCTTCCTTTAATGCAGGAATTGTGGATGCAACTCTTTCTAGCCTCCCAAATAAGGCCACTTAAAAAGAGATTTGAGGTCTAAGTACTATTAATAATGTTTTCCAAGTTGGCCTAGCACCACAGATTGACCTGTGAGCATATACAAAATTGAATAAGCTTTTGTTGATCAGGCAAGAGCTAGAAATAGGAGGGAGTGACATGGAGAAGTAACTAGTTGGCAACAGGAGTCTTGCTGGCACTGTTGTAAATGGGTCTTTAATATGGGCCACCCAGAAATACAGATAGGTGGGATATTTGCTTAATCACACATGTAATAGTTGTTTTTCTTCACTGATTCTTGTGTACTTTGGTTACTTGTTAAATGCACTGTTCTTAAACAGGCTTATTTCTGGGTGTCTCCTTTCTGCCTCCTACAGGGCCAGCAGCAGGCTCCCCAAGTTCAGCAAGCTGGGATGGGGCCAGCAGCTTCACAAGGAATGGGGTCTGGAGCACCGACAGCAGATCCAGAAAAACGCAAGCTCATTCAGCAGCAACTAGTTCTCCTCTTACATGCTCACAAGTGTCAGCGACGAGAACAGGCTAACGGTGAGGTGCGACAGTGCAACCTCCCTCATTGCCGAACCATGAAGAATGTCCTGAACCACATGACACATTGTCAGGCTGGCAAATCTTGCCAGGGTAAGTGGAGGAGGAGTGGTTGTATAGATGTGGTCAACACTTGCAGGACCAGAAGACCTCCTAGTAAGAGATGGTGAAGAAATGCCATTAAAGGACATGGGGATCTAGGGGTGGCTTGGGAAGTAGATTTTTTCTTATCTGCCCCTTTAGGAATAGAAATCATAAACCTCTTCTGAGATTTTTAAAGTTTAGGCAAGCTAGAGAAGGCAAGATGGCACAAAGATGATTGAAGATCTTGTGCTTAACTGTGAAACTTGCCTTTTAAGTGCTGTCTTCTGATAAGTGCAGGCAAAGTAGGAATCTGCAAGGAGGAATCTGCCTGTTTCCCTTAAAGGGAAGGGACAAATCTTAAGCAATAGCTATCCAGGAATTTGTCTGTTACTGGCACAGGTGAACATTTAGTCTGTTCCCATAGCCAAGGAAAGTCTGTGGACTACCTCCGTGGTAGCCTAGGCTTTTCTGGGTGGTGACAACTGCTGATACTGTCTGCCTCATCCCTGATATATAGGGTGTTATCCATGGAGCTACGGAGATGTAGTCTTAGATGTTTAACATAGAGCTGCCAAGAATGCTTTAATTGAGCCAGCATAAGTACTTGCGGCGATCTAGCTGCGTTTGCAGAGCTGTTTAGTGCTGAACTGCTTCACGTAATACTTTGCTGAACTGTTGTTGATGTAGAGATGTGCCCTGAGAGAAATAGCTGCTCCCTATTGAGTTTGTGTTGACGATGTGGAGATGTTAGCAGTAGTTTCTAAAGGCTTTTCATCCCCTTCCTTTCTCAGTGGCACATTGCGCGTCTTCCCGACAAATCATCTCGCACTGGAAGAACTGTACAAGACATGATTGTCCTGTATGTCTGCCTCTCAAAAATGCTGGGGACAAAAGAAACCAACAATGTAAGTCTTCCAGGGAGTTCTGTGTATTTGATAAACCATAAAATGCATGTTTTAACTTAATTTGTTTGACCCAGTTGAGGATAGCGGTGCTGTTGGAACAGTTGCAGAACATATTTCTCCCTCTGATAGCCAGTTTTTCTGAAAGCTTTCTAACTTTAAGCTTTTCCTGGCAGGAGAGTGGTAAGGGTGAACAAGAGTGATATTTGTCTCTTACCCAGCTGATTTGCACTTCTCTATCACCCCTTCCAGCTGACAAGGTTCTGGAGAGAGAGGCACACACGTGTGTGCGCATGCACACACACAGCTGTGTCATTTCAGCCCTAATGATCTTAGCCAGTGCTTTTCTGTCTTCATCCTGTATGTTTGCATCAGATGGCTCTTTTTCTTCCTCCCCTTCTTGTCCCCTTGGTCTTCCTGCCAAAATCTTTTCTGAGATTTCTGTCATTGTATTGCCTGTATGCCTTTACTCCTCTCTTCATGCTACTTTATGATACTCATGACTGGCCTGAGCTGGAGTATTTCTTGGGGAGAGGGATGGGGGAGGCATCAGAATGGGTGTTGAAGGGCTGTGACCTTCTGCCTTTAACATCTGTGACATGATATGCCTCTGCTTTCAGTTTTTGGCAAACAGCTGTCCTAAATGCTGGAGTGGGATTTGCTCTCAGCAACTCCAAGGGAAATCAGCATGTTGTTGGAATGACTAGTTAGGCCAAAACTTGTCATCCTATTGTTTCATGGCAGGTTTTTCAGACCTGGATTCTTACCTGTGCACTACTAGAAGGAGACATTTTGGTTCTGATCGGCCAGTAGTCTTGCATGCTTTCCCCTGTTCTCTTGGACTTCTTTGGCTGCCTCCTGCTGTCTTTATCAACTTGGTATCTCTCTTCTAGCGCTGCTGGGCGGAGCTGCAGTAGGACTTGCAAATACTGGCTCTGTGGGTGTGGGGCAGCAGACAACGCCCAGCATAAACACTACCAGTCAGATAGACCCCAGCTCCATCGAGAGAGCCTATGCAGCCCTTGGACTGACCTATCAAGGGAACCAGATGCAGACACAATCCCAGGCTCAAGTGAAGAATCAGCAGCAAGGACAGTCACCCCAAGGTCTGCGCCCTATGAATCCCATGAGTAAGTTGATCTGCTGGTGGTAAAATACAAACTACAGGCAATTTGTGCTGTATCTAATGCAAACTTTCTTAACCTACTAGCTGAATACAGCTAGCTAATTAGCAAAAGCTATGATTTTCCAATATTTTAGTCTTGAGATGACAAGCTACTCAGTGGAACAGGGGATATTAGAGCTCCCAAATGTTTTCCCTTGAAAATCAACAAGTCTTTCTGTGGAAAGTATTTTCTTTGGAAAAATGATTTTTTTCCCCATTTGATGTGATGTTTTGTGGCTTTATAACACAAGTTTCAGGCTTTTTAGAAGCTTTTAATTGAAAATGACAAGACACCTGCATTCAAGCGTGCTTCCTTGTCACTCAGATTGCAGCATTTTACACTTGTATCTTGGTTGCATAATGCTTGTTTTCAAAAATGTAAAGGAGAGAATACTGACTCTTTCTCTGAATCCTGTCATGTGGACTCATATAACTGTAATTTGTCTGTGTGGTTTATTGCAAAACCACGAAAGACTGCGGAAGAATTTTAATGTGAAGCGCATTTAATTCTGCCCTAGCTGTCACTTCTGGTGTCAAATGAAGTAACCTTTAACCATCAAATCTGATAGTTTGCGCTTACATCACAGGAGTTTGTTTCTCATTGCCAGCTCTTAGCTTGAGCTGCTTAAGCAGAGGTGGTTTTTTTAACTGAGAAGAGGAAAATGAGCTGGTAGAGATTTATCACAGGCTTGTTATTGGATTGCAGTGGTGCATTATGCCCAGTGACAAGCCTGTGTGCAGAACGAGTAGTGTGTATGAACAGGGCTGCTGAGGGAGGGCTTGAGAGGTTGCTTGAAGAAAGCAGCATTTGTTTGCAGGCTGCAGGTTGTGCTGTTCTGCACCAAACTACATCCTACTTCTGAGCTGCTCGGGAAAAGACTGCTGTCTGGAGTAGACCTGTTAGTGAGATGACTGCATGCAACTTGTGTATTGCCAACATCTTGCCTTCCAGTGTGTAAAGTGTGTTTAAAAAAAAAAAAAAAAAAAAAAAAAAAAAAGTTCCTGAGAGCTTAGTCCTAAAACAAGTAGATAAAATAACATGGCTTTCTACTGTGCATTAGCGTACTTTACAGAGTAGATGGCTTTCAAAAGCTCAGAAATGTTACAGTAAGGACCTTGGAAGGTCGAAAGGAATCTGCCATCTTTTTCTGAAGAGAAATGGATCTCTGTTTTTTCTCTTTATTTGCAGAGATGGGATTTAGCTTGTACTTTCTTATCGGGCAGCTCTCACCGTAATAGTGATAAGCAGAGACAAAATGACCTGAAGAGATGGGGTTAAAAAGTTCTTGGAGAGTGAAGGGCTGTGAAGCTTTATGTAAAAAGGACATGAATGGAGAGGGTAGATTTTTGACTGTGGTTTCATTATTAGGAGCGGGTGGCTAAGGAGGGGATTAAAACAGCTGAGCTAGGAATCATCAACTCATGGACTGCATGACAACAGGGCTAGATGAGAAGAAATAGCAGAATTTGGTGAGAACTGTGAAGAGATGCCATCCTAAATAGGTCAAACAAACGATCAAGGTTCTGGCAGTTGAAAAGGGAGAGGTAAGGTAAAGGTAGCAGCTGTGTCTTCTAGACCAGTTTGCTCTCACATGGCAAGGTGACTTTGGAAGGGAGAAAAAGTGACTAAAGGAAGGGGTGGGGGGTACAGGCAGCTTTATGAACAGACTGAAGCATTTGGGTGTGGTTTCAGAGGTGTATATTAGGTTTGCTAAACTTGGTTTCAGTGGATTTCTCTTATATGCAGTGTCTAATTTTGCAGGAAATACAGATTCTGTAGGATTGAGATGCCCTAAATACATACAAAGCTTGGTGATAGGTTTCATGCTACTCTCCCTTCTTCACAAAGTGATCTATTTAGTAGTTCCAGGCAGAAGTATGCTGCATTTTTCTTCACTGATCCAGTCTTACTGTAGTGTGTCAGTTAAAACAGGCAATTTCCATGGTCATTGAGATCTGCTGTGGTTCAGAAAAGGGGATTCTGGTACATACCAAATTACTGGAGTGTCTTTCCCTCCAAAGGATTGTCAGATTTTCCCCTTTTTAATATAAACATGGAAGGTAGTTGCAGGCTCTTTGAGTATGGAAGGAGTGAGAGGGGACTTCGTCAAATGTAGGTGATAACTGAAAGACCTGCCATTTTGAAAGTTGTGAAGGCTTTTGGGGCATATATCCTAAGCCTCTGAATCACAAAAGAAACTTCTAAACTAAAGGCAGAAGTGGTTTGTAACACTGAGTCTTTAGAGAGTCACAGAACAGGATTCTGGTACATAATATTGGCAGCAAATGGAAATTGCTTGTGTGTTCAGAAGTTCAGGAAGATGCTCAGAAGAGTAATATGCTGTGATGCTTCACTTGGAGATCACCAGTGTTGTGCCTCATCAACTTCTAAGTTGGTGAAAGGAAGAGGGTAAAGAGAGCAAAGGGTAATTAAATTTCCTCTACAGAAGTAAAGTACCAGAAAGTCTAGGCCCTTGTTCTTTCTGAACAATTACTGATTTTGCATAGTATTTTGGTGGCTCTTTTTAAAGCACTTATCCTTTCGTTTTCTAGGTGCAAATCCAATGGGAGTGAATGGAGGAGTAGGGGTTCAAACCCCTAATCTGCTGCCTGACTCAATGTTGCATTCAACCATGAATTCCCAAAAGTAAGTTCATGCATTCTTTGCATCCAAGTGATTTTATTGAGCTGCAAATGCCAATCATTGCCCTCGATGAATGATCATGATGGAGGGGAAGAGGATGTATGTAAGGATATTCCTGTTCTCATCTTGGGAGGGTTTTAACTGATGCTTGCTGCTAAGGGCATTTGGAAGAGAAACCTCACAACTGGAGTATCTTTGTTCTTATCCATTTCACAGGTTTTGGTACCTATTTTAATTTAGTCTCTCAGTGCTTGCAAACAGATTTTCTTAGGCCACAAAGGTTACAGACACTAGCTGGGTCAGTATATGTGCAGATCTGAAGCCCCACTGTGCTTACTATTCAGCATGTCATACCACAAGCCTGCCATTACTCTGCTGTGGGACCCAAGGGCAGGTTATTCAATGAGATGTAAGAGCAATCCTTGTGCTTAACAGGATCATGGCCCTTTCTGTATGAACAGGGGAAAAAATTCGATTGATTCCTATCTCTCCCTTTGGATTTTCTAGCTTTTTGTGCCAGTTTTCCAAATCCTTGGGTAGCACAGCATGTACACTTTCACAGCCCTCTTTCATTCTGAGATGGATATGTTGTTTTGGTCTTTGTGCAGCTGTTTCTGCAGAGTTTGTCCATTGATTAGGGACTGTCTGAGATAGTGCTTTGGCCTAACGTTATTCTAAAAGAGGCTGTGAGTGGAAGATGTAACTGTAAGATGAGTGACCTCAGGCTGGACTTTCACCCCTGAAATTCTTATTCTTTTTGAAGCGCCATGATGAATGAAAGTGCCAGTGTTGCCAGTATGGGGGCCATGCCAACAGCTCAACCATCCAATACTGGAATTCGAAAGCAGTGGCATGAAGACATTACTCAGGATCTCCGAAATCATCTTGTTCATAAATTGTGAGTAGCTAATATCGAAATAATCTCCAGTTAGGTGACTTGCTGCCTCTGAGACCGGGGGGGGGGCGAAGTAGGAGGAAGCCCACCTACCAAAATCAAGGAGCTTTTTAAGAGTTGGTGTGAGCTTTTTAAGAGTTGTTGAGAAGAGAAAGCAGAAGTGTGAAAGATGGTATGTTCTTGCTTTCCTTGTCTTTAATGGAGCCGCCTGTGCTGGCTTGGGACTGTCGTACGGGAAGTGTCCCACGTTGTGTTGAGGCCATCAATGTGGGGAGGGTGTCTGCAGGGAAGAGGAGCAGCCACTTGCTCCCTGCTTTGTTTTTGAATCACTTGTGCTGGTGCCCATGTCCTGCTTTGGAGCCATCTTAACCGCTTGCCTGCTTTGTCTTCAGAGTGCAAGCCATATTTCCTACTCCTGACCCTGCAGCTCTGAAGGATCGGCGTATGGAGAACCTGGTGGCATATGCTCGGAAAGTGGAAGGAGATATGTATGAATCGGCAAATAGCAGGGTGAGAGGCCATCATCTCTCTCTCCCCCCATGCTGCAGAGCTTCTGCTTTACTTCCCTCGAGAAGAGTTTGTCCGGGGGGTTGTGGGAGGAGTGCAGAACTACAAACTGAAGAGTTTCTGTGGGAATGATGATGTGGTTGGGGAGGAGAAGGAGAGAAAAGTCTAGATGAGAGTGCCAGGCTGAGGGGTGTTGTAGAAGGGGTTGCTGGTTTGGGCCTAGGAAGCAGGCAGCTGCAGGCTTGTGCCTGGGCATGCCAGGAGTGGGGGCGGTGTCTGTGCTGGCGTGCTGTGCCTGAGACTTCTCGGGGTGTCCTGAAGGCAGCGTGAAGCTCTTCATTGTGGTTCTCTCTAAGGAGTGTTGGACACAAGAAGGAAAACTTGCAGAGGTGCCCTAATGGTTGTTCCAGAAACGCCCTGAACTGTGTCCGTTTTCACCCCCCAGTCTCCCCAGCAGCGCCTGGCACGGGAGAGCCAACCTTACCCAACCGAAAAAGTGTGTGTGGAAGGATGTTTTCCAGCCCAGGTTTTGATCACGGTGCTGGTTGCCTTTTGCTTGTTTTATGTCTGGTCTGCTCTCCTGACTTGTGTTCCTGCCCAACAGGCAGAGTACTATCACTTGCTAGCTGAGAAGATCTATAAGATTCAGAAGGAATTAGAAGAAAAACGAAGGACCAGGCTGCAGAAGCAAAGCATGATACCAAATGCACCGGGTATGCCGCAGGCTGCCATGAATCAAGGGCCCACCATGGGACAGCCCCAGCCAGGGATGTCTGCAAGTAAGAACAGTTGGGTTACTTTCTACTTGGTGCAGGATAATCCTGTGCTGTCATTTTGGTAGGCTGGTGACTGTTCCCCTCTTATTTCACAGGTACCTGGGTTGCTCAGAGTTAAGTAGAACTTGTTTTTACTTTTTGTTCAGAAGTACTTGCAAAACCTTTGCCTTGCTTTTCTGTTAGCTAATGACCGTGTAAGATGTGAAAGAGTTCAGTCTTAAGAGCTAATTGAAATGTCATAGACCTTTACACTTGCTTTGGGGGTAGGGGGAATGGAGATTAAGTTGTATCCTTAACACTGTAGAACTTCAGTCTTGTTAGTTTTACCTCTAGAATTAATTCAATTAAAGGTAACTTTATTTAATACAAAGGAATACACTTTTGTAGTGCTTGGTTGTGCGGTGTTTGAAATTATCACAGCTCTTAATGTTGTTGCTAAGCAGAGAGTACCGTGAGTGGAGTGCTTAGGTGTTCATGCCTTTCAAAGTTTAGATAGTGGTGGTTGTATGCCACATTTGTTTTTTGGACAAATGACCTTTACAGCATGCAGTAAAAAACACATTTCAGCTTTTTTCTATGTAACTGTCTTCTCTTTTGCAGTAGTTCTGTTCTTTGAATTCACTCTCTTAATGCTAGTTTATTATTAGGTTCCTTTCTAACCAGGCATTAGTACATTAGAATAAAATTGATTTTGATGGAGAGAACCTAATGATCAAAACTAACACTGCTAAAGATTGTAGTGTCTCTTTCTAGGTACCCTTCACACATTAGAATGTGATGAGGCACTGTAGGCTACCTCAGGTATTTAGTATATTTTATCTGGGTAACAGGTAGAACAGAACATCAATCATTGCATGTGATATTTCCAGTTAAAAAATGAGGGACATCCTTTGACATTGTCATCTTATTTTTCCAGTTGATTAAGTCCTTTAAATAATTGAAACACAGGATTTTCATCTATACATTTCTCTAAGTAAAATGGCATCCTGTGCTCTGTGATTTAACTGCAAGAGCACTAGTATTTTTTTCCCCCCATTTATTTGAGCCAAAATCTACTTTAGGATGAATTTTGTGTCTCAGTCTGGATTGAGAGCTCTGGAAACTGAAATAGTTTGTTTCTTAAAAACAAATGCAACAGCTCTGTGAATGTTTTTCTAGAGCAGTGCCTTTCCCTCCCCCTCCTGCATGTGCTAACTGTCCTGAGAGCCTCCCTCTCAGAAGAAAAGGATTTTCTCCATGGTTCAGTTCACTCCTGGATATTCTTAGATTCTTTGAAGTCAAGAATCAAGTTCTTAAGACATCTCATGTGAACAGATGAGTAGCTATCAAAGACATTGTAAAGGGTTTTGTAAAAAGATGGTCATGATTGGCATTAGTCAACTGAGAGGCAAAACCTTCCTGTGTTTCTGTGGGGTTTTTTTTCCCCCTAAAAACCCAGAACCATCCACTAAATCCAGAATTTTATTTCAAAAAGCTTAATCTTAGGGGTTTTTCTTCTTCTTAAATATGAATGCGTTTTGGTAAATCCAGTTCTAATTTCAAGCATGAAAAGATCCAGAAATAAAAGCTTTTAAGACTGGTGCTGTGAATTTGTTTGCTGTAACCTCTGTAGAAAGTTGATCTTCAGTAGTAAGTGTGACACTTTAGTTATCTATTATGTATTCCAGCAGTTCTCAAACTTCAGACCCCTGGTTAACCTTCAGTTGAGCCATACAGTTTTCATAGTGTTTTCAGACTAGAAGTGTGATAAGTGTAGGGTGGTCTGTAGTCATTTTTGATGGTTTGGAATGTTTGTAAAATGCTGAGTTTGTTGTTGTACCTTGATAACATACTTCATAGTTGACCTCAACTTCTGAAAGCTGTCTCTCAGTCTGAGGATATTTTTTGTCAACAGGGC
This sequence comes from Apteryx rowi, assembly GCF_003343035.1. NCBI lineage: Eukaryota > Metazoa > Chordata > Aves > Apterygiformes > Apterygidae > Apteryx > Apteryx rowi. The sequence goes on from NW_020448564.1 coordinate 1,169,722, forward strand.
ATGCTCATATTTTCAAGGAAGTTTGGGGGGTTTTGGGTTTTTTTTTTGTTTGTTTGTTTGTTTTGCTTCATGCTTCAAGGATTGTTATTTTAAGTGTTTAAAGTTACTGTGTTGTAATAAAATATTATAGAAAAGATGTTAAGATAAAAATGTTTGGTGGATTAAAACCTGGTGGTCTTCTAAATGCCATAACCTTATTCCAATGTCCTTTTTCTAGATGGTCCACTGCCTGACCCAACCCTGATACGTGCCAGCGTGCCAAACCAGATGATGAATCGCATGCAGACACAGCCAGGTAATCATCCGAAGAAAATGTGCTACTCTGAAGAAATTGGGCAACTCTTGCTAAGTGTTGTAGCCTGAGTTTCACCTGCTGTTTTCCCATTCAATTAAGAAAATAGATTATATCTATATTGTGTAATATATACATAAATATATATATTTTATTAGCGTTTCATGCTCTTCTTGGGAATTTAAGTGCTTTATGTTAGGGAACTTGCTTTGTTAGATGAAGAGGTTGATGCTTTTGAAAGTGCTGATTGTGTGGCTGTAGAATGGTGGAGTCAATCAAGTAAATATGGTGGGCCTAGTCATCTTAGAGGAGGGACACCTCTGTGGCAGTTGAAGGATGGTAAGAATTATTGCTTAGAAGAAAGGGGGAGAACCTTTGCATATTCAAGAAATATTTTGGCCAACATACAAGATGCTTTAGGGAAGTATGTGAAGATTTACAGCCTGGAGTTCAGTAAGTGAACTTCTAATATGTAGTTAAGATAATGCAAGCCATCTAAAACTGTAGACTGAAACAAGTTTTTCAGGGAAAAAGACTAGCATGTGTTCTGAAGGAGCGTGGTAGCTTGGACACTTTATAATTGTTCCATGTAACTGATTGATAAGATATTTCCATTACAATAGTGCATGCTCAAAAATTGGTTGATAGAAAATGAAATTGGGAAGGAACTGGCAACATTTCTTCTCCAGATGTTGAACGGTACCCAAAGGAGAATTCAGGCCTTTGTTTATAAGTCTTTTTTTGGCATAAATGTGCAGGAATGAATCAGTTTGGCCAGATGAATATGCAGCTGTCATCAATGGGACCCCGGCAAACCCCTCCTCTTCAGCACCCTGGACAGCTAAGCCAGGCTGGGGCCATGAACCAGGTCAGTGTGCATTGCCTTTCAGCCAGCGCCGACTCACAGGTTTGCTCCCATTGGCTGTGATTACCTTAAGGGCGGATGGGGAGGGGGGAAGAAAGGAAAGAAAAAAGCATTCATTCTTCATTCTGCAAACCCTTTGGCCAATCCTTTTGCATCGCCATTGGGAGATTTGTCTGGTCTATGGTCAGCTTTTAGAACTCGGTGGTAGGGAGTGACTTCTTTGTCTAAAAAATTAAGACTGGGGGGGGGGTGTTATGCTGTCATATCCTTAAAACAAGAAACAAAGATAAACCTTGAGCCATTGAAAATAATCTTTTCCTTAGTTGACTAATCAGAATCATAACTTCTCTCTTTTGAGAGGAACTTTAACAGGCTTTCCATATTGTATCATACAGAAGAGTGGCAGGCATCAGTTTCTGCAACAAGAGAAATACTTTTTGTAAAATGTTATGGAGGTGTACATACGTGGTGTGATATACGTTCCCTTTTTCTTTTTCCTCTTCAACAGATGGGATTTCCTTCACGTATGCAGCAGCCAGGAGTTGGCCAGCCTTCTGGTCAGAATCAGTTTCTACAACAAAACCAGTTTCCTGCTTCTTCCCCAGGAATGAACACAGCAAGCATGCCTATGACTCAGCCTGGCAATCAGACACCAGTTTCTCAAGTAGGTTTCTTATTTATGGAAGGTGGTATCACTGGGCTCTGTCATACACAGGTTTCATTGTTCAGTTTGTAATGATGGAGAACTTGTTTTCTCAAAATGCTGGTAGAATTTTAGTCATTTGAATTCATTTATTGAGCTCCTACATTTTACTGGAGGTAACTTTGGGAATGGCAAGTGTGGAAACATTGTTAGCTTGTTTTCAGGCTTAGTTTTCTTCAGTGTGACACAGGATTTTTGTTTTGGAGTTTGTTTTCATGGAGGAAAGAAGAATTTGTTACTCAGCATACAGCAATTCAGTATTTCTTATTGAACAGTGAAGCAGCAGAGTGTGAGAATTTAAGAGATGATGGGAAAATAAGTCATAAAAAGGTATGTCCAGTTAAGACCCTCAAATGTGTGCTGCTGGCTTACTGTTTGGGAGGGTGGAGGTTGTCATCACTAGGGAAGATCTGAGTTTACCTTCTGGCAGTTTTCTTTCTGTCCTTTCCATCTCCCTTTTCAGCCAGAACTTCTCAGGCCAGGAGGAAGTAGAGAACATCAGTTTGCTTCTTGTTGATGCTCCCTCTTAGTTTGCAGGCAAGATTATTGCAGAGTGACAGCTTTCTTCCTGAACAATCCCAAATTTTCTGTGATCTCATAATAGTACAGTTGCAACTATACTTATTTTTGATGATGAGAAATTCGGTTTCTAGTCTTGGGGCGGGGAGCAGGGAAACGGTTCATTTCTAAGTGCATTTGAATGCTTTTTTCACTGTGGGGCTTTGCCCTATATTTATGATGTACAAATTTATGGTTTCAGAAGGAAATTTTTTGCAAACTAAATATAGGTGTAGCAGATGTAGCACTCTAAGTATATTAGAGTATTAGTTATTGGGTTGAAAATTCTCTTTTAGATCTGAAAAAGCTGTAAAGCAGCTTTATGTTCATGTGGAGCAAACCTAAATAGCATAGCCCATTTCTCCTTTTGAAATGGAGTTTAAAAAAAAAAAAAAGTTTGTTATACTTTTAGAAGTATGCCAGTAATTGTGGAAAAGCAGCCATTTAGCAATAGTTTCTCTCCTTTTCTATTTCAAGTCATTGCAAATGTCTACTTGTTTTCCCACAGGCACAAATGACCAGCTCTTCCTGTCCTGTGAATTCTCCTGCAATGGCTCCAGGTTCTCAAGGGAGCCATATTCACTGCCCACCTCTTCCACAGCCTCCCATGCACAGAAATTCTCCTTCTCCCGTACGGAGTCGAACCCCAACACCTCACCACACACCCCCTAGCTTGGGATCACAGCAACAGCAAGTGGCAGCAGCTGCCACCACTGCCCCCACCCCTACCCCTCAGGCAATGCCACCGGGACCACAGTCTCAAACTATGCACCCCCCTCAAAGGCAGACTCCAACACCTCCACAGGCACAGCTGCCTCCACAAGTCCAGCCTCCAGTTCCAGTTACCCCTTCTGCAGAGCAACAACAGCAGCCCCTGTCACAGCAGACTGCATCTGTTCCCACACCAACAGCACCACTGCAGCCTCAGCACCCCACAACACCTGTAAGAAAATATTTTAATTGTGCTTTCCCTGCAAATCACTAGGTGTGAGGTTTAATTTTCAGTAAGAGTCTTTATTTTTGTGCGAGTCTGATGATGAAGATAGCTCCCAGGATGTTTAATGTCAGAATAGCTTCTGTTACATTTGGGAAGGAACCTTTTTGTCTGTAGATAAGTTTGTAGATCATCTGGCATTTCCACGCAGGAATTACTTTGCAGTATTCTAGTGCATGTTTTGAAATTCCATGTGAAACATGGACAAGGCCCTCAGTAATTCAGTTATGTGTGCATATGCATAACAGTGCTGCACAATAGAGAATATGTAGTTATCTATATACTAGGCCTTTCAGTGCATGTTTCTGTTGCATGTTCTCTCTGTGATTGGAGTTGTGAGGCAGTGCCTTCTTCAGGTGAGGCAAGTGGGAGGACTGGAGTGCACTTAAACTTGGGGGAAGTATGAAATGGATAAAATGTAGATTGGAATGAAGAAACATAATAGGTTCATTAAAAGCTCATTTGTAATGAGTGTGGATTTTTTTCTCAGCTTTCACAGCCAGCCGTAAGCATTGATGGACAGGTGTCCAACCCCCCATCTACCAGCAGCACAGAGGTGAACTCTCAGCAGACTGCTCCAGAACAGCAGCAGCCACCTTTGCAGGAAGTGAAAATGGATATTAAAACAGACGAGGGGGAACCAGAACAGGCAGAGTTGCAGATGGAGGAGAAATCTGAGGTGAGATTGTTGGCCAGTTGTTAGGTGGAATATCTTTTGTATCCAGTGCTGCTAGATACTCTCTGCTCCATGCAAGCCATTCCTTCTGGAGCTCAAGGAGAGCTATAGATGCTACCTGCTGCTGTTGTTTGGATCATCATCTCCCCTACCCCTTCTCAAAGAAGGTCTCTGTCTTGGGGTGAAATAGTGGGTTGCAGCCAGTAGACTGACTGTACTGGTTTCCTGGGTTGGCCACAATAAGGACTGTGATAATGTGGCTGCAGCTGTGAGGCTTTTTGGTAAATGTTTGCTAATGTAAGAGGATGCTCAAGTCAGTCCTTCGAATGTTATTGTCAGCTGTTAAGTTATCATGGGTGTATACATGACTGGCTGCTCCACTGGGCTCTGACAGCTTGTCACTGACAGGTAGAACTGTGGCTGTTGTGTCATGCTTGCAGCCCCAGCACAGGAGAAATGGTCAGAGCTGACTGAAGAGCTGGATGAGTACCTATGTATCTACTTGCAGCTCAGCACTGATTAGCAGCCCCTTGCTGCTAGTACTGTGCAGTCTAGCTGGTGTTTAAAGATAGGTTTTAGCACATCTGTTCAAGTTGTAGATGCAGTTTTGATTGCAGAGTAGATATCCTTAGTCCTAAGGAAGAGTGGTAGGCAGGACAGCAGATAGGTGTAAAGGACAGAAATGGTGACTCTATAGGAGACTAGTAAGTGACAAGCTCTAATCCACTTTCCAGGTTAAAGTGGAACCAGTGGTGGAGGAATGTAAACCAGACCCAATGGAGCAAGAAGAGAAGAAGTCAGAAGTGAAGACTGAAATACCAGAGGGGGAAGAGAGACCTACTACTCCAGCTACTCAGTCTTCTCCAGCAGCTGGGCAGTCTAAGAAAAAAAGTAAGCAGGAACACTCTTCTGACTGAAATTCACTGTATCTCTTTAGAGAAAACTCTGGAGAAAAATGAGCTTTCTTCACTGTAGGCTTATATGGGTGGTTCTTTGTGGCTTTTGGACAAAATTGTCTAGTAATACATATGCTCTTAACTGGCTCTGCTTGGTGAGTTCTTTAAGTCTTTAGTATTAGACAGTAAGCATTAGTAAAACTGTCAATAAAATAGAGATCGGAGATACTTTTCTGTTAATTTGCTAGACAAATTCATTCTCTTGGCATCAGAGGGGATGCATTCAAAATGTAAATTGACTCTGTTAAATTTACTGGTATCATTCTGTGCTGAAACAAGATCCTTTTCGATACGTTGACAGTCTCTTTGTGTCCAGATGATCATTTTAATATCCTCCACAAAACTCAGCATTGCAGAGTGTAAGCAAGCCATGCTAAGTATCTTAAATCCATTGTGTCAGTAGTCTTTTCTCATAGAACTCACATTTTTCAAGAGGTTTCTTCCTTATAGCTGTTTCTGCTGCCTTGCTTATGTTGATTGTTTTTTCCAAAGTTTTCAAGCCAGAAGAGTTGCGGCAGGCGCTTATGCCAACACTGGAGGCACTTTATCGTCAGGATCCGGAGTCTCTTCCATTTCGACAGCCTGTGGATCCCCAACTACTAGGAATTCCTGTGAGTGTCTTAGTGAGATACTTTCCTGGCTTTGACTCCGAACTTCTACTTTTCTGACATATCCGTTTGAAGACAGCTTAAGTCTGTCTTGTTCACATTTTTATATTGATGCATTTGAAGAGGTTGACTTAGGCAATGGCGCTTACAATATCTGAGTCAGAAGTTTATTTTTCTAAGGTTGGTTGATTCAGGGTTCCTTTTGAAAAATGAGCAGGCATACCATACGATGAAGTGATTGCCAACGAATCCTAGTGCTGTGTGGGTTTTTTATGGATGTTGCTTCATGTTGTGATGCTTCTGTTGCTGAATTCTGTAGGTGTTTCTTGTCATACATAAAACTTCATTGAACTAACTTCATGGGGAAATTGGATCATTTAAAAAAAAAATCCATCAAATGATGATTAAGCTGTTAGCAAAGAGGAGACTACTCAGCTTCTAGTTTTTGAGGTTGAATTTTCTGCTTGTTTTAGAATCATCTTCAGAAGAAGTTGCTATCCTTCAAAGATCTGTGTTTTAAATAATCTGGATTGAATGTACAAGGATACTATGTATACATCATATGTATGTGTAGAAATCCTACTTAGATGTTTTCAGCAACAATTTCTGCCTGAAACTTTTTTAAGGGTAAAAACTGCAAGGATTTAAAGCCTGCTGTATTGTTCTAAGCAGGCATATGTGTTTCTAATACTCTTAAGCAAACTCACAAATGGTTGTCAGATTTGGAGGGCTTTCTTAGGAGGAAGAGGAGAGGTCCTGAGGAGGGTGAGGGCGACTGAAAAGAGGCATTCTCTAGGTAAAAGGTTTGTAGAAGACATGACATTTTTTATCAGTTTAATAAAGTATATTGTTTTTTGTTATTAGTTTGTCTGATCTGTTTAAGAGTCACTCTACCATTCCTGCATATATCCTCAGATCAGCTACAGCACTGCCATTTCCTCCTTTCCATAAAACTTTTGTTGACTAGTGTTAGAGGGGCTTCATTTTCTCAACAGTAGAAGAGCAATAGAGCCTGAAAAATAAAGGAATAATAAAAAAGGAAGCATTGGGAAGTGATGTGGTATTGCTTAGCGATTTCATTGCATGTCACAAGGAGTTTGACAATCAAGTCAGGGAAGAACCTGTTTTTCTTGATGTATTGCAGGATTTGTATGCTGGGAATACCTATGCTGTCGTGTCATAACGTAGGTCTGTAGTAGTGTCTTGATACGCTGCTTATTCTTGCAGGATTATTTTGACATAGTGAAGAACCCCATGGACCTTTCTACTATCAAGAGGAAGCTAGACACGGGACAGTATCAGGAACCATGGCAATATGTAGATGACATCTGGCTCATGTTCAATAATGCCTGGCTCTATAACCGCAAAACGTCCAGAGTGTATAAGTACTGTTCCAAACTGGCAGAGGTGTTTGAGCAAGAGATTGACCCGGTTATGCAGAGCCTTGGTTATTGCTGTGGAAGAAAGGTAAGAAGAAAACATTTTTAGTACGTTTCCTTCCTGATACTGAGGCAGGGGGGAAAATACTGCAGTTGCAATTAGCAACTTTTGTGTCAAATTCTGAAAGTGTAACTAGGATTTAGGGATCTTGAGAAATCTGTTTTAGTGTGGGTTTTTTGATGTCTGTTGTTTTTATCTTTTAATTCTATCTGTTGCTTAAATCACCTATCTGTAAGTCCTGGAATAAAAACTGTATCTTGAAGGTTTGCTTTGCTTTTGATTAGGGTAAACCAGTCTTCTGTTGGCAATGAAACAGATATGTTTCTGTTAATTGCAGAAAAAGTGCTCTCAATTTCTGTGTATGTTGAGACTACCTGTATTTCCATTGTCTTGTTTTGATATGCTTTTCCTCTTTGAAGAAGAGCTAACTTGAAAATAGCAGTCCACTGAAGGGTTATTTTTTAAATGACTCTAGCACTTCATGCTCATGCTGTAATTGTGAGATCTGTGCACAGAATGAGATGCTAATGATCACTGTCTGGGTCACACTTGCTTTCTTTGGAGAGTGAGTGAAAACATGTATGAGTACTAAGAAGATCTTTTCCTCTTTGCAGTTGGAGTTCTCACCACAGACTTTGTGTTGCTATGGCAAACAGCTATGCACAATCCCTCGAGATGCCACTTATTACAGTTACCAGAACAGGTAAGGAAAACTTGCTTGGTGCAGTTTTGTGCATGCTGCAATCAATCTGTTAAAGGCATGCATGTATACACATATACACCCTCTTTATACGTGCGCACCTTTATGTCACAAGACAAAAACTTGCTGGAAGTGCCCTTAAATAGCTTACCTTGTGTGCTAATAAGTTCTTTCTACAAAAGCTCATTGCAATCTTTGCTCTTCCTCTTTTGTTTGCAGAAATGTGTGATGTTTACTAGATTTTTATCCTGCGGTTGAATAAATCTTCACTTATCTACGTGTCATATATGCAAAAGCCTATTGTCTTTGCTCCCTACCATGCAGCTGTATTTTTCAGGCAGAACACTTCTGACTAAACTATACAGCGAGTATATTAAGCTCATAATATATATTATACTTGGCAAGTCCTTCTGCTTTTCTAATGTTTACAGTGAAGAACAAGCCTTTTTTTGTTTTTTTTTTGTTGTTTTTTTTTTTGTGGTGCAAATCTTCATTGAGGATTTGTATATTCAGATCTTGTGTAGATTGATTCTTTCTTTTTCTCCCTAAGATCCCTTAAGGAAGCTGTCTTACAGTGGCTGTCAGCAGCTGTGTAAAGTGCTGTCACTTCTACAGCTCTTTTGACTAATCTTTTTGACCTGTGGTTTCTTAAAGGATTTAAACCTACTTGACTTCTGAGAGAAGGCATCATTTTACTGTTGGGAGTGGGAGTTGGGGGGAAGGAAGAGAAACAAGGAAATAGATGCTTTAACACTCCCATATCCCCTGGCTTGTCACCAGAATGCATCTGTTAAAGCAGAGAGCTGGTTGCCTCCAAGCTATGTCATCTCCATCAATTTAGTTCCTGTTTTCTGTTTTGTCCAACATCTTTCAAAAAGGGAAAAAAAAAAAAGGCTTTTACCTGAAATCAAGAAGATTTTGCAAAACTGGCAGTTCATTAAGCACCTGGTCAGGTGAAAGCACTGAAGAACTACAGGAGTTCTATCTTAACTTTCTTAGACTTCATGGAGGTTTGTAGTAGTGAATGGAAGCATTCAGGAGTGAAGAAGTGGAAAACAAGTTTGTCGTATCCCATAAAAACTATTGTAATTTTGGACTTGCATAACTTAGAGCACTTCGCATCATGAGTGAGTATTTTCCACTCACATTTATCCATTGGTCAGCACCAGATGGATTGAAAGAATACTTTTCCAAAACCTGACAGGCTTACGTGTTTTCAAACATTCGCTTCTAATGTTTGTAAAAAAAAAAAAAAAAAAAAAAAGGGGGGGGGGGCGCATGCATGCATGTGATCTGTAAATTACATTATACATGTGCATACATATCTGTAGATGGATTTATAAAATTACTGAAGTAAATTACTGAAGAAAATTACTATTCCATATGTTATCTTAGATGAAGACTGAGAGAGAGGCTTAAATGACCTGTATTCCTAGCTTAGCAGCTGCTATAGTGTCAGTTTGTGTTGCTTTATAACGAACTGTTGCAACTTGTTTGAATTTTCTTTTATTTCTTAGATGTTTTGTGCACACAATTAATGTGCGGTAGTAATGGAGAGGTCATAGTTTCAACACACTTTTGAGGAATATGGTAGAATCTGGAATGAATCACTGTTTCATTCCAGTGTAAACGATGTCTTTCTCTGTAGTGTTTGCTGTATTGATACTTGGACTGTTCTATGCTCATGAACTGGGCTATGGCAGAATCATATCAATGTAGAGCACTGTGTGTGCAGTTAATGCTAGACACTTACTTAACATGCAGTTTTTACAGTTTTTGAGGACAGATTTTATTGTCCTTTAGGCTTCTGATGTTTAGCTTTCCCTTTCAACTGGGAGAGAATCCTGTGGCCTTTCAGCATTTGTACATTTAAGATGGAAAACTATCCCTCTTCCCTTCCTGCACGTTTTCCTGCGAACAGAATTGCTACGCTGATATGCAAGTCAGAGTAGTAGTTCTTCCTTCCTTCTGCTCTTTCCCCTTTCTCATTTTAATTCTTTGCTGTACATGGCATGGATTATTAAAATGAAGAGCTATGGGTATGCTAAAATGAAATACTCTGTGGTTTAATTTGTTATAATCATTTGCTGCTTGTGAACCCATTTGAGAGATTTAATGCTAATCTGTGCTTTGCCTTGGCTTTCTGCTTTGTGTTGTCTTGTCCTGCTTCTGTTTTTGTTTTTCTTTGTTCTGCAAACTCCTATTTCTTTGTTTGTTCTTGTGTGTGTTATTTTTTATTTTTCCTTCATGCTTGTTGTTGTCTGCRCTTGGCTTTGATTGCAAAAAAAAAACAAAACAAAAACAAACAAAAAAAACCCAAACCAACCAAACACAATGTGGGGCCTATAAATCTGCGTCATTGAATATCCCTGTCGCCGTTGATGACCTGGCTCTCTGCTCCTGTCCCTTCCTTGGCCTGCTGTGATTGGTCGCTCCGTTGCTTGGCTTGGGCTGTGTTGTGTGGACGGAGCAGTTCACCCAAATATGGCCTTCTTGCTGACAGGTATCATTTCTGCGAGAAGTGCTTTAACGAAATTCAAGGAGAGAGCGTTTCTCTGGGGGATGACCCATCACAACCTCAAACGTGAGTAGTTGTGTTTGCTTGGTGATACACGTGTACAAGCTGTATCATGGTCCAAAATGCTTTCTCAAAGGGAAGGAGTTTAGTTTGAGGTAACCCCCTCTGTTACTAGGCCAGTATAGAGAGGACCAGAAAACTTTTCTTTAAAAGCCTGGGTTTTTACTGTATTTTTTTTTTCTTTAAAATCTGGATTGACTGAACTGTAGTGAAGAGAAATAAATAAGCACTTGGTGCTTAATACCATAACTATACCACTAGGGAAAAGATGAGAATCCTCATTTTTTTTCCTCCTGAAAAAATGTGGAAGTATTTTATTGTGGGGAAAACTAACCATGCCTGCAGGCAGGTAGGTGACAGACATCTTCTGAAATAAGTCAAACTTAACCTTCTGTTTATAGACTGGACATGCTATTAAACTTGTATTCAACTCCAAATTACAATTTTCGTGTAAATTGGAAGCAGATGACCTCCTTTTGCCATTCAAATACTTTACTGTTGGAATGACACTGGAGCTGTGCATGGATTTAGTTGCCTTTTCCAGCAACTGGTAACAGCAAATTGTTTGGACAGTGTTTCGTTCCACTGTACTATCCTCCTGCTTTCTTGAAAAATGTTGAAACAGATTTTCAGCGACTAAGGAAGCCCTTGAGGAACAGATGAGTACCAAGCAGTTACTCTGGAGATTTTGAGCTGTAAAAGCTTTTTGGGGTAAGGATACTGCAAGAACTCTCTAAATAGAAGCAAGTAAGGGACTTGGGAAAGCCTAAAGCCAAGGGAAGAGTTGTCAAAGTTCAATAACTGAATGGATTGAATTAATTTTCATTGGAAGTAGAAGCTATCTTTAGCAGCACACAACCAAATCTTGGTCATGCTGAGGAATGTGTCTATTTAGAACAGTTGTGAAAGAATCCATTGGGGCTTAGGCAGTTACAGGAGCACACTTATCCTTTAGGAGGAAAGGAAGAAATGACATTCGTATGCTGGTCAGGGTCTTGGGCAATGTTCCTGGGGATAGTATGGATTGCTACTCTACTAGAAGCAAGGACCCAGGGTTTAATTCATGTTGTCCAGTTTTATTAATGAGAGATCTGCAATATGAAGTACTTATGTGAGAGAAGCCACTATCTGTATAAATAAAATTTCTATAAAAATCTCAAAATATAATCACTTAATATATAATTTTTTCTTTAGCCACTCATACAGTGTGATCTGTCTTGCATATAAATTGGCACAGTTTGCCACAAACCTTTGAGTCAGAAGGCATAGAGTGCTTTTGAATTTTTGCACTACATTTGGCAATACAGATACTAGATACAAATTTTTTTTATATATACATATACGTGTGTGTGTATATATATGTGTATATATATATAAATTAAATATAAATAAATTAGTTAAAACAACTAAAAGCTCTTTGAACACAAGTGGTGGTAAGAAAGTGGAAAGAGACTTCCAGTTCCTGATATACTTCCTTTTCATAGCTGGTTTAAACGCTTGGTTGTTATGTAGTGAAGATGGAGACTATAGGCTACACATGAGGAGCAAGTATGTGTTTGAATAAGTTCCCTCACCCACTTACAGCTTTTGTCCCAGGAACTCATTTTACGGGAGCAGAGAGATCCTCCTCCCTTCTTCTGTCTCCACAACACATGGTTAAAATGAGTAAAAGCAAAAAAGCTCAGGAACATATGTGTAAGGTCCTGTTTATTAATATGGTGAGTGAAACTGCAATTTGAAGTAACTGGTAGATTAAACCCTCTTGATTCATCAGATAACAAGCTTGAAAATTTCTGCAGCTGGCTGTGTTCAGGATAATTACTGAAATAAACAGGTAGGAAGGTTAATGCATCTCATTCAAGTTGGATTGAGTCTCTGTCACTGCTTCTGAAGGAAGCATGCACTGATCAGCTCAGATTATACAGCTCCCTCTTAAAAGTAGGTTCTCAAAGATCTGGATGTTGCTTGTGTGATTGTCCTGGACTACTTTGTGCCAGATTGGTGTAAAAGATACCTGGAATTCACTGTCAAACAGATGGAATTGCTGGCTCTGTCAATGATGAAGGAAAAGTCAAGCTCAAGTAAAAAGTCATGGCTGGGCTAGGCTTGCAGGTTTGGCAGCTGAAATTTCTCTTTTGAATTTAATCTAGGAGGAGGGCTAGAGGAATCTGAAATAAGATAACCTTTCTTTATAGCCAAAGATAACTGGAATTCTCTGCCTTCAAAGTGTCGGGTAGGCATATCAAACAGTCATTTCACTATGACAGACTGATCAAACTGGTCCAAAACTTGAATGTCAGCAAGCTACTCATTTATCTTATGGTAAAACTGAAAAAGGGAGAAATGTGTTTCTCTGCAAGTTATTGTCCCATAGAAAAGCATCTTTGCCACAGGCAGAGTCAAGGGTGCCATATACTTCAGTTATCTCCCCCTCTGTGAAATCCAGCTCCCTTACTTAGTGCTAGTGAGTGTTTAAGAAACCGAATTGCAGGTCTTGTCTTGGTGTGTGGAGATGAATGTGGTATGGCATGAACATATGTCATTTTGTGTTAAAACTGAGTTTTATCACCTGTTTCTCCATAGCACGATAAACAAAGAACAGTTTTCAAAAAGGAAAAATGATACACTGGACCCTGAACTGTAAGTAATGCTGTCACATTTTGAATGATCCTCATTTCGTCATAACTATTTTGAAAAGACATACTATTCGTTCATCACCACCTTTGTTTTTCAAGGTTTTCCAAATTTAGTGTAACTCTGTTAACTGACAGGTGCTGCTCTGTAAGCAGCATATCTGGCATTCTGTCCTCGGATGCCAAATTACTGTATCTGCTTTTGAGAAAAATATGAATCTGAATGTATGGGCTTGAATTAGTGCATTTGGTTGCCTTGAATGTAGGTTCAACAGAAGGATGAATGCATATAACTCAGCAATTTGAAACCTTGTTGTGGCAAGTGCATGAAGTCTCAGAACTATTTGTGTCACTTGGCAGTAGCTTTTTTGATGCTGTTGACTTTTCTAGTTGTCACATTTTACAGGCAGCTGTACTAGAAGGAAAAGATCTGTTAAATTTGAATCAACTGATTCTTCTACACTGCCCTGGAAGCAGAACTGTAGACATTCAGTAAAGTTTAGATGTTGGTGACTCAATTGATTTTCCTCTATGTTCCTGAGGTTTTTTTCAATCCACTTCATGCACTCCATTATCTACCTGTGCCGATACTCCTAAAATGTTATCTTTGCTGTCAAACGAATGAGCAAAAAGGATGTGTATTCTTCCCACACTATCTTTCTAAGGGTCAGCCAGTTTGTTCTTCCATTTTACAAGGGCTGTGGGAGGGAGAGAATAGTAACTTGATTCATAACTTGTCTTTGCTTTTGTTATAGTGAAGATGCAGCCTAACACTAGAATAAAAGCCTAACTTAATGTGATGCAATGTGCCCTACATAAATGACAGCCATTCATTGAGTCTCAGACTCTTATAAATAGATGTGTTCAAAAGGAGTCACTGTCCCAATACATGAAGTAACCTTAGGTATTCCAGAAAATTATATTAACCAACATCTGTGAAGGAGACCATATAACTTAGTTCAGCTGTCCTTAAATCTCTGCTGGCCTTCTGAATGTGACTTTGACTTTGCTACTGTTTTTTTTCTCCTCCCCCTTCCCACCTTCCTGCAACATATCTTAAGCTTTAAATGTGATGGGGCATCTAGAGCCAACCTGTTTCTTCTGGTTCTTCACTTCTGCCACCTGTGAATCCATTTTCCTCTCCATTATAGTTACAAGCAGGTCACAGATTTGATCCTTAAAGGGCTTCGTTATATATATATAATATATCTTTATTTTTTACTTACACACACACACATATATATATATTTACGTATGTACATACGTATGTACATATCTATGCATAAAGTGAGGTAGATGGCAGTAAGGCAGGCAAATAGTAATAACGTGTCCCTGCAGTCTACCTGACTTGATCTGACTGGTCCTTAAATCAGTCTGCAGGCTGTGCTCAGTATGGACATGCCTTTATGTTAACAGGCTCAAGAGCATATGTGCTAGAGCACCTCTATTAAAATGTTACAAAGTACACTACCAAATAATGTTGCTACCATACCTCACTTCCCTACCTTCCTTTTTTCCCCCTACAGATTTGTTGAATGTATAGAGTGTGGAAGAAAAATGCACCAGATCTGTGTTCTTCATAATGAGATAATCTGGCCTTCTGGGTGAGGAATTTCTCCTTAACTAGACAGTATCTGATAGATTGACTAGTGTTTTTGTATAAACTTCATTATCTTGGTTACCTCTAAAATTGTGCCTAAAAAAAATCCTATCCAATGGGAAAAGTTGCATTGCCACTTGAAAGGTCTGCAGAACATATATATGGTAAACTCTAATGTAAATATCATATCTTACTGTATCATATGTGAAGTTTTTATTTTTGGATATTTCTAACATTCCTATAATCGGAAGAGGGCCTTTCAAGCTTACTCTGTATTTAAAGATGTTAGTCCTTTGTGAAAAGGAGTTCTGCTTTTAGTTCTTGTAACAGTTTCATACTGATCCGCTTTCTGTACGATTCAGATTTTGTCCTCTTCAAATAAAAGTTTTGTAACCATTAAAGAACTTAACAGAGGAATTTGCTTTTTTTTTAACCTCAATGATCAGATTAAATCTGAAAAACAAGACCTCTCTTCCCCTTTGATCAAGAGCTATGGATCATCTAAAATACTGTTTTTTCCAATTGCTTTAATACCCTTTAAAAAAGCAGATAAATCATAGGTAAATAAAGCTCTCTGAAGAGAGTTTAGGTGTTTCACTCTTGACGAGAGCTATTACTTTTACTGATTTGTTGTCCCATTCGCATTTGTGCTGAAGTAGATGTCCTCTAGCTGAGGAAGAATCTGCCCATCATTTACATGCTACAATGTACTCGGGTGTTTAAAGAAAATGATCAGTGTTATATAATTCAGTATCTCATCTTCAGCTGATACAGTGGTTTGAGAAGGAATATTTTAAGCCAATGTTGTCAGACATCCTAGTGAAGACCTTGTTTTTTGGGCTCAAGCTGGCAGGTGGTGGCAGGAGGATCTGATGAGGTATGCACCATCTGAGCTCCCAGCCTCTACTTGCAGCCCTGAAACAGTTGGGCCATTTTTGCTGGCAGTGTTCTTTGTCTTTTGTTTTTACTTCAAATTTCAGTTAAGCTCTTTTCTGTACTCTCTCTGTTAAAAGGTTTTGCTCCTAATGATCAGATGCTAAGGAATTTATGGTTTGATTCGGGATGATCTTTCACTTTCTTGTATTTCTGCTTCAGCTTTCTCTGTGATGGCTGCCTAAAGAAAACAGGGCGAACCAGGAAAGAGAACAAATTTTCTGCTAAAAGTAAGCTTCTGATACTCACACCAGAAATCTTAAATAATATTTGTTAAGAATGGGGAAGAAGTGGCTTTTATGCTCATTTTGCATTTGCATCAATCTTTTATTTTAATCAAGTTAGAAGTGGGAGGATAGTTTTGACCAGATTCAATTCTGTGATACTCAGAATACTTGTGTTCACAGGTGTTTTCAGGTTAATAGTCTGTCGTAGAGAGTTAATGCTCTGTTTTAGAGTCCTGCTAATGCAAGATACATGGCCTTTTATCTCAATTGCAGTATTAATAGCATTGGGAAATAGTTACTGTGCGATTGCAGTCTAACTTAAGTTTATGATGACATGTTCAAGTCACTACGACCACTGCTGCTCTTAAAAGCTTTGACAGAGACAAAGGTTGCATCAGCTGGTGACAAATATCTCTACAGATGTTTCCTCTTGATTAAGGCAGCTGTTTTGAAAGCATTACAGGAAGAAATTTATGCAGTCGTCCATCTGTTCTATAGACAAAAGTGTCTCAAAAGCTTTTTTTAACTTGGTGCACTTTAAAATAGTGGATAGTTGTATTTCTGCTCAAAAAAAGAAAACCAATAGCATCAAGATTTAAACATGATTTAAACAAGTGTTAAAAACATAGTGCTATGTGATAGGTGCTACATAGTGCTACTTTTTAAGTGCTGCTTTGACAAAAAGAAAGGAGAATATCCAAAGCTACCTTGAAATTTAGGGGATGAATTGATGGGCTTAGACACAAAAGTGTTCTCTTTAACTGTTGTTGTGAAATGAAATGAAATGAAAAGCAAACCAGTCAGTGGATGGATGGTTTCAACATCTTTGTCTCTTTTCAAAATCCAAACTTTCTGGATTCACTGAGAATACTACAGGAATACAGGGGTTCTTTTACAGTTTTTCTCAGTTGATGTTTCTAGCCACCTATTTGCATTGCATATTCAATGTAGTATAGTGATGCTTTGTGAAAAGGTATCAAATTGAATAATAGAAAAGTTGATGGATTTTAACTATTAAAAGCTACAGACAATGAGACAGGCCCTGATACACCAAGAGTCTTAAATTCCCTTTCAACTTTAGGTCGTCTGTCAGCTAACTTTCTGCTTGTACTTCTTTTGGCTGAATTTTGTTTGAAAGGAAAAACTTAACAAAATATATACTTGCAGATACAGTAGTAGTCCTTTTTAATCAAAATATATTTGCATTTCCTTTTGGTAAGGAAAGATACTGACTTGGCTACAGTCTGACATTATGGGAAGAATATATTTCCAAATGCAACATCAACTCTTGGATCTAAGTCTGGAAGCAGTGTTTGTAATCCAGTTTTTTGAGTAATTAAAAGCTTCTGTTTAGGAGGAGCCTTAATTATGACTGGCTGCATTAGAAAACACTTTTAATTTAACATTTGAGTAGAGTAATCCCATTTGAACTGTTCAGTTTTGTATACATCCAGAGTTGTATTGTTTCTGTAGGGTTACCTGCTACAAGACTTGGTACCTTCTTGGAGAACAGAGTCAATGATTTCCTAAGACGACAGAATCACCCTGAGGCAGGAGAGGTTACAGTTAGGGTGGTACATGCATCTGACAAAACTGTAGAAGTAAAACCAGGAATGAAGGCAAGGTATGTCCTTTCAATTTCTAATTTTGCTTTCTTCTAAGCAAAAAGCTATTTGAATTTTCTTATGTGCTACTACTTAGAAAAAGTAAAGACTGTATTGTATTCAAAACCTCACCACTGACCAGCTTGTGGCAAACATATTACAGCAGCAGCATATTAAATAGTTGTGATCAGTGTCATTTTTTTTCAAAGTAAAAAGTGGGTGGTGTCTTGTAGTTGAGTAGTCTTTAAGCATGGTTTTTTAAATTATCTTAAAATTATACTTGCAGTAGCCATCATTCATCATTGTTGTCTTTACTTACTGCCTTGTATTCTCTAATATGTGAACATATTTGGTATTCCCTTTTACTTTCTGTAATCTGCAGGTTTGTAGACAGTGGAGAGATGGCTGAGTCTTTTCCTTATCGAACAAAAGCGCTTTTTGCCTTTGAGGAGATTGATGGTGTAGACTTGTGCTTCTTTGGGATGCATGTACAGGAGTATGGCTCAGATTGTCCCCCACCCAATCAAAGGTGAGGAGCTGCAAGAAAGTTGATTTTATTTTTAGTACTGTCTCAGCTGGGTGGACTTTCTGAAGTTCTGTATAGATCTTGAGTGTTGCATATCAAAAGACTTTAATTTCTCTTAGTTTCTAGTAGCTAGTAGTGTTTCTAGTAAAAGTAGTGTCTGTAATGGGATTTTTTTCAGTAAGAATCGCTTCTTACTGGAGAGGCTGACTGGCATACATGCTGACAGCAAGATCAGGTCAGCATTCTAAAGGAAGCAACTGGATAGTTCAAGAGAGATGAGGCTGGAATATTAAAAGAAAGATGAGTTTCTAGAAGTAAATTAGGACCAGAGTCTTTGAAGATTTGTATTGCACTGGATGCTTCAAATAAATAATGTATTAATATGTAATGTATAATATAATGTATATGTCGTCTTTTTTTTTCAGGCGAGTGTATATATCTTACCTTGACAGTGTTCACTTCTTCCGCCCTAAATGTTTGAGGACTGCTGTCTATCATGAAATACTAATTGGATACCTAGAATATGTAAAGAAATTAGGGTAAGTCATTTTTTTAATGTTTTTTTCTGTGCAAAGTTTGTGATAAGTAATTCCTAGTGCAAATGAAGTTACTGAGCCCTATTGTGCAGAATATAGTGCCTAAGTATCAACAAGTGATAGAATAAATTGGCCTTGAATACCCATGTATACTTGAGAAGGAGGAGAAGAGCTAAAAATGGATTGTAGGTTTTTCAGAGCAGGCTTGTGCTTCAGATCTTTTGGATGTATAAAGAGTTTCAGAACTGATCTAAAACTTCCTTAAGTCTGAGTAGCAAAAGTGAACCTGCTTACCTGGACCATAAAATTTGGCTGGCCTTGTTGATGATARAATCCTTGTGAAATGCTCCTGCTTTGGTCAAGTCATGCCTTGGGGCTTGCAAGTAAGGTCCCATGTTTATGACCCATGTTTATGAGGAGAAAGGTAAGTGTATTTTGTCTGTACTGATTAACTGTGTAACAGTTGTGCAAGGCTACTAAGAAATCTCTTACAGAAGGAGTAGGTGAAATTGTGAGCATCTCGAAAGTTAGAAGAGAAAAAGGAGAGTATGCAAGGGACAGCACAAAAGAGAACACAGAACAACTGAAGAAATGAGAAAGGTGGAAACTAAATGACCGTGGTTACTGAAGTAGAAATGGCAGTGAAGTAAACATCAATCTATTGCCAAAAGTATCTGGTATAGCTTGGCAAAGAGTTATTCAAGAAGAAAGTGTTAGGAACTATGTTTAGAATAGTTGCACAGGAAAAATTAGGGGAGTCAGAACGGAGGTGGTACACTCTTCAGTACCTAAGTGAGATGATATCTTCCTTTGAAGGCAGGTGTCAGACATTTTGTTCTGCTTTCTTTAATTATTTATATATATATATATATATATATACACACACACACACACACACACACACACACACACACATATATATGTATTTTTTAACCTGGAAGCCTGTAAAATTGCTGCATAGTGCTCAGGCATCAGTTTTACTTAATGCTGTTTTCTGTGCTAATGGGTAACATCAGGTTCTCATTTTGGGAAAACAATATTGGTCATGCAATATCATCTCTCCCTTCCCAGGCAGAAGGAATGACAACTGGCTACAGTTTCCAGGGCCTGGGCAGGGTTGTACAGATGTGTTTCTCAACAGGGCAAGGATGGTTATTTTTCTCTAACTTGATTTCTGATTATTTCTCTTACTGGAGTTCTTTCAAAACTGATGGAGAATAACTGAGGAAGAAGTAGTGAGCTTTCTCTGCAGCTGCTGCTATTTGGATGCCTTCTGTCTTGGCAGTGCTTATGATTGTGTACCCGGTAGCATGGGTTGACAGTGACTGGTTTGCTTTATTCCTAAATCTAATTGTGAAACCTTTTAAAATGTATTTTTCAAGTTAAAAAGAAAGAAGTTACAATAAAGTGAAGTGTATGTTTAGGTAAATGTGTTCTTAAAATGTCACTAAGTAATGAGTGACTACACTGTCTCAAGGAAGAATAATTCAGCATTTTCCTATTAAAATATCTAGTCTCCATCTTTCTTTTACGTAATAATTAGCCAATTGGCAGATGGTAATTGCAAGTGTACATCAGGCTTTGATTTTTACCTCTAGACTGGAAAACATGCACACTTTACATTAATCTCTCTGCGTGAAGCTCTGAATTTCTAAAAGTTAGTGAAAAGACACTAATGGTATTTGCGTGAATGAAGCCAGAATGAGCACTAGAATTAAAATCTTGGAGAACTATAATTATTGTCCGTCTGCTAACACCAGCCAATTTTGTGGTGGCTCCATCTTGTGGCAGAGAGGCAAGCGAGCTTAATTAACAATTGGCAGAGCCCCATGTACTCTTTTGTTTTAACCGTGCTAGGTATACTACTGGACATATCTGGGCGTGCCCACCTAGTGAAGGAGACGACTACATCTTCCACTGCCATCCTCCTGACCAAAAGATACCCAAGCCCAAGCGACTGCAAGAGTGGTACAAAAAGATGCTGGACAAATCTGTGTCGGAGCGCATTGTGCATGATTACAAGGTTTGTTAAGTGTATGTTTGGACTGGGGTGGGAGGGTTGACTAGTCTTAGTTCTTTCCTTGCCTTATGCCTTGTGTTTGATTCTTGGTGTATGTGTTAAAGTGAGATGAGCAGTACAAGTTTAGAGTTAAAACATATTGTACTTAAAGCATATGCTTCTGAAATAATTTTAGCAAGAGATTTGAAATGGTGATGCACCTTCTGCAAGAAAACTACATTCTTGGGAAATTCTAGGTAAAAAAAATCTTGTTTTATCAATGTAAATGCAGTTTTTGAAATCTTTAGTTTTCCTGTGTTAAAAAAAATAAAATTTCAGGGTTAGGTTACTGACACAGTTGGAAGTATCTAAAATCGTCTAAATTATCAGGACTTCAGCTAGTGTGGACAGTATAGTGATTATACTGTCCCATTTGGTAAGCGTGCACGTTGGAGTCTACAGTGATGGTTAATGATTTATTTCTTTGGAGTGGGAATGTTTGAAATATCACTGCAAACTGAGGAACTGTCTGTAACTGTTGCAGTGTTAAATCTGCACTTAGATGGTGCTCTCAAACTGGATTGTAAAATAAAGTCATCTCTTGCGCTTGATGTCCCTATGCCTTTTTTATCATTTATTTAAAAGCTTGCCTCAACACACTTGATTTGTAATAGTTGTAACCAAGTGTTTTGTTCTTTTCAGGATATATTTAAGCAGGCAACAGAAGATCGTCTAACAAGTGCAAAAGAGCTACCATACTTTGAAGGGGATTTCTGGCCTAATGTTCTGGAGGAGAGTATTAAGGAACTAGAGCAAGAGGAGGAAGAACGGAAGAGAGAAGAAAACACTAGCAATGAAAGCACGGATGTAAGAATGTTTCTGCTGTTTCATGATCTAATGTAAAAATTGTGACTACCTGTGGCTAATTAAAGGAAGTGCCCAGGCTCTTTGGTTAACTGGCTATTTATTTCACCTTTGCTGCGAGATAAATACAAATTTTACATTTTATGTTAGAGCTGTTAATCACTAAGCTAATTCTTATTAGCAATGGCTGTTCTTTTGGCTGTAAACCCTAACTAATTACCAAAGTAAATTTAATTGATACAGCTGCTAGTTAAATATTTTTCCTGCTGAAATCCAATTATTATCTAATGTTTGTGTCACAACCTCAGCCTGACTTTGAAGCTTTCTCCTTATTCTTTAGCTTCTGGACAGTGGCTAACGCTTCTCTCTAACTTAGATGTCATAATAAAGATCTTAGCAGAACATTCTGAGAAAGTAACAGACAGCCTTGGTTTAGTAGTTGAGTCTGTGTAGGGTATTTTTGTAGTGGAAAGTCTTAAGGCATTGAGGATCTGACCCACAAAATGCTGTTGAGAATTTGTTGTTGGGCTACTCAAACTAGAGAAATTTCTTGCTGGTGTCCTGTTTGTGCACATCTTCTGGAGAGTGTGCAACAGCTGTGCTTTCACACTCCACAATAAAAGAACATAAAAAGATGCACTTAATTCAAGAGTAAATAGGAAAAGGAGAAGATGCTGAACTATATGCACTTGGCAGTCTTTGATCTTCTGGGCTTTTATGGAAAAGGAGATGAATCTAGGATGAAGTTAGTTTTGCTTACAGTATTTCTTGTTAGTTAGTCCTGTTTAAACACTGCTGTTTTGTCACCTTGTTATGTATTAGAGACTTGTGGGGCTGAGAATTTTTTTCTCAAGTGATTAATACATCAAAAAAGTTAGGCTTAGCATGGCAACTAGTTTGTAGCTCTCCTGTGTCCTGCTTCACAATACCTCCTTTTAAAGCTTTTAAATAGACTTAAGTGCAAGACCAACCTGGGAGTTAGGCAACTCTATCAAATTTGCAATTTAACTAGTGTCTTTCTTAGGAAGGGCCTGTTTAAAGTTTTTTGTTTGGCATAGCTACAACTTCCTATCTCTCAAATATACCAGAAACCAGTCTTGGGGCATCTGACTTAGCTGCATGTGTGAGAGATTTGTCAACACTTATGTTGATTTTTCACAGCAGTTTAGCCCAAAATCCCATGGAGGGGTAAGCCTGCTGCATATTGCTATTTAACCATCATTATTAAAAATAAAGGTTTAAGACTTTACCCAATGCCTCACCTCTTAAAAATGAGGCAATAATAATCTGTATTCTTAAATTAAGTGATGAAATAGTCATTCATGTTTGCTGGAAACTTCCATCCCATCAAAGTTATTTTAAGCTTAGGAAAAAGCTTATTTGAATAAAAATTGCTTTGGATCTTGATCATCATATGCTCTAGAGCCTCAAGAGGCCCCTTTAAGAAGTACAGAGGGGAATAAACTGTTCATTGCTAATTGATTATAATAGAAGTGAAGTTGACCTGTTTTGACTGTTGTGCCTTTCTCCTATTCTATCTTGCATACTAGAATTTGCGCTAATAATGCCTTTCAGACTGAGAACAACTTCATATAATGTTCAGTTCAATGCAGTCTATAAAAAGAAATTGTCAGACAAGGGACAGATGGTTGTAATGTTAAGAAACTAGATCTAGGTGAATTAGGTCTTTTTTACCTCTGGTTAGTGCAAAATCAGTTGGGCTTTTCAGTTATTTTTAGTTTGAATTGCATTGAGAAGCCATCTGCTGAAGCCCTTTGGGATTTTCTGAGATGTTCTTCAGTATTGAACTGTAGTAGATGAACAGGTTTTGGTAAATATTGTTTAGCTTTCTTTATCCCTTATACCTCCTGAGCATTTATGCTTTTAGTATTTTTAGAACTATGTATTGCTCATCTTGTTATCTTCTGGAGTGATTCCAGTTGAATTAACTTAGTCTTTCGGGGGACTGTGGTAATTATCTTCGGAGTAAATCACTGTGAAATGTGTTTAATCCTTCAGTTACAGAAAGCGTGAAAGTAGTAAAATGCTGATGGGGTATAATTCCAATACCTGATGTGAAGTAAAAAAAAAAAATGCTTTTAAAATTAATAGGTGAGCAAGGGAGACAGCAAAAATGCCAAAAAGAAGAACAATAAGAAGACAAGTAAGAACAAGAGCAGCTTGAGTCGTGGCAATAAGAAGAAGCCTGGCATGCCCAATGTGTCCAATGATCTGTCCCAAAAGCTATATGCCACTATGGAGAAACACAAAGAGGTAAGAATTGATAGAGTGAGAAATATATATTCTACTTAAGCAGACAGGTGTGCAAAGCCTTGATGCAAAGCCTTGATACAAAGCCTTCCAGGAGAATCATGTGCTGTAATTAAAATCCTCAGCCAAGCCTGTATAGAGTGGCACACTAGACAAGGGTACCAGCAAGTCTGGGCATTTTGTGTTCTGAGGGCATTGGGGTAAATACTATTGTGCCTGTACAGAACTTCCAAACGGTAAAACTGTCATGGCAAACTAGACTGTTCAGTCCAGTGCTCTTTACCAAACAGTCCTGAAGAAGGTGAACCTGTAATGCATCCAGAGGTTTGAAATTTTCCCAGTCCTTGCAAGCATACACATTTTCCAAATCACCACCCTGTCAGCCCATCATTCAAGTATTGGTTAGTCCTGGAATTGTATATTCTGCATAACAAAGTTTGACTAAAACCTCTCGATCAGTGCTGGCATTAACTATTCTTGCTTTACTTTTCAGGTCTTCTTTGTAATCCGTCTCATTGCTGGCCCTGCAGCCAATTCTCTGCCTCCCATCGTTGAGCCTGACCCACTCATTCCTTGTGACCTGATGGATGGGCGTGATGCTTTCCTAACCCTTGCTAGAGACAAACACCTGGAGTTCTCCTCACTACGAAGGGCTCAGTGGTCAACCATGTGCATGCTGGTGGAACTGCATACCCAGAGTCAAGACCGATTTGTCTACACCTGCAATGAGTGCAAACATCATGTGGAGACCAGATGGCACTGCACTGTTTGTGAGGTATGCTTGGTCAAGCTTTCCTTACTTGTGTCCCCTCATTTCTGTGCCCAGAGTGCTCTTTACCTGAAGTAATTTCTCAGTATAAACTGATTAAAAACATCTGTACAACTCACCACTTGGCAGCTCAGAGAGGAGAGGAAACATTTAACATAACAGGCAATGCTAGTAGTCATCAGGGTGGTTTATGTCTCCTACTTCCAAGCTGTGGAGAACTGAAGCTGCAGAATTCCATTTGCTGTAGTTCATTAAGGTGCTGCTGCTTAAGCAGTTGGGAACTGTAGCAAGTGCTTAAGCCTTAATAGTAGGATTAGTGGGATTTTTTTTTCTCTTTTCCTCCTAAAGAGCAATGCCTCATTTCTTCTTACACAGTCAGGAGTGTGGAGCTATGGTACTTCTGTAACTAGGCCTCTCCACTGGTTTACTGGTATGGAGGTTTTGCCATGCTATGAATCAGATTCCTAACTAAAGCAAACAATACGCGCTGTTCTTGGCGCGTTTTTTTTTACTGATATATACTTGGATAATTCTCCCAGTCACTCTGTAGTTGCAAAGAACAGTCTTGACTCCAGAAGTGTTTTGATACCTGTGTGTTTAAAGATCAAGTCCAGTGGTCTGGGTCAGTGCTGTACCTTCCCAAAGCTGGAGTCGCCTTGAACCTGACATATAACTTAAATTTTCAGCCTGCTAGTAGTAAATGACTCTGCATCAGATTCCGTTCTGAAAGCCTCTGATTAAAATGTGACAGTCCCATTTCCTCATATGTATCAGAAAGTAAATTCTAAATTTCCAAAGGATTAATGAATCCTAAGGACATGCATCTTTTTCTTAAAATCAGGTATTGAGCCCTAAATCTTGTGCTGCTGCTTTCACTGAATGTAAGTGTTGTTCAGGTTGTTCTGTCAGGACACTGCTGCTTATCAGCTCACCTGAAAACTGAAAAAGCAGCTTGCATTTTTCTTTCATCTTTGAAAATTGGTACCTGCTCTGCCATTTTTACCTCCTCCTATTGAAGAAGCAGCAGATGGGCAGCTATTCTATTTCTTGCCTTTCTCTTCCCCTTTCCCTATCATGGAAGAAAGTGATTTTCTGACCCAGCTGAATCATGTGTGACCTATTAGCTCAAAGCAGACTTGTTTTTTCAAGCTGTATATATTTGTGTAAATTTCAGACATCCTTCCACCCACGCACTTTCCCTGGCTATGTAATTCGGACTTATTCCTTCACCACCACCTCAACATAGCCTGAAAAGTTGAATTTTTCCCTCTTGTAACAATTTGTGTGGAAAAGTCTGGGTGCAATAACCATTTATTTATTATGGAGTTACAGGAACAGTGTTGATTTGTTCCTTCATTGTCTTTCCAGGATTATGACTTGTGCATCACCTGCTATAACACTAAGAACCATGACCACAAGATGGAGAAACTAGGCCTTGGTCTAGATGACGAAAGCAACAACCAGCAGACCGCAACCACCCAGAGCCCTGGTGATTCCCGCCGCCTGAGCATTCAGCGCTGTATCCAGTCTCTGGTCCATGCCTGCCAGTGTCGCAATGCCAACTGCTCACTGCCGTCCTGTCAGAAGATGAAGCGGGTTGTCCAGCACACCAAAGGTTGCAAGCGCAAAACCAATGGAGGGTGCCCTATCTGCAAGCAGCTCATTGCTCTTTGCTGCTACCATGCAAAGCACTGCCAGGAGAACAAGTGCCCAGTGCCCTTTTGCCTCAACATCAAACACAAGCTCCGTCAGCAGCAACTTCAGCACCGTCTGCAACAGGCACAGATGCTCCGAAGGCGGATGGCAAGTATGCAGAGGACCGGCGTGGTAGGCCAGCAGCAAGGATTACCCTCACCAACGCCAGCCACCCCAACAACTCCAACAGGCCAGCAGCCCCCAACACCGCAAACCCCACAACCCCAACCTCCACCTCAGCCTGCCTCACAGCCTCAACCTGCTCCTCCCAACAATATGCCACCCTACACCATGCCAAGAACTCAGCCCCCCAGTGCTGTGTCCCAGGGCAAGGCAGGTGGCCAGGTGACTCCTCCAACTCCACCCCAGCCACCTCAACCACCAGTTCAGGGTCCTCCTCCAGCAGCAGTGGAAATGGCCATGCAGATCCAGCGGGCAGCAGAGACCCAGCGTCAGATGGCACAGGTTCAGATTTTCCAAAGGCCAATTCAGCACCAGATGCCCCAGATGCCGCCTATGGGAATGAACCCTCCACAGATAGCCAGAGGTCCTGGTGGTCATATAGATCAAGGAATGGGGCCAGCAGGCATCCAGCAGCAGCCACCGTGGGTGCAGGGAGGGTTACCCCAACCTCAGCAGCTGCAGCCAGGAATGCAGAGGCCATCCATGATGTCAGTAGCCCAGCCAGGGCAGCCCATGAATATGGCACCTCAGCCAGGGATGGGTCAGGTACCTGGCACGGCTCAGCCCAAGCAACCACCTCTGCCCCAGGCGGCCTTACAAAACCTACTGCGGACTCTCAGGTCTCCCAGCTCACCCATGCAGCAGCAGCAGGTGCTTAACATCCTTCACTCCAATCCTCAGCTGCTGGCGGCTTTCATCAAGCAGCGAGCTGCCAAGTATGCAGGGTCCCAGAACCCCCAAGGGATGCCAGGTCAGGCTGGCATCCCCCAGGGTCAGCCGGGGCTCCAGCCACAGCAGGCCATGCAAGGGCAGCAAGGAGGGGTGCACCCCAACCCAGCCATGCAGAACATGAACCCCATGCAAGCAGGAGTGCAGAGGCCCAGCATGCCACCACAGCAGCAGCCACAGCAACAGCCACAGCAGGCCATGGCTGGGATGAATCCTCAGGCGCAGCAGATGAACATGAATCACTCTGGGATGGCTCCCCAGTTCCGAGACCTCCTCATGAGGCGGCACCAGATGATCGAGCAGCAGCGCCACCAGCAGCAACAGCAGCAGCAAGGAGCAGGCCCAGCCCTGGGGCCTGGGATGGCCAACCACAACCAGTTTCAGCAGCCCCAGGGCGTTGGGTATCCGCAGCAGCAGCAGCAGCGAATGCAGCATCACATGCAGCAGATGCAGCAAGGAAACATGGGACAAATAAGCCAGCTTCCGCAGGCGATGAGCGCAGAGACAGGAGCCAGTTTGCAGCAGGCTTTCCAGCAGAGGCTACTTCAGCAGCAGATGGGGTCCCCGGCTCAGCCCAATCCTATGAGCCCCCAACAGCACATGCTCCCCAATCAGGCCCAGTCCCCACACTTACAGGGCCAGCAGATCCCTTCATCGCTCACCAATCAAGTGCGTTCTCCACAGCCTGTACCCTCACCACGGCCCCAGTCCCAGCCCCCCCATTCCAGCCCATCCCCCCGGATGCAACCTCAGCCTTCTCCACACCACGTCTCCCCGCAGACCAGCTCCCCACATCCAGGACTGGTAGCTGCCCAGGCTAACCCCATGGATCAAGGGCACTTTGCCAGCCCGGACCAGAGTGCAATGCTTTCTCAGCTTGCTAGCAATCCCGGCATGGCAGGCCTCCATGGTACAAGCGCCACAGAACTGGGGCTCAGCTCCGAGAACTCAGACTTGAATTCAAACCTTTCACAGAGTACACTAGACATACACTAGACACATTGTAGCATTTTGGGAGCAAAAAAAAAAAAAAAGAAAAAAAGAAAAAAAACTTATTTTCTCAAGACTTTTTGTACTGAAGACAAATTTTTTTGAATCTTTCTTAGCTAAAACAACATTTTTCCCTGGAACACATCTGAACTCTGCAGTAGTAGTTTGTGGTTTTAAAAACAAACCAACAATGAACCTGAGGGACAGTAGAGTACAAAGAATATATTTTTGTTATGGCTGGAATCATAACCAGTCCTTTTTCTTGGGTTTTTTTTTTTCCTCGCGTGTGTGCGTTGGGGAGGTTGGGGAAAGAGGGCTGTCCTTTGGCTGTTCACCAAAGAACACCCTACTCATGCCTCCAATAGGTTTTATTTTTTTTTAAATTAATGAAAATAT
>NW_020448564.1:1198159-1210668 GCF_003343035.1 Apteryx rowi
AAAACTACAGGAGAACATTTTCTTAAAACCGGAGGACAAAAGGGGTTAATGTTGCTTTAAAAATACATTACATATATAAATATATATATATTAAAATAAATACCAATCTTTTCCTCTATGGTTGGAAATATGTCAATTCTTTGAAAAATGTAAAAATATTAAATAACTCAGCCCCCTCCTGAAGTCTACTTTTGTCCTCCAAGAATTTTCTATACAAGAGTCTGAGCTTAAAAAAACTTCAAGTATTAAAATAATTTGTACATGTAGAGAGAAGACAACATTTTTGCAAATACACAGGGGCAGCTGCCAAATGGATGTAGTATATATATTGTGGTTTCTGTTTTCTTGAAAGAATTTTTTTTGTTATTTTTACATCTAACAAGAAAAAAATAAAAAAGAGGGTAAGAAACAATTCCGAGGGGATGATTTTAACCTGAGAAAAAGTCCCTGGGGTTTCTTCTTTATGCTTGCTTTCTCTCCTATGCCCCTTTCCCACCCTCTTCCACTTTCTGTAAAACTTGAAAATAGAAAGCAAAAAACCCTCAAATGTTGTAAATCATGCAATTAAAGTTGATTACTTATAAATATGAACTTTCGATCACTGTATAGACTGTTAAAAATTGATTTCTTATTACCTATTGTTAAATAAACTGTGTGAGACAGACAGCCTGTTTTTAATGTTTCCCTTCTCTCCCACATGTGTTGCTTGTTCTTAAAATGGTGCGAGGAGGGAGATAGCAGACCATATGCTACTTTAAATGTTTGCTATTTAGCAGTTGGAGAGCTATTTAATGTATATGACTGTTTTAAAATGCAAATCTCTAATAAGGGGTGTGGACTAATAATTAGTTTCATGAATGGATACTTTTGGTACAACTCTGCGTTTGCATCTGTTCATGGCATGTATCTTACCAAAGAAACGAGGTCTGACCTCAACAGTTGTGCCAGTCAGCTGTACCACACCCTGCTCAAACAGGCTGGGAGCAGCTGATGTTCAAAGGACCTGTTTTGCATTTTGAAATGAGAACTATTGTTTGGATATGTGATATTAAAAGATCCTATTTCACTTGGAATATATTGTGCAACTTTTGGCACCAAAGTGTGAGCATGTTCCTGTGAGGTAAGCTTGCGTGGATGTCCCATAGATGCTGCGCTGAGGCAGCTCATGGGTGTCCTGTCGTACTGTGCTGAATTTGGTAACCCTCCACCCCCCCACCCCCCCTTTAGGTAGGGTAATCTGCCTGATGTAGGGTGCGTGTGGCCAGTTACCACAGAAAGACTGAAGTGTTGTAAGTCTAACCCTGCTGTAAGGTGTGCAGGTAGCTGTCTCAAATGCAAACTCCATATATTTGGGGTTTCCTAAGCAAATACTTCATTGTAATTGTGGAGTGCATGTGTAGTAAGCCCAGTTGTGTGTGCTGAAGGTAGCTATGTGCACATAGAGTTAATCCAGTCACTACAGAGCATGCTGCCTGTGTGTTGTGCTTTGGCTAGGCACTGTGTTTGCAGTAGGTCCATCTAGGGCTTCCCAAAATACAGCCTTACTGGTGTGCGTGTGTGTGTATACATACAAGGGCTGGGTGCATAGGAAGTAACTTGCACTGGGCTGCTATACACCAGGAAGTCCTGGGTGTGACCAGAGCACAACATGTAGTAATACCAGCTGTGTTGTGAGCATCGGTATGTCCACAAATCCCAGAAAACTGCAGAACGTGAGCAAGCTGCCCTCAGGAAATGGTTGGTGTGTGGGGGGAAAAAAAATGCATGGATGATAGCCCTACCCAAGTGCCAAATGTATCATGACGTGGGTGGATGTTCAAAGCTGTCAGGGGAGTAAGATACTTGATGATACTTGGATATAAACACAGTTAGAAAAAGGAATCTTGTACAGTAGTATAAACTGGGAATAGAAAGGCATATTTGGTAGCAAAAAGCCCTTAACAAGATGGTAGAAAGTCCCAGGGAGGCATAAGGAAAGCAGCTCGGTGCTTTCCAATCCTTCCTTTGGTAGTGCTGGTACTGCTCACTGCCGTGTGGCACAGACCAGCTCTGGGCCAAGCCTAGGATTCCCTCTTCTGGCTTGGGAGGGACTGCTGTTGATCCGCTCAAAAGGAGAGCAGAAAGCAAAAAGCCACATGTTGATTGCCAGGGCAGCAGTTTGGCACAGTTTAGTTGTTCTCCATGTCAATCAGGGCAAGCATTCCTCTTCCTTCCCACCCAAGCAAGAGCTAGTTTCACTTTCAGCTTTGAAGATACTCAGGCATGAGCACAAATAAAGGAAGGATTTCTGACTGCCTGTTGGCCCGTGAAATTTTAGGTGTACACAGCTTTCCGACTTGTGTCTTTTCATACACACCAACTTAGAGATTTCAATGAAAGCTGTTTGGTGTGTTAGCACAAAAAATGTGTTTTGAATTTGCACTGTCCCAGATGGGGGCACCTGGGCCATGCTAAGGTGGGGAAGCCTCTAGTCCTCAAAGGGCAGCTTTGAGTCAAACAGCTACAGATCTTTCACATTTGAACCCCAGAATAGGAGACTTGCTAAAAAATCCCCTGAGGGATTTTATATGATAGTGCAGCTGCCACTTTCCTCTTTGTAAATGCTGTTACTGAGCCAAGTTCAAATGTTTTTCGAAGTTGGCGTGGATGATTAATATTAGTCTTGGATTTGCATGGGGTTCCCTTTCCCCTGCCACTCCTTCCCCAAATCTCCTTGATTCTAGTGCAGAACCAGAAACTGCCAGTTGGGAGAAGGCTGCAGCTGACTGGAGAAGTGGTAGAACTTCAAGATAGTAACAAAAGTAAAGGCATGTCACCTGCATCAGTGCAGTGTGTACTAATTTGTTGCATCCAGGTTAAGAGTAGGTTGGTTGACTTCCCACCTATTTGTTACACTCAAACTCTAGTTACAGACAAAAAGAACTCACCGTATACACAAAGCTAAGAATTTATTGTTGGTCTAATTAAAGTTTTCAATCTAATCAAAGAATTATTATTAATCCAGTTATATAATTTAACTATAAGCATTAGTATCATTATACAGCTAAAGGATACATGCAAACTTTCTAGTATTTACTCCTTTCCCTGGTGTTATGCTCACCCTTCCACTGCTCCTTTGGGTCCTAAGGTCTGTGGCTTCAGCTGGAGGTAGGGAGAGTTTACAGTGAGCCCTTCATGGGGGGTACAATGTTCATGGCTTATTTCTCTTCAGTCTTGGGTTCATTGGTTCGCTGTTCCACATCCCATCCAAATGTACTGTATATGGAGTGTTTTGCATATGTTGGATACTTGTTCTTTGTTATCCCTAAAACTGGTTTTATCCAGCTCCCAGATACTCTAGCCAGTAATTGACTGCTGGTGAGTTGCTTACAGCATGGGGTCTGCAGTATCATTCTGTGAGAATGTATGCCTCTACCTCTTCCCCCCCCCCATTCTAGTATCTCATAGTCCATTCTTTGCAGAACTGCTTGTAACTTATAGAATCAGTGAATCATTGAAGCTGGAAGGCACCTCTGGAGATTGTCTAGTCCAACCTGCTTTGAGCAGGGTCACCTACAGCTGGTTGCTCAGAGCTGTGTCCAGTTGGGTTTTGAGTATCTCCAAGGATGGAGATTCTACAATCTCTCTGGGCAACCTGTTCCAGTGTTTGACCACCCTCCCAGGAAAAAAGCTTTTTTTCTTATGTTTTAATTGAATTTCTGGTATTTCAGTTTGTGCCCATTGCCTCTTGTCCTTTCACTGGATACCACTGGGAAGAGTCTGGTTCTGTCTCCTGTACTCCCCTGTCAGGTATTTATACACATTGTTAAGATCCCCCTGAGTTGTCTTCAGGCTGAACGGTCCCAGCTCTGTCGCTCCCCCTGTGACACATGCTCCAACCCCTTAATCATCTTCATGGTCCTTTGCTGGACTCACTCCAGTATGTCCACATCTCTCATGCTGGGAAGCTCAGAACTGGACCCAGCACTCCAGATGTAGCCTCACTAGTGCTGAGTAGAGGGGAAGGATCATCTCCCTTAACCTGCTGACAGTGCTCTGCCTAATGCAGCCCAGGATGCGCTTGGCCTTCTTTCCATGAGGGCACATTCCTGGCTCATGTCCAGCTTGTCCACCAGGACCCCCAGGTCTTTTACTGCCAAGCAACTTTCCAGCAGGTCAGCCTGCAACCTGTACTGGTGTACAGGGCTATTCCTCCCCAGGTGCAGGACTTTGCAATTCCCTGTGTTAAACTTCATGAGGTTCCCCTCAGCCCATTTCTTCAGCCTGTCCAGGTCCTTTTGAATGGTGGCGCAATGATCTGGTCCATCAGGCACTCCTCAGTTTTATATCATCTGCACATTGCTGAGGGTGCACTCTCTCCCACAGTTCAGGTCATTAATGAAGATGTTAAACAGTACTGGCTCCAGTTGTGACCCCTAGGGCACACTGCTGGTGACTGGCCTCCAGCTGGACATTGGGCCACTGATCACAACCCTTTGAATCTAGTAGGTCAGCCAGCTTTCAATCCACCTTACTGTCCACTTATTTAGTTCATACCTCATCAGTTTGTCTATGAGGATGTTATGGGAAATGGTGTCAAATGCCTTGCTGAAGTCAAGATAAACATCTGCTGCTCTCCCTTCATCTACTGAGCCAGTTGTTTCACTGTAGAAAGCTATTGGTTGGTCAGGCATGATTTCCACTTTGTAAATTCAGGCTGACTACTCCCAATTGCTTTCTTGTCCTTAATATACTTGGAAATGGTTTTCAGGAGGATTTGCTCTATCGCCTTCCCAGGGAGTGAGGTCAGGGTGACCAGCTTCTAGTTCCCCAGCTCTTCCTTCTTGGCCCTCTTAAAGATAGGAGTGGCATTTGCTTTCTTCCAGGCCTCAGGAGCCTTCCCTCAATTGCAGTCTTTCAAAGATAATCAAAAGTGGCCTTGCAATGACATTGGCCAGCTCCCTCAGCCCTCACGAGCACATTCCCTCAGGGCCAATGAACTCTCAATGAACTGTTTGTTCAGTTTGCTTAAGTGTTCTCTAACCTGATCCTCTTCCACTAAAGGTAAGTCTTCCTTGCTTCAGACTTTCCCACTGGTCTCAGGGGCCTGGGAATCCTGAAGGCCAGTCTTACCAATAAAGACCAAGGCAAAGAAGGCATCAAGTACTTTGATCTTTTTCCATGTACTTTGTCACCAGGTCCCCTGCCCCATTCAGCAGTGGACCCATGTTTTCCCTAGTCTTCCTTTTGCTACTGATATACCTGTAGAAGCCCTCCTTGTTACTCTTCATGTCCCTCACTAGTTTGAACTCCAAATGGGCTTTGGCTTTCCTAACCCTATCCCTGCATGCTCAAACAGTGTCTTTATATTCCTCCTGGGTCACCTGTCCCCACTTCTACCTCTTGTATGCTTTCTTTTAATGTCTGAGTTTTGCTTGTTCACCTATGCAGGCCTCCTGCCACTTATGCTTGACTTTCTGCATGTCAGCATGGACATTCTTGAGCCTGGAGGAGCTGATCTCAAAAATCCACCAGGTATCCTGGACCCCTCTTCTCTCCAGGGAATCCCATGGGATTCTTCCAAGCAGTTTCCTGAATCCTCTCCTGAAGTCCAGAGTTGTGATCCTGCTTTTTGCCTTGTTTCTTCCTCTCAGGATCCTGAATTCCTCCATCTCACGGCTACTGTAGCTAAGCCTGTTCTCAACCTTTGCATTCCCAAACATTTTTTTCCTGGGAGCAAACAGGGAGCATCTTTCCTTGTCAGCTCCTCGATCCCCTGTGTCAGAAAGTTACCATCAATGTACTCCAGAAGCCTCCTGGATTGCTTGCGCCCTGCTGTGTTTTCCCTTCAACAAATATCAGGGTGCTTCAAGTCCCCCATGAGGACCAGGACCTGTGAACATGAGGCTTCTTCCAGCTGTCAGAAGAAGGCCTCATCTTCTTCTTCCTGATCAGGCAATCTTTAGCAGACACTCACCACAACGTCACTCATGTTGTCCGCTCTCTAGTTCTGACCCAAAAGCTCTCAGCTGACTTCTCACCTATCCTTGGGCGTTGCCAAGGGATTCCCACTGCTCTCTCACATAATGGGCAATTCCCCGTCCTCACCTTTCTGGCCTATTCTTCCTTAAGAGCTTGTGTCCATCCACCACAACATACCATGCCTCTGTGATCCCAGTGAATCATAGCCCTACACCTGCATGCAGACCTCTGATTTCTCCTGTGTGTTCCCTACACTGTGTGCATCTGTACAGGCAGCCAGAGAGGTATCCAGTCATCTGGATTTCCCAGAAAACATGACAGCTTCCCCCAGGATGCTGTCCTCTTGGCACTTCCTTATCTGTGTGCATAAAATTGGGGCAGGCCCCCTTCTGCCCTGTTTTGTTGTTTTCAAGGTCTGTCCTGTCAACATCACCCTGCATCCTTGCTTGCCAACCCAGTCCACCATTTCCTCAATTGACTGTCAGTTGTCATAGCCCTCTCCTGTTGTTTCTAATTTAAAGTTTTCCTCACCGGGTTGGCCAGCCTTTGCCAGCTTGACAAAGATGCTTTTACCCAATTTGGTCAGGTGGATCCCATTTCTTCCTTGTAATCCTTGATCCTCAAAGAGGATCCCATGGTCATAAAAGCTGAATGCCTGTTGTTGACATCAGCTGTGTAACCAGTTGTCAACCAGCAAGACCCATCTGTTCACCCTCAAGTCCTTCCCCCTTACTAGTGGGATCGAAGAGAAAACAGCCATGGTCCCCTATGCCATTGGCTATTGCTTCCAGAGCCATGTAGTCATGCTTGATATGCTCCAGGTTTTCCCTTTATAATCATAAGTGCCCACAAGGAAGAGCAGCAGTGGGTAACAGTTTGAGGGCTGGACAAGCCTCAGCAGCCTCTCCAGCATTCCAGATCTGAGCCCCTGGCAAGCAGCAAGGTCAGGCTGGCAAATGGGAGCCTCTGTCCCCTGCAGCAGTGATTCTCCTATTAGTATCACTCATTGCTTCCTCCTGGTGCTGCTGTGTAGCTCAGGCTCAGCCTGTTTGGATGTTTCGTTGGACATGACTCCCAGCCCTACATCTGCTGCAAGGGCACTGAGCTTATACTGTAGTTGCAGAGGTGTAGGCAGAGCAGGAGGCTCCCTCCTGTTGCTAGAAGTCACAAGTTTCCAGCCTTCATCATCATGGGAATCTCCGTTTCCCATCTGGATAAGCTCAGATGCTGCCTGTGCCTTCTTTGGTGCAGGTGGGGGTTCAGGTTCTTGAAGCTGCAGGGTCTCGGAGAATACCCAGTCAATCTCTTTCTTGTCATCCCTGATACTGCACGGTCTGCTGACCTCCCCCACAGTTCCTTTCCTTGGTGACCCAGACCTTCCCCAGCACACACCTCCTGTGAGCCAGGAGCCCATCTCCCCCTGTACCGGCTGCAGCAGAGGCCTCAGGCAGCCCCACAGCCCCAGGCCTGCATGGCTGCATCCTCTCTCAGGAGCTTGGGCTGGGTCAAGGCCTCTGATGTGCCAGGAGCATTTGCTCCAGGGGGGGTTCGAGAACTGTGCCCTGCAGTGTGTCACCACTGTTGCTGAGGACATGTATGCTGCCCCCCTTCCACACGCCTTTCTGCACAAACTGCTGTGTCAGTGGGCTGCTTCTATTAGCTGCACTCTGGGAGCTCCGTTCTAGGCCCAGAAATTATATAGGCCTCTCCCTAGCACCTGCTAACTATTAGTTATATAAATATACATAACAGTAAGTGTTGCACCACACAACTGTACATAAACTAAAACAATGCAGGTAACATTCATCTGGTCATTAGATAACTGTTACAGCTAAAACGTAGCTCCAGACAGGCCAAGACAAGCCCAGGCAAAACCTGGAGCTCAAGACTTGCGTTGTTCACATAATGCAGAACTTAGGGCCTGTTGCAAGCAGTGGCAGCACCACAACAAGGCCGGGGATGCGACATGTCAGTGACAGGCATTCCAGCTGCTGGTTCCTTTTCTAATACTTCTTCCGATCCTTCTTTGACACACACTTAGTTCTTCTGCAAGAAGCTTGACCTCCCATTTCCAAGACAGTCTTTTTATATTTGCACAGCTCATGTCATTGATTGTGCTGCTCCCAGTTCTGATTAAACTCAAGGTCTCTCTCACAGCCTCTTTAGAGAGTGATCTGTCCTGCAGCAGGTCTCATGTTGGAAGACAGCAGTGGTCAAAAGGGTCTACTCCTAATGACTGATTCTGCCTAAGCGTATGAAGTGGTCTTCTACCCTAAAATAAGCTTTTCTTTGAAGAACAGCAATATATTGGCCTGGCTGGGGAATGTTTGTTTCTACAGATGAGGGCAGTGAAGGATCCTCTTAGCTGCTGCCTTTGTACAACACAACCCTTGGGTAACTCCCAGTTTGCACAAGGAGCCATTTCCTCTCTGTGCTTGTCGAAACAGATCACAACTGAGACAGAGGCTAGACAAGCTCTGAAAGTGGGAGAGCACAACGGGCTCCGTCCACAGTGGCTTCAGCAGCAACTATTTGTAAGTCACTGTTGAAAAGCCACTGAGCTGCTTCATCAGCCTTGACAGGCACATTGCATACATTGGCATGTGCCTGACCCAACTTTGATCTGGAATTTTGTTTAGAAAAGTGGGGTTTTGATGATTTGCTTAAGTTGCCTTAGTTGCACCCCCTTAAAATAAGGTCTTGGTTGTAACTCCCCAGCAGCGATCATGCACACCATGGATGTTTGAAAGGGAAACCTGTTCTGTAACCAGTGCTGTGGGTAGCTCATGGGCAATGAGCCACGTCTCCTGTTGTTGCTCCCTGTTCTAGGCGGTGTGGTGGATTTACAGAAGGTGGAGGTATTACAGTTGGCACCATCTTCCGTAGCCATCTTTGAAGCTCTTCATAGCTCCTGGTAAAGCTGGCATGGCTCAAACTGTTATTTTTCCCCAGTGTGCAGAGTTCTGCTAGGCTCTGGCGCATCTTGGGAGTGGAGAGCCATGAGGGCCACAACCATGAGCTCTGTTGGTGTTTTGCCTCTCCCCATGCACCCGCTGTCACCAGGGCAAAATGAGGAATGGACAGGGAGTGACAGTGGCATTACAAGATGAATGCGCTTTGCCAGCCCCAGCTCCTCTGGCTGAGAAAGCACAGCTCCTGCTCTCCAGAACAGTGGTACAACTCTTAGTTATCTTGTGAGATGGGTTTATTTTAAGCTTTTCCTCAGCAGTGAGGAGAATTAATTTGGTAAGAGACACTTACCATCTTCTGATTTGAAATTTCACAGTCCTGGGGGGTGGGCTGGCTGGAGAGCTTGACTGATGCATCTGGTCAAATCATGGCCACCCTGTGACAGGACACTTTGACCCATCCCCAAGTTCTGCAAATAAGTGGAAATGTGTTTTATACAGCTCAGTGTTCCCCAGCCATATGTAAGTGGCTGAAATAAGTTCAAAAGATCAAGTACATGCTGGGGAGATGCTGGTTCTTTTGCTGCAAAGAGCATGTTGTGGAGTGTGAGATGTGTGTGATCCACCTACGAAAATGTCTCCCCTTGCTCATGCCACAGCCTCTGCTTGGCTGCAGCAGATGTGCCCTCCTCCTGCCTTCATTTCCGACAGCATTGGGGTACGTCATACCCTGTACAGTTGCACATAGTCCAGCAGGAACCTGTGTAGCCTTACAGAGGTTTTTAGCGCATTTGTACTGCTGCAGCTCTGGGCTTAGTGTGTGAGGGGTGGCAGGAGAGTGTGACTAATGCATTTCACTTCCCTGTTAGGCTCGGCCAGTTTCTTATTACGGAAGCTCATAGCTGGTTTTCTGCAATTCGGTAGGCTTGATAGCAGAGAACATGATTTTTCTTCCGAAGCAAATCTCTGTTCAGCACTGCAATAGGATGGGTAGTTAAAATTGGGAGGCTTATTTCCAGGGTGATTTTGTGGGTTTTTTTCTCCCCCTCTTTTCTATCAAATAAGGTGTGAAGACTAGAGTGTGGCACCAAAAGGAGCTCGCAATATAATGTCTCCCTGGTAAGCAAAGCTTTTGGAGCCATTCAAGGGATATCTCTCCAAGCCTGTTGACTGAAAGTCAGAGTAGCCTAAGGGCTGAGGAAGGGCATGGGTCTAAGGACACAGGCACTGCTGTGGCTTGTAACTGGACTCACCAGCTGGGTTAGAGCTACCAGGGGAAGTTAGAACCCCAAAATCATGAGTTTAAAAATTACAGACCTCAGGTGTTCTTCCATTTACTTGCTGTTTTCTCAGTCCCAGCTTGTACTGCAGGATTTCAAACCTCTTTTCTACCATCCATCTCCCCAGTGTTACCACAGTGAGAGAAGGTCCTTGCCTGTGACTTGGGAAAGTATGTCTAAAAGGGGTTCCACCTTGGTAAACTGCATATAATGTGCCAGGCCAGATGGACATCATGACTTCTCATCTTCTGCTGTTAGCTGAAGTTAGTTAGATGAAGGTCCTCCCTGCTGTTGTTTCTGCTGGGGAAGGAGCCTGGCAGGACATAGCAGCACCCTGCATCTTCCCAGCCTTGCGGAAGAATCAAACAGGGAGCGTAGCTCAGCACTCAGAAGCCAGCTTTTGGTCCACACTGGAATAGAGTAAGTACTTAAAACTAAGAAGTTTATCTCCCAGACAATTCAGTCTTTTCTGCCCTTCTCAGGGCAGCCTGCAGTGGTGAGCCCTGGGCTATGCTGAGCCTTAACTGGCTCCTTGTCTAAGCGAGGGACCCAGGAAGAGATGGGCATATCCTTCTCTTTCATTATTATTGCAAGTCTCTGTAATTGATATGACTCTAGGTATAGGGCAGAGCTCAGACTTTGCCGCCAGTGCACTGCCCACACTGTAATGGGTGAAATCAGCTTTTCTCATGAAGTAGAACAATTTTTTCAAAACTTTGAAAGGCAATAGCAGTGACTGAAAAAATTCCTCTTCAGGCTAAAAATGTAAAGATGGTTGGTGTTTAATATGTCCTTTACATACAATGGAGATAGGAGTTTAGAAACAAGGGATGATGATTCAAACAGTGTAGGAGTTGGAAACTTAGTCTATGCACATTCTCTTTACCATCTTAAAAAAAGTTTGAGAGAAAAAAATGTTTTGATTACAGTACTGTGAAAATTATAGCAATGTTAAGGACACAGTAGTTAAAAGACAGCTTCCTAGAGAGGAAGGGAATTCAGGACATAATGTATTAACTGCAGAAACAAAAAGCTTAGAACTGTTGGCACATCTTGGAGAAATAAATACAAATAATAATAATAAATTCAATAACACATTGCAGCATAAGAACTGGGCATAAAATATTTTTGAAATTTGGACACTTAAAAAAATTTTTTTTTTTATTCTTTGTATGTTGAACCCTGTTGACACATACTGACAGACTTATCATGGTAGAAAAATATCATGAAAGGACAGAGTAACTTAGTATCTGTGCCCTTAGTTGGGTTGCTTTTTGGCCCTCATGTTGGACTCCTCCTTTATTTGCTCATCACACAAATACAAATTGTTTAATAGCTATATTTATTACATAGTGTGATTTAATGGTAAGTTGCTGTAAATATATAGGAACTTAAATGTAACATTAAGGATGATCTAACAAGGATTTTCTGTATGTTCTGCAGTCTATAAGAAGAACTTGAAAATAGCAGTGGCTTAAATCTTCCCTATGTCTGAGTAGGCTGCTACGTGTTTTTGCAGGATGTGCCTACACTTAAGAAAACACAACCACCAAGCTGGCTGCATAGCACTTGAGAAGTAAGATGCTGCCTGAGGATCCTGAATCAATGAGGGAGACACCTGCTGTTTCCATGTTGGAAGTTTTGGGGTTTTTTTTTTTAGAATTGTGTATATTTAGAGACCTGCTGTGAAACATAAAAGCTTTCCAAGAATTCAGTTTTTTGTAGGCACACAAAACGGTCACACATAAAGAACATCTGAAACATTCATTAAAATACTGTCGCATCCCTCCGTCCGAGGACTGATGCGACCTGCACTGCTGGGGGCTCTAAGATGGTGGTGGCCAGGGAACGACGCAGGCGTTTGGTTCGCTG
Source organism: Apteryx rowi (assembly GCF_003343035.1). Lineage (NCBI taxonomy): Eukaryota > Metazoa > Chordata > Aves > Apterygiformes > Apterygidae > Apteryx > Apteryx rowi. The sequence goes on from NW_020448564.1 coordinate 1,210,182, forward strand.
GGTCAGAATGGGAAAAATGAGCGGCTTGGCACTTGCCCAGTTGTCACCAGCATGAGCTGCCCCAGGCCTCGGCACTGGCAGCAGGAGCCCGAGCGCCAGGCCAGGCTCGGGGTCAGCCCAGCACACTCGCTCTCCAGCCTGGCCTCTCGCCCCTGGCATGCGCCTCTCCTGGGGCCTGAGAGGGGGAACTGAGGACTACCCCCGCCAGGAGCCTGCCCGGCTCAGCTGGGCACGTTGCCTTCTGCCGCCTGGTCCCTGAGCACGGCGGCACGGAGAGGAGACCCGCTTGGAGGCGGCTCCCAGCCCGAGGGAGAGCAGGGCGCTGCCTTTCGGCGCCCCAGGGCCCGGCCGCGCCGCGGGGCGGCAGCCGCAGGACGCTCCCTGCCGCTAATGGGGGCTCCGGGCGGCGGCCCCCTGCCTTCGCCTCAGAGGCGGGCGGCGACCCTTGGCCGCCGGCCGTTGGGCGGTGCCGCGCGCGCCGTGAGCT
>NW_020448564.1:1210908-1240048 GCF_003343035.1 Apteryx rowi
GAGACCGGGGGGGGGGCGAAGTAGGAGGAAGCCCACCTACCAAAATCAAGGAGCTTTTTAAGAGTTGGTGTGAGCTTTTTAAGAGTTGTTGAGAAGAGAAAGCAGAAGTGTGAAAGATGGTATGTTCTTGCTTTCCTTGTCTTTAATGGAGCCGCCTGTGCTGGCTTGGGACTGTCGTACGGGAAGTGTCCCACGTTGTGTTGAGGCCATCAATGTGGGGAGGGTGTCTGCAGGGAAGAGGAGCAGCCACTTGCTCCCTGCTTTGTTTTTGAATCACTTGTGCTGGTGCCCATGTCCTGCTTTGGAGCCATCTTAACCGCTTGCCTGCTTTGTCTTCAGAGTGCAAGCCATATTTCCTACTCCTGACCCTGCAGCTCTGAAGGATCGGCGTATGGAGAACCTGGTGGCATATGCTCGGAAAGTGGAAGGAGATATGTATGAATCGGCAAATAGCAGGGTGAGAGGCCATCATCTCTCTCTCCCCCCATGCTGCAGAGCTTCTGCTTTACTTCCCTCGAGAAGAGTTTGTCCGGGGGGTTGTGGGAGGAGTGCAGAACTACAAACTGAAGAGTTTCTGTGGGAATGATGATGTGGTTGGGGAGGAGAAGGAGAGAAAAGTCTAGATGAGAGTGCCAGGCTGAGGGGTGTTGTAGAAGGGGTTGCTGGTTTGGGCCTAGGAAGCAGGCAGCTGCAGGCTTGTGCCTGGGCATGCCAGGAGTGGGGGCGGTGTCTGTGCTGGCGTGCTGTGCCTGAGACTTCTCGGGGTGTCCTGAAGGCAGCGTGAAGCTCTTCATTGTGGTTCTCTCTAAGGAGTGTTGGACACAAGAAGGAAAACTTGCAGAGGTGCCCTAATGGTTGTTCCAGAAACGCCCTGAACTGTGTCCGTTTTCACCCCCCAGTCTCCCCAGCAGCGCCTGGCACGGGAGAGCCAACCTTACCCAACCGAAAAAGTGTGTGTGGAAGGATGTTTTCCAGCCCAGGTTTTGATCACGGTGCTGGTTGCCTTTTGCTTGTTTTATGTCTGGTCTGCTCTCCTGACTTGTGTTCCTGCCCAACAGGCAGAGTACTATCACTTGCTAGCTGAGAAGATCTATAAGATTCAGAAGGAATTAGAAGAAAAACGAAGGACCAGGCTGCAGAAGCAAAGCATGATACCAAATGCACCGGGTATGCCGCAGGCTGCCATGAATCAAGGGCCCACCATGGGACAGCCCCAGCCAGGGATGTCTGCAAGTAAGAACAGTTGGGTTACTTTCTACTTGGTGCAGGATAATCCTGTGCTGTCAGGATGGTGACCATTTCTCTCTTCTCATATCACAGGTACCTTTGTAAAATTACAGTCTTCCAAAAGTTAAACAGAACTCTTTTTTTCTAATTTCTTCTGATTGCTTTTTGGTTTGCTGAGCTGTTTTACCTCTATTCCCTTTTCGAAGAACAGTCTTGTGAAAATATGATCAAGAGTTATAAGTCTATACATATTTTTTTCTTCAAAATGGCTGCCTTCCCCAGTGCTGATGACCGGAATGAAGCCTATGTGATGGTTGTTGTTTTCTTACCAAATCTGCATAGGAAGTGAGAAAAAAATACATTACTAAAACTGTGTACCGCTTCCTACTACACTGAAGAACAGGGAAGACTGCCTGGTGGCCAGAATAGCTGCTGCTTCTTGGTGCTGGAAGTGAATCTTGGCTCATGGATTATCAGGAGTCTTATGGGCTCTTTGAAATGAGAGATGATGGAGAACTAAGGAGACTCCAGAGCTGGCAGTGGGTGAATTTATAAAGCCTGGAGACCTGGAGTGTGAGCTACTGGGACAGCTGCAGTAGAAAAGCACAAAGAGCCAGTGTCCCAGTGCTCCCGCAGGAAGTTGTGGTGCTTGGGGACAGAGCTGGTGCCGAGGTACAAAAAACTTCTCCAGCTTTACAACTTTGAGCTGAGCACCTGTGTCCAGCTCTGAGAAAGCAGTCTGGCCTCTGCCCTGAAAGAATAATCATTTTATCATGTACTCCTGTGCTTTGGATCCCACAGCAGCCTTTTATAATGGTCTTTCTAAAACTTCTACTCCATCTAGATGGCATCAAAGCAGAGGAGAACAGGTACAGGGCATCAGTAGGGAAGAAGACAGAGAAATGGAAGTCTGATCTAAGTCCTGGGTTTTGGTTTCTTGAGATTTTCTTGAGGGTACTGTTGTATCCCTAAAGAAAGGTGCTGGCTTTACAAATATACAGTGTTGCTAAGACAGTGAGATGCAAAACCAGACCTCCTGGTAGCACCACACACTGGGGAGAGTGGTCTTGTACCATCTGACTTTACAGTCATCTTTCCATTATTTGACAATAGATAAAGGGCTGGTTCAAGAAACAGAAATTTAGCTTTATGGAGCAGATTAATGCATTCTGATTAAAAGAAGTCTGAGGAGCTCCTGGGCCAAGACTTTATACAAGCAGAACTGGTGCAATGCCAGAGCTGCACCCATAGCTCTCCACTGATGCTGCCACAGTGGAACTGGCGCTGGGGCCAAGTCCAAGATCTGTGGAGGCCGGGAAGGAGTGCCAGGAATGTACTGCACCACTGGGAGGGCTTCAGAGTGGTGGAGAGAGGTGAGGACGGAGGTGTCAAACTTACTCCTCAGAGATGGGGAGAATTGGACAGAATTGCTGGACAGGTGGCAACTGCCATCAAGAAACATTACAAATAATGTTACATAAAAAAGTTTTTCTCATTAATGAAAATATATTCCTTAATCCAATTTTCATTTTATTAAAATGAAATTATTTAAATAAAATTATTTATTGAAAAGGTTTATTAAAAACAGCAACAACATATGAACAGCCATGAGGTGGGGACTGCTTTAGGCTATGTTGTGTTAACATAATACTGATTTTTGCTTAAGCTTTCAGGAAGCCTTAAGCCAGCCTGTCTGTGACCTAAGGGAACAGTTCTGCTTTTTCAGCTCTGGGAAGCAGGGGATACACATTAGCAATAGCACATAATATGTTGCACGAAAGATTATTGCAATAGAAAGATTTAATGAACCTTTAATTTGGTATCTGTGTCTTATCTGGAAACATCTTTGTTGCCCATCCATGCAGTGTACTGTCTGTAGCAGTATTTGCAAGAGAATAGCATTCTTTATAATTTGCTTCTGTATCAATGTGTTAAATATTTTAAAAGCAGTATTCTGTTTCTTAACAGCTCTGGAGGATTGTTTGAGAGACCTGAACCTGGAGGATCACTGACACGGCTGAAATCTGCCAATCAAGTTGCATGCAGCAGGATTTGAGAGGTCACTGCTACCCTCAATCTGTAATTAGGATATTGCCCCAATCACTACTCAGAATACTCCGTGTGGTTAGCACTGATAATGACTCTCCTTTGCTAATAAAATGACAGGCTGCAGCCTCATTTTAGAGCCCTTGGATTGTCTGAAACAGCAATCCATATAGGTCTACAACATACATAAGGCTTTGAACTAAGCTTCTTCTTGCTACTTGACTTTAGGCTGTAACTAACACTTCAGTATATGTGCAAGACAGGAACTGTGCATGTTTCACACATTTGTTTAGCTACTCACTACAAAATCTGTACAGAGCAGAAATGTTCAATACAGACATTTATTTACTTACTTTTTACAGTGTGAACAGAATGAAGGTGATAACAACAACAAAAAAGGAGTAGAATGGGAAGTAGAACCAACTCCATGGAACACAGCTTTTTCTTAAAAGAGAATGATTGCCAGAAACATACTGAGAGACGCTTGCTTCTTGGCTGTTCTTGAGAGTGAGCTGGGGTGAGGGATGACCACAGTAGTTTCCTGTGGAGCAAAAAAAAAAGCTAAGAGGGACAGAAGCCATTGTACTATAAAGAAGCTATGATATAAATGCATACAAATTTTAAAACCAATTGCACAGTACAGTAAGCACTTCAAAAGCTCTGTTGCATAAGGAATGCTTTCTTTGACAAATAAAATATCTATTTATGTATGAAATCTCTGAAATTGGTCATTTGAGGACATGGGGAGCAGCATAACACATGTAGATCATTTACTATGTGGTGCTTTAACACAACAGCTTTGGCATTGCTCTGGGCTTTCATTTCCTAATGCAGACATGGGCTCCACCGCAGGGTCATTAAACATGCAGATCCACCAAAGGGAAGAAAATGATGTAAGCCCAGCTGCCTGCTAAGAAGAGGTGACTGTTTTATGAAGTATCAAAGAAGGCATAACCTGTGCAACTCAAATGCCATCCACCCTTGGCTCACTCCTAAAGCATGGCAGGTCCAATTCTAGGGAGATTTTAATTCATGTTTTCTGATTGTGTGGGGCAGAGCCAGATAGGAGTGAATGAGGCAAGTTATCTGCCTTCTGCACTCAACTTGGCTGTCAGGTTTTACCGGGAACCCCTGACAGTTCCCTGGTCTGAGTGACATGCTGATTGTGGCCCTAGTGTGGGGGACAGGGACAAAGTTGCTAATGTGGCATTAAGTATGTGCTATGCCAAAGGCTCCACATGTTCCTACAGAGGAAATGTGCAAAGAGCAGTGGGACAGTTGAGAGACTTGCAGCTGCTGGAACCCCTTTAATCCTCTGCTGAGCAGGCCATGGGGATGCAGTCAGGCTGCACTTGACAGCGTGCACTGCTCAGGGACGGGCCCCAGCCATGCTGCGCTGGGGACTGTGCAGCAGGATGCACTGCGTGGTACTTGAGAGCACTTGTGCTAGTACTTGTATGCATGTCACATTCGTTTTCAGGGCTTGGTTGAGGATTGTTTGTTTATTTTTACCAAAGGAAGGGTCAATTTAAATGTAAATCACAGTCACTCTGCCCAAGGGATGTGGAGTGCTGTAGCAGTGACCTCGGAAGATTGCTTTTTGGTTTCTGATACTTTAATACAACAATCTAGCATAGCTGCAGATTCAGACTCAAGAAAATATGTAAAGACTGAAGCACAGACAGACCAAACTCCCAACTGAATTTGCACTTGTAACCCTCCTATTTTCCCTAACTCACCAATGACGGAAAAAGGATGGTATCCACCCTCCTGATTTTTCCTTTCTCCTCCTGCCATTGATCCATACAACCTTTCTTTTTTTCTCATTTCCTTTCACTCCCATCCCTCTGTCAGTCTACCAGAAAATTTGTGACAATTTTAAACTTGGATCCAATCTAACATTTAGTTCTTTCCCCATCTTGCCTTGTGCTGTGCAGCTCCATTCCTCCCATATGTAAATAAACACTTGCCCAGTTGTTACCAGGGGCCTCAGACAAGAATGCACCCAAGGACACAGTTCTCGCAACTGTGACTGGTACGTCCTGAAGGAGTACAGATAAACCAGCAGAAACCAGTTGAAACCAAGATAAGGAACTAGACAGCTTTTGCAAACAAAGAGATGAGTCAAGCCAAGACCATATATGGAAGAGGAGCTCAAAGTTCATGGAAAGACACTAAGAGGCACCTCTTAAGCAACCACTAGGGACCACCAGAGGCCCCATAGAAGCCCCTCGGAGACTCAGGACTCCATGCATAATGACTATGCAAATATGATAATTAGTTCCAGGAAATAGAATGAATATGTATAATCATTCCAGGAAATTTAATGCATATGTATGTAACGGAGCAATATGAACTTTGGCTGATGCAACATACGGCATGCACGTTGGGTGGAGCGATCCCCCGTGAATCCGGCGCTGTAATAAAGAGAATGCCTGCTTCTTAATGCTACATTGGTGTTAAGGAGTTTTACTCCCGATTTCAGTGACACAGTTATCAAAATTTCTAGGAAAGCTTGTGCATCCTCAGTTGTGTTTCAGGCACTGAACTCTAGCTGTTCATCTGCACAGATATGCCCTGCTGCTGGAGCTCACTATTTTTCAAGAATGCTACATTTGCATCCATATTACAGTGGTTACTGGGCATTAAATCTGTTTGTGGGGCTTGAAGTTCTAGGTTCTGAGGGTTTTGTGGATTGGGGTTTTTCCTTTTTTTGCAAAAGCTTCTGGGACTGGCTGACAGTGACAAATACATTGTGGTTTTGTGCAAAAACATGTTGAGCTTGCAGCATGACTTCATCTAGACAGAGACTATACAATATAATGTCTCAAGTCAATACATTATGTAATTTAGTCATATAAATCTATCACTGATTTGAGATGTCACAAGCAGGAGGCAAGGGAATGAATGAACAGTACCAAGAGCATAGTCGGCCAGTGGGGGAACTGCAGTGAGCCACCAGGCCTGCCACCCTTCATTCCATACATACAGTAAATACCTTAATTTCCTTCACCTGAATAGTCCTTCTTCCAACAGTTAAAAGAATGATCCAAGTCAACTTGGCACAGGCCCTTGACAGATTCACTGGGTGCTAGTGACTTTCCAGGTACTTCAGCAGCCTTCATTTAACCCCAGCTTTCCTCCATAGCGCATGCGGTAATCTTCATCTAAATGTCATGTTGCTAGCTCCCTATGCCGTGATCACAAGCCTCTGTCAGGTTCTCTCCCGGAGACTCAATTTGCCATTAGCAATGAGTAAATCTGAAAAAAGGCTTCTGTATTTATTTCCAGTTTTTGTGCGTGACTGCTAGGCAAGTACTAATGCTGTCTGTACTATACTGTAACTGTACTACTATCATGGACTCCGGAATTCTTCCTCTATTCTTGCTTTAGCATCAGACAAGTAGCAGAAATGTATTTTTCAGTCACTGTTTCACTGACGCAGTGCTCCTGCCTTTGCGGGAGCAAAGATCTTAGGTGGGGCAAGATCTGAATAGCCACAACCTGATGTACTGTAGTCTCTAATTCGGAGACTTTCATAATGAAAACCAGGTCAAAACTAAAAAGTGTCAGCAGGATCGGAGCAAGCTATTCCACACTACGAGAACAGATGAAAAAAAGGATTTCTTTAAAAGCCATGCATTTTTTTGTGGGTCATATAGTTCACACGTACAGAAGTATCTGCTGGTTGTTTGAGGGGTGTCATACAACTGTCTGATCTTCGCTGCGGAGCCAGTGAGATATGAAAGCAACTTTAGGGATCCCCTTTGAAGGGCAGAGGTGCCCTGCGGGCTCCAAAGCCACTTACCAGTGTGCATGGCTGAACTTGTCTCCTTCCGGGGCACTTTTAGAAATATTTACTTGCTTGCTTCGGCTGCTGTAGCACCTCTGCCAGGCAAAGAGGGCAGGGTGTTTGGCTGGGTACCGCGCATTGGTGAAAAATTAGGTTAAATACAACTTAAAGGGATTAAGCAAGAAGCCGGGGAGCCGGCCCCGACGTGGAGGGGCCGTGTGAGGCACCATGACCGCCCCTCCCCGCCTCGGCGGGGGGTTTGAACTACAACTCCCGTCGTGCTCCGCCGGGAGCGTGGCGGGAACAACCTCTGCGCTGATTGGTTCCTCCCTCCCGCCAGTCAGCTGTGCCGCTGGAGCGGGGACGCGCTCTCCGCGCGTGAGGCGGGCTAGCGGCGTTGCGGGAACCATGGAGCAGGAGCGGGGGGAGGTGAGAGGCGCCGCGCCGGGGCCGGAGCCGGAGCCGGAGCCGGGCCAAGGAAAGGCTGCCGGTCCCGCAGCTGCGGTGCGGCCTGCCGGGTGCTGGGGGAAGCCCTGGAGCAGCGGGCGGGGAGGCCTGGGCCACGCGGTACCCTGAGGGAGGGGGCGAGGCCTGGGCCGTGGTGGCGGGGTAACGGCTGCCCGGAGCCGGGGCGAGCAGGCCTCCTTTTCCTCCTCCTCCTCCTCCTCCTCGTGGCCGCCGTATTGTTGTGGTAACCGGCGTGGCTCTTCGCCCCGCCCCCGCCTTCGCGCTGCCTGGGGCCGGGCTGCTGCTGGGGGCGGGAGGAGCGGGGCCTGCCCGACCCCGGGCAGGACCGGCCTCTGCGCCTGCCTCCCCTCTCTGAGGAGATGGGATTACGGGTGGTGCTGTCCTCGCCTGTCGGCCCTGGGAGTCTGTAAGACGCCTGCAAGTTCTCAGTCACGTTTTGTGGAAGAGTAACGATCCAGAGATACTCGTTTCTTATGAGCTAAATGAAGGTGAGCACCCAGAAAGGGGCAAGATAGAGACGAATGTGCTCTCTGAGAGAGTCCAGTCCCCTTTAGACATCAGGAACACCACCTGAGGATGCAGACCTGCAGGAAAGCAGCCCTGACGTTCAGGGAACAACCTAGGCAGCTTGGGTTTGTTTTTTGTGAAAGCAAAGGAGGATGTGGGGAGACAGCAGTGAGTGAAGTCTGTTATCTTCCTGTTTATGTCTCTGTAATACTATGCAGGAGCCATGAACTGGTGGGAATTTAGCACTGAAAAGGGATGGATTTGCTGCTGATCCTTAGTTGCTGCCTACTTGGATGAACAGCTGTCTCCTGGTGCCTCACCTTGCTGCTCTAATCCATCTTTCTCTTCCCTCACTCCCTGTGCTGATGCTGACTTCTTGCTGCTCTTTCCTGAACTGCTAACACCTTTTGCCAGCTTCTTTTGCCCTTATTTGGAGCCCAGTTCAGGATTCTTCTAGTCTGAAAAATAGTCACCGGACTTCTGAGCCTTTTGGTCAATCGCTGCCTCTCTGCTCTCTTGCTGTAACAGGGTGGGACTTGTCCTTGGATTGGATCGATTAGTATGAAGAGCTTGTGAAGATGTGTAGGTGCAGACAGATCTGGTTATAGGAAAAGACTGTTAACAAAAGTTGTTCTGTCTTCCTGCTGATACAGCTTCTGAACTTAGGTCAGTTCTGGACTAAGTCATTTCCCTAGCACACGAACTTTCTCCAAAGTCGGGTTTGTTTTGTTGACACCCAAGCTGAACTGGTTTTGTGGGCTACAGTCGCCAGAGTTTGAAGCTTTGTCTTCTGTGCTGGAAGCTTGTGGTGACCTTAGCTGTTATTGTTGATGGTGTCTGCACTGCTGTGTTGCTTTTGGGAGAGGCAGTGCCTGGAAGGGCATAGTCTCATCTGTTCCTCAAGCCTTTTTCCATGTAGCTGCAGCTGTGTTTGTTTGCCCCGTAAAAGCAAAATGCATCATGTGAAATACCTGTAAAGGAACCTGTGTGAGGGGAAATAACTTCCCTGCTATGGATTCAGACTCTTGCATCTGAGTTTGTTACATGGACTCCTCGCTCACCAAGGTCTGTCCCTGGTCCAGGGGGTCCTGGCAGCGAAGGCAGGCTTGTTGTGGGGTGTAAAATGCGTGTTTTAAAGCAGACTGGTTCTTTTGCTAGTTGGTGTCTCCCTTCTGCCACAAGACTTCACCTTTGGAGCGGATGGAGGAGGAAGACGATGACGATGAGGATGACAACTTGGACATCTTTGGAGGTTACGACAGCTTCCGGGGCTACAACAGCAGCATGGGCAGTGACAGCAGTTCATGCCTGGATGAGTCTAGTGATGACGAGGTGGTGGACCGGGAAGCTGGAGAGCTTCCAACCTCCCCTCTGCACCAGCACCCTCCATCCACAGGCCGGCTAACAGAGGACAGTGGCTCTGAGCCAGGTACTGTGCTGCCTTCCCACTCCTAAAGCATATGTGTGATAGAGAGGAAAAGGACTGGAATTTTTGCTGGGGGAAGCCAAAGGGCATGTGACTGCATCTTGACTATGGTTTGGGAGCAGAACTGGGTTGAAGCTGCATTTTCTGGGTTACCTGGGGGAACTGCTAGGTGCAAAGAGGGTTACCTGGGCTTAGTCTACTAGATCAGACTACTGGTCTTTGTAGTTCATCAGCCCTGCCAGCTGCTCACATATTTTTGTGCCTTCCCTCTTCTGCCAGCTGTATGTGAGATGTGTGGGATCGTGGGCACCAGGGAGGCTTTCTTCTCCAAGACCAAACGCTTCTGCAGTGTCTCCTGCTCCAGAAGCTACTCTTCAAACTCCAAGAAGGCCAGCATCCTGGCCAGGCTGCAGGTGAGTCAAAATCTTTCCTTTTTTCCTGGGAATGGAACGGGATGTGCCTGTGCACAGCAGAGGTGCTTGCTGTCTAGCCAGATAGCTGACAGCCATTACCAGTGGCTTGTTATTCTGGCCTGTGATCCCCAAAGAAAACGTGCCAGCTGAAAAGTGGCACTTCTTAGAAGGAAGGGCACAGTTTTGTTTTACCTGCTGTTTCTTCTTGTTTCTTTGAGCATTAGTAAAAATTGTAATGATCTTAAAATCATCCCAAGATAGAGGTTTACCCCCTGCTGGCCAGCTGCAGGGCCTGGCTTCCTTTTCCCTCCTTTGCCTCGTGGTTCTGATTTTCCTTCTTTTGTAGGGGAAGCCACCAACAAAGAAAGCTAAAGTCCTGCACAAGGCAGCCTGGTCTGCCAAGATTGGGGCCTTCCTCCATTCGCAGGGCACAGGGCAGCTGGCAGATGGGACGCTGACAGGCCAGGATGGTGAGTGTAGGCAATGCAGGAGGAGGTGCACTCTGAGAGCTGCAAAAACAGGGACTCCTTGAGGGCTGCAAATTCTGCAGTCCTTTCCCTCCCCTCTGCATACAGCCTTATGCCAGAACCATTTGTGTGGATCACTCTGATGCAGGGCATGTCCCCGTTCCCTCTCCCTGCCTGTGCTAACAGAGCATTAGTGGGTTGCTGCCCATTCACTGTTGCAGCCCCATCCTTGCTCGTTGCGTTTCCTTGACCAGAGCTTGTCCTGGTGTGTTAGCTCTGTAGTCGCAGTCCCATGAGATGTTGGCGCCTGCTGGCAAAGCTGATTTAAAGGTGTGCCACTGCACCCCACCGTTCACTGCCCCATTGCCCGTGGGGGAGTTGTTATTAACCAGTCATTCACTGGTCAGCTTTATAGACCCTGTGTTGCTACAGCTCAAAGAGTAGCAAACCGCCACCTTGGTAAAAGAGAGTCCCTGGGCTGGCAGCAGGGACTGCTCCCTGGGCTGACTTTGCAGCTGGAGCAAAGCTGTGGCCTTGAGTCAGAAATGTCTGTGGGAATAATATCAGAGTGCTTCACTGCAATTTCCCCAGCACCCTCTGGGGAAGCAAGCACTGCTGATGTGGCTCTGCAGTGAAGGCACTGAGAAGCAAAGCTGCAGAGTGGTTTAGAGCAGACAGGATGCGGTTCCTACTCTCCCTAGAGTACTTCAGCCCTGGACTGGATTCTGACCCCTTTTATTATCCTCCCAGAAGAGCAAGAGATGGCAGGGATTAATAATTACTTTGACCTCTGTAGGGGCTGGTCCCCATGGGTTTGTGGGATCTAGTTCCCCTCCAGAGAAAATACACTGGAATCCAGAGCCCCTGTGTGCTGGGGCAGAGCGCTCTGCTCCCAGAGCAGCGCCCCCAGTGTGGTCGTAAGCCTCAGTCCATGTGCTCAGTGCCTCTCCTACAACCCCCTCACCTGATGTTCTTCTCTCATGTCCGCTCACAGCACTCGTCCTGGGCTTTGACTGGGGAAAGTACCTGCAAGAGCATGGCTTTAAGGCAGCTCCCGTCAGCTGCTTCAAACACGTGAGTCCTCCTTCCTCACTGTGCCTTGCATTGTGCATGGGATATGTATGTATGGGGCTCTCCTGTCCTCCTCCTGTGACAAGTGGTGGGGAGAGACTGGGGAAGCTAGTTATTGGGCCCCAGCTGATGCAAGGAAGGAAGCTGGCAGCTCTTCCCAGCTGAGGATGGGGATCCCACAGAGGGCTCATGAGTTTTGGAGAGGAAGCAGACAGGGACTTGACAGAAGCACTGCCAGTGGCGATGGGTCAGTGCTGGCTGGGGACAGAACCAGTTCTGGTGCCTGGGGGGGGGCGTGTCAGGTAGCAGAAAGCTCCCAACTGCCTTTGCATGTTGTGTGGGTGGGGACACCCCAGGGTGATGTGCAGGGAGGAACTCAGCTCATCTGGACCTGGCAGCAGCTGCCCCTCCAACATGTCCATTTGCTGTCACATTGATTTACAATCCTTGTGGGCCAAGTGGCCAAGGCAATTCAATGGAAGAATGGTGATTTCTAGGTATTATAGCAGCCTGTCCTCTCTGCATATTAAAACTCACTTCTCCCACTCCTTTTGAGTTGCAATCTGTGATAGTATTGACAAAACTTGTGCATCTTGAGGATATGTCAGGAAAACATGGCAGTTTTCCTGATGATTAAGGACTTGGATACTGTAGAGGAATGGCAACAGCTACTTTGGGATAATAGGACAGTTGGCAGTGAAGTGTTGCTATACAGTTTTCTGGCTTTTGGGATCCTACACTAACACTCCTCTGAGATGACCAGGACAGTTCAGTTGTGTTTCAGGCTGTCTGCAGATTCAGAAAGGGTAAGGCATACAAACTTGGTGAAAGCATAGCTGCCTAAAACGTGGCTTTGAAAGCTAGAACAAAGGTCTGAGCCCTGCTCTGACTGTGAATGCCTCCCTCCCTTCATGGCTGCCTCAATTCTTCAGGTGCCACTCTTTGATCAGTGGGACGATGTGGTGAAAGGTATGAAAGTAGAAGTGCTGAACAGTGACGCTGTGCTCCCCAGTCGAGTATATTGGATTGCCTCCGTCATCCAGACTGCAGGTATGCCTCCAATATAGCTCCTGGTGGCCAGGACAGCTAACTTCAAAGAGAAGCTTTAGAGAGCTGAGTATAGCTGGTCAGGCAAAATATTAGCTCTTTGAAGCTCTGCAGCTGCTGAGAAGTCTTGGAGCTGGAAATATCATGGTTTGGGGTGGGAGTAAACCAGCATCTGGATGTTTTTCCAGTTGCTGGGCTCTTTGTGGGGATGACTTTGCCTCCAGGAGAAGGGTTGGAGAAGCCCTGATAAACTATGCAAAGCTAAAAGCCATGTTGTAGGGAATAAGCCTGTGGTACCCAATGGGGAGGGGAGAAATGCTTGGTGTTTAATGCCTTTCTCTGGTTGTCTGCTCTGTCCTGGCAGGGTACAGGGCCCTTCTGCGATATGAGGGCTTTGAGAACGATGCCGGCCACGATTTCTGGTGCAATTTGGGCACAGTGGATATTCATCCCATTGGCTGGTGTGCCATCAACAGCAAAATCCTGGTGCCACCACAGAGTGAGTGTGGGATGAGAGAGGTCAGCATGTATCTCGGTGTGGAGAAACCTTGGTTTATCTCTAGTACAGTGGGGCAGACATTCCCATCATATGTGGGACTGCAGCTCCATCTGTGCTCTGAGTTATAAGAGGCTTTAGTCTTCCGGGAAGCAGGGGAAATTCTGCTGCATCTCCCTGTGACTGTCCCAAAGGGTGCTGGATGCAGAGCTGGTGTCAGGCCTGTGGACAGAGGCTGATGCAGGTTCCTCCTGACCAACACAGCGGCCAGACAGCCTTTGGGGGAACTCCATGGCCCTACATCCTGGGCAGTTGTCTCTGGGAGTACATTAGCCACAGTCCCTGCTCAGTGAGCAGGAGAGGGATGCTAATTTAGCAGGATTCTGGCAACACTGAGATTTGTTAGGTATAACTTGTGTGTTTTTCTGTAATACCACTTCCACATCTCCATCAGTGGAGTTGGATGTCTGCTTGGCACAGTCGGTTCTGTAACAATGGTCCCTTACAGCCTGTTGCTGGGGCCAGCTCACAGAATCTGTCTGCCTGAGAGCCAGGTACGGGGTCTGAATGTGAAGAAGGCCTTTTAATGCAGATGGACTCTCTTCAGAGAGGAAGAAATGTCTAGTACAGTGCTGAAACTCTGATTGCCATAAAGATGCACTTTTTATGCTGTGCCTGTATAGGTATCCATGCCAAGTACACTGACTGGAGGGGTTACCTCATGAAAAAGCTGGTGGGAGCCAGGACCATCCCTGTGGATTTCCACATCAAGGTAAATGCAGAAGGCTGTTTTGTGTGGAAACAAAGCCAGGAGATGTGTGGAACATCTCTCCTCATTCTGATCTGCGCAACTCCTGGACAGGAGAGCAGTTGCAGGGAAGGATGGGGGGCAGTGAGTGCTTGGCTGTGCTCGGAATACGTCTGTCACAATGCTGTGGGTAATGGCACAGTCCCCCGGCCCTGTTAGCACACCAGTTTCCCCTTTGGGTCATAGAAGGGTGTAAAAGCTGTTGTCACATAGTTGCTGCAAAATACTGGGGATAAATTTTCTTTTGCTGAAGGTAGAGGCCAAGGAAGCTCCACCTGGTGTTATTCTGCCGTGTTTCAGGGCTATGCAAGTCAAAAAACCTTTCCTTCAGCCCTGGTAAGAGAGCAGCCTGCTAGGGAATGAGGGGCACAGGCTCCCTCAAAGTGCACAGAAACAGTTGTGCAAGTGGCCCTGAGAGCTTTGCAGCTCTTGTGGTTGTTTCATGTAGTCTGCACTGAGGTTAGACATTCTCCAGGCAGAAGTGGGAGGAGAGATTCTCCCCTGGCTGGCAGCTTCGGCGAACTGCAGATAAGGAAGATGATCCCAGAGCTGGCAGGCAAGAAGACAGGTGATGGGATTTGTCTCTGTGCAGGGTAACTGGTAACTCTGAGCTTGGTGTAGTTTGTGCTTCCTTTGTTGCTTCTCAGGAAGTTGGGAGGTTTTTAGGAGCTGTTTGTTCCTAAGCCGCACTGTGTACCTGAGAGCTCCCATCATGGCAGGGAAGTGCTAGAGGGAGACTGATGTTGTCAGTATCTTTCTTCTTCGAACTTCCTCACTCCCACCTGATGAAAAACAGGAGGTGGAAGAGGGGAACCTTCCCTTAAAGACTTTTCTGGACTCAAATGTGGGCCTATTCATGTGTCCATTGAATCCATTTTGAGCTGTGGTTCTCAGTGCCTCCACAGCATTCTGGGATCTCCAGTGCCAAAATGTCAGGTGTTCTATAAATGCCTTTGAGTATTTATGGATCAGTAGGCCTATGCTATATTAATAAACCAAAGGTCTCCAAAAATCTGTCAGAAGGCAGCCAGTGACTTTATGTGCTTGGGCCTTTAGGTCAGTCTGTAGAGCAGCTTTGGCATTGGAGGTGGAGTGGCAGATAGGATTATCTTCTTGTTCAACACTTGATCACAGTGAAAAGGTGAAAGCAAGGGCCTGACCTCTTTTAAAGACTACTGAAAATCCCGTTGCCCGTTGGGAAACTAGATCTCTCTGACCACTGCCAATGTTAAAACTCTTACGGCTGCTTTCATGACTGAAAAAGGCACCTAATTCCCCACCCAGTTCCTGCTAAACAGAAATGATGCTTATGACTTCTTCAGATGAGCTATTCATCACTTCTCACCTTCCAGAACATTTACTCAGGGCATTGGCCAAGCATAGCTGCTGCGCAAGAATGGGGAGAGCTGTTGTGAAGCCGTAGGACAGGGGAGACTTGGGGTGCAAGTGTCCAGCCGTGCTGTTGTGCGTGGGGCTAGCAGTTCCCCATCCCCTTGATGAGTCTGCTTCCATACATCTTTTCCCAGAGGTGTCTCCCAGTCAGCTTTGGGCAGTGCAGGAAGTCAGTCAGGATGTCTGTGGGGAAAGCTGCACTCTGAGGTGTTTGGAGGAAGAAGACACCAGGGGTGATTGATCTCCCCTCCTTTGTTGATTGTTGCCAGATGGCGGAGAGCATGAAATACTCGTTCCGGCAAGGCATGCGGGTGGAGGTGGTGGACAAGAACCACGTGTCCCGGACACGCATGGCAGTGGTGGACACAGTGATCGGGGGCCGACTGAGGCTCCTCTACGAGGACGGTGACAGCGATGACGACTTCTGGTGCCACATGTGGAGCCCTCTCATCCATCCTGTGGGCTGGTCACGGAGGGTGGGCCACAGCATGAAGAAGACAGGTAGGGACCAGGCCACCACAGGCATCTCCTGGTTTGCTATGAGCTGCCTGGTCCCTGCTGTTGGCACCAGTCTTGACATGCTGGGAGCCAGGCAGTTACTTTGGGACCAGATGGATAAGGTCTGCACAGCCACACATTTGCCACTTTATCCCCTGGATAGACAAAAGCTGAGCAGTTCATTGTCACAGGTTTGGACACAGAGATTGTAGGGTTTCTCACCTGAAGCAGGTAGTCTGTCCCTGCAGTGTGAGAGTGCATAGTCTGCAACATCAGATGTTTATGGTCTTTTTAAGAAAATTCATGCTGGTTTCTGTAAGATTGGATACCACCAGGTTGTGTTTTTCTGAGATTTTTGTCTGGACTTAACACAAGAATTCTTGCTTAGCTTAGCTTAGTCTGCCAGAAAAAGCAAGACTTGAGCTCTGGAGCTGCTCACCTTGTTGATCCTTTTTGTTTTGTCTCTCCTGCTTCCTTGCTGCCTCTCCCTGGTGATTACAACTGCATATAGTGGTGTTATCACTGGTGCTCAGGAAGATCAGCCATCTTTTTCTCAGCAAGCTCTGCCTCCCAGCCCATGTTATGGGAAGCTGTAGATGGACTGACCTGCTTGTTCTTTTTATCACTCTTACCATGGTCTCTGATCTAGCTTTTATAGCTGTCAAACTCTCACCAGATAAATAATAGTCAGGATATTTTCTTACTGCAGTTGCTTCAGGTTTCTCACCTCTTTCTTCTGTTCCTCACAGAAGAAAAGCGCAGTGACATGGCGAACCATCCGACTTTCCGGAAGATTTACTGCGATGCTGTCCCCTATCTCTTCAAGAAGGTAGGACAACCCTCCCTTTCTGTGGCCACAGCAAAGGAAGCAATGATACCACTTCCTCCTTGGGTATATGATGCTCTGTGGGTTGTTGAGGGTGACTTGCTTGTCCCCCTTACAGCTATGGGGCAGTGAGGTAATTGCGGTGTGAAGGCTGAGATTTGGCAGGGTAAGAGAAAATAGAAAGATGGAAGAACCAAAAGACAATACCAGACTGAGGGACTCAACTGGAGGGTGAGCAGTTGCTTGGAGCTCTGAGTGGGTGAGGGAAGATGGTTGCATGGGAGAGACGAGTTCCAACAAGGGGTTGGATCATATTGGTAAGCATTAAGATTGGGAGGAGGTTTGCTTTGCTGTGGAGCAGAGACTGGGTGCTGGGCCTAGCTCTGTGACTGGCCAAGGCCTTGGCAGGGGCTGGCTAGCACAGAGACAGCATTGGGCTGGTTCTCTCTTTGTATTTCTTGGTTTTTTTGTTCTTTCTCTCCCTTTCCAGCTTGGGCTGAGCCAACTAAAGAAGCTCTAATCCTATTTACGCTTGGGGCAGTTGGTGTCAGGATGGGACTTTCCCATAGCACATGATATGCCTATGGTCTCCCTTAGGTACGGGCTGTCTATGCTGAAGGCGGATGGTTTGAGGAAGGCATGAAACTGGAGGCCATTGACCCCCTCAATCTGGGCAACATTTGTGTGGCCACTGTTTGTAAGGTAAGGTTGATTGGGGGCAGGGAAGGGGCTCTGCTGTGTTTACCTGAGACATCCCAGCCTCTCCTCAGACCTTTGCAAACAGACAAGACTGGGTAGGAGTTCCTCTGAGAGAGGAGAGGGCTGTAAAGAGGGGCTATCAGACAGAGGTAGGCAGCAGGTGTGTGGACGAGACTGGGGTGTTAGCTCAGTGGTCTGACAGGCTGATGAGACCAGCAGTTGTCCATGCATGCCTCAGAGGACAACATGAAGATGAACATGTTTGGCCTGCAAGCTACCTCTCCAGCATGTGGTTGGCAACCACCTCTCCCTCACCCTTGGACACTCAGTAGGAAAGATCTGCTCTCACAGGAGACTCATGGCAATTCCTGGAGGGCCTAAAGAGAGGCCTCTGCAGTTCTGCCTTGAGAAGAGAAAGGACTGGGGGAAGGTTTGTGAAGTGAGCTTTGTGTGGGGAGTGGTGTGTAAGTTAATGGGCGGCATTCCTCTGTGTGGGAAGCTGAGGATGGGTGCCTCTCCTGCTGTATTTGCTCATGAGGTGGTGATGAGCTCTGCTCCTGTGCTAGTGTAGGGAGTAAATGGTTCAGCCAGCTTTTCTCAATGAGATGCTTTGCATGTCTTGAAGTGTAGTATTGCTGTGAGCTTTTTCTGCTCCCTCAAGAAGCTGTCTGCTCTTGTAGAGCCCACAACAGAGGACTCTGATGCACAAGGTTTGGCAAGGGGATGCTAGGAAAGTCCTTTGTCCAGAAAACGTTTTCTTCAGCTGCTGCTCTGAAATGTGAAGGTGTTAGGACAGTCATGCCTATCACGTTTGATAGGCACCAATTACCAGTGAGTGGCAGGGTGGGACAAGTCCTGATGCAGTTGAAAGTGGTGCCCTTCCTTTCAGCCCTCTAACAAACCCATCACCTGGCTGGTGTAGAGGGACTCTGGGCTGCCAGTAGAGTCCCTCTCTGAGAGAGGACAGAGCTCCTGACCATTTATATCTTCCTTCTTTTTACAAGATCATTGATGTTAGTCCCAGTCCTGCAGGAACAGCTGCTTTGGGGATTAGCTTGTGCTGACTAACATACCACAAGAAGCTGCTACACATCCTGGTGCATATAATATTGCTTTGTACTACCTAGGGGCAATTGTGATCCAGCCATGGGGACTCTTGGGGGATCCTTTGAGAAGAGAGGCTTTAGAGCAAGCTAAGCTCTACTCGTGCCCTTTCACTTCTGTCACAGGTCCTCTTGGATGGGTATCTTATGATCAGCATTGATGGAGCCACATCTGCAGATGGCTCTGACTGGTTCTGCTACCATGCCTCTTCGCATGCCATCTTCCCCGTCAACTTCTGCCAGAAGAACAGCATCGATCTGACCCCTCCAAAAGGTGAGGTTTGGACCTGTCTGCCCTCAGGAATAAACCTGCACACAGAAGCCACTGGGCTGTGCTTTTCTGAGAGGTGTCAGGTTTGGATGAACCAGAACCACAATGTCCCAACCTGCCTGTTTTTTTGGGAGCTAGAGCTGGTTCAGAAGGCCAGTCCACTTGAGCTTGGCCTATATACCAAATCTTGGTACTCAGTGGAAGGAAGTAACATCTCCAGAGGGCATTAATGACCTGTGGGCTAGCTCCTGGAGGATGAGCAGGACAAATGTACGGTCCCCAAATTTAAGGACAAAGAGGGTGGGAAGGGTTAAGCAGAGCCATTGCTGCATGACTTCATTTTACAAATGGCAGGAGTCACCTCTGTTCTTGTATGAATAAATGTGAGACTGACTTATTCCTGAAAAATCTGGAGTTACAGTCAGTTTAGGAGCTTTTTTACTGTCTTATCTGACCGTCCAAAAAGGTTTGCTCTGACTTTCTGTGTGACAGCATTTTCAGTCCAGTATTCTCCTGCTCTTCTGCTTTCCTTTTGATGTTTCTGCTGGTGGGAGAAAGAGTGTTCTTAGTGGTGTGTTTTTCACATACTTCTTGTCTGTCTCTTCCTTCCCTTTCTCGGGGGCCTGGATATATGATGGATGTGGGTATTCAGTGTTTGCAGCTTGTGCTTTTCTCAGTTTTCCCACTGGGTGGGGGTGCTGGACTTCCATGGAATCTGTGCAGTAGATTTATGTTCAACATCAGGCTGTATGTGCTGATTAATTAAATGCTTGCAAGTGGTTGCTGTGTTTCCTTCCTGCCCGTTCTGTCTTTTCCTCCACTTTTCTGCCCAGTGACTGCATTTTTCCCTCTGACCATTTCTTCCTGCTGCAGGGCAAGATGCAAAGACCTTCAGCTGGGAAAGTTACCTGGAAAGGACAAAGTCAAGACCTGTTCCAGCACGGCTCTTCAACACGGTGAGTGGTGCCTGAGAGAAGAGATATGCAGGGATGCCTGCAATCAGCAAGGAGAAGCACAGGAGGTCTGGGTGTTTCTCCTGGGCTCCTCTGTGCCAGCAGTCAGCACTTCTGAGGAGAGTCCAAGGCAGAGAAGTGTGTACTGTCTTTATTAAAGTTTTTGTTTGGCTGGTTGTGACGAGCAGGGTCATCCATTCATGGGCGTAACAGTGTGTTGGTTGCTCTGAGGGTAACTTGCCATTCTCTAGTATTTCTAAGAGCTCTAGGCTACTGGTGGGTTCTGCGCCACTTTTTTCCTTTTGGAAATGCAGCTGACACTTGGGTAGAGGAGGTCTGCTTTGCATCAGCAAAACTGTGCTGCAGCACTCAGGCCGGTGCCTCTTTTTCTGACTTCCTGGCACTGTCTCAGGTTAGGGGTTTGATCAGATGTCCTTTAACTGCTGCAATGCTGCTCCTTCTAGTTTAGGCTCTCGTTTCTCAACACTGCGCTGAGATTCACTAAGGACACGGCTGGCCTTGGATCTGTTCATATGCTCACTTCTGCTATAAAACTGGATGGGGGAGTTGAAGTCCCTAGCATTGCTTGGATGTGGGCTTGTTCTTTCTCTACTTGCTTTAGACTGGAGGCAAGTCTGTAGCTGTTCTAGGGCACTGGTGTCTGGTTGGGGGCTTGGACTGGATGCGATTGCCTTGGGTGTTTTGTTTTATTTTTTTTCTGCGCCCAGGACTGCCCAAACCACGGCTTCAAGGCGGGCATGAAAGTGGAAGCAGTGGACTTGATGGAGCCCCGGCTCATCTGCGTGGCCACAGTGAAGCGTGTGGTTCACCGTCTCCTCAGCATTCATTTTGATGGCTGGGACAGCGAATATGACCAGTGGGTGGACTGCGAGTCTCCAGACATTTATCCTGTGGGGTGGTGTGAGCTGACGGGTTACCAGCTTCAACCACCTGTTTCTGCAGGTGAGTGAAGGCTTGACTATGGTTTCCTACACCTCAAGCCTAGAGGCAAAGGTTTCCTTCCTCCTACTCTGTGAGTTGCTCCTGCTTTTCGGAGCCTTGTGGAGAGGAGAAGCTCACCTCTTTTATCTGTGCTGGCTACTGCAAGTCCTTCTCTGATGCCACGCAGCCTAGCAGCTGGCAGAGAAGAATCTGTGGTGGGGAGAAGACAGCCTGAGGCTTTGGTTTCCCTCTCTTTCCCCACCTGCATGCCAACAGAGAATTGCTCCTGCTGAAGTTGGGTAGGAGTTCCAGGTGGTCCTATCCCTGTGCAGCCTCCCTTTTATTGAGCATACCTACAACCTCAGCCAGCTAGCAGGGGCAGCTCTGCCCCCACTCCCTTTTCTCTGTCCATCAATTCTCTGACTAAGTCTGTAAAGGTAAGAGCATCCCTCTCAAGAGTTTATTCCTTCCCTTGTCATGTAGGGGGCCACTGCCTAACCTTCGCAGATGTTTTTCTTCTTGTCCCAAACTACAAAACTTGTCTCTTTGCTGCCCCTGCCAAATCTCTGTTGGGCCTCTCTCCCCTATGTTGCCCCAGCCTGCTGCCCTGGGCCCTCACCTGGAAGCAGAGCACAGCCACAGCACTAGGGCCCTGCCTTCCCCTCAGCTGGTTGTCTTGGGGAGAGGGCGTTGGCTCGGGGGGAACGGGTATATCTTGTTTCTCGCTTATGTCACTTCATCCCAGTTACCTACTGGTTATGGGACTTGGCTTTCGTTTCCCTCTCGTCTCCATGACAGAGCCCACAGCTCCAGTGAAGGCCAAGGAGGTGCCCAAGAAGAAGAAGAAACCCTATGGAAAGAAGAGTGAGTGATGTTTGATTAGCGCCCTCCCGCTCGCTCGCAGGCTGGGCCCAGTCAGAGGAACCCTGTCCATGTCCTGTCAGAGCAGGAGAGAGAGGCCTTGTCTTGCTGTGGATGCCCTCAGCCAGCTGTGGGTTTGATAACACAGCTTCGTCCTTCTTAGTTTCCCCCATTGCCTAGGAGAGCTGAGAGCTGTTTGTGTGGGAAGGATCTGTTTTGTAGTCTGTTTTCTGTCAGCTGAGGTGTAGATGGAGCTTGCTTCCAGGCATGAGGTGTGCTGCTTTCCCAACCATGTCCATGGTCAGAGGGAGATTCTTTGCCATAGCTGCCGGGTAGCTAGAGAACAGCCTTGGCCGCTTTGTGCTGAGGGAAAGAAGGTCTTAAGATGGCTGAAGATGCTGGTGGTGGGGCTGGATGATGTTATTGTTCCATTTGTTGTTGTTGTTGTCGTCACTGTTGTCATATTTGGGGTTAGCTGTGGCAAATCATGTGTAGACAGGCAAGAAATTCCTTGCCAGGGGTTAGAGAGGAAAAGACATCTAAAGACATTCAACCAAAATAAAGTCTGTTATCTAAAAATGAAAATAATATTGCTTACAGTATCCATGCCTTGGAGCCACCATGCCCATTTCCTAGGGCTAGGCCAGACAGGTAAGCAAAGCTATTAACAGACTCCAGCAGGACCTGCTCCTTGGAAGTTAAGCACATGCTGAAGTACCTTGCCTTTAATGAGGGAGAAGACGAAGGAGCATATTTTGAGATGATGAATGTAGAGGTTTTTCTTCATTAGACCATTTTTTTTGAGTAACAAGTTGGCAGATAATGACGATGCAGTTGGCTGGTCAGTCATGCTGGCCTCTGGTTTCTCAGTGGAGCAGGGTTGCTGATTTTTTTCTAGGGAAAAGAAACACGCTTTTCCCCATACTCTGTTATCTTTTTGTTAAGGAAAAAAGATACCTGCTAAAACCCGCACCATCAAGCAGACAATCAAGAAGCCTCCTGGCCCCAAGACAAAACGAGAAGCGAAAGCTGCCAGCAAGGCTTTGCCGGAGCCAGCCCCCGATGAGAGTAAGGGAGCGAGCGACTCTACCCTGCAAGCACATACAGCTCTCCCACGTGTGCCTGCACACCACCAGCCATCTTGAGGCCTGTGCTGCCTCTTAGCAGCTAAGTCATGGGTGCCCCCAGGCAGGGAAAGGCAGCATGCTGACAGCTATGCCATGTCCTTCTCCACTTTTCCAAAGGCAGGGACTCTTTGCTGCCTTGGCTGAGGAGAGAGTGGATGAAAGCCTTCACCTGCTCTCCTTGGGGTGTTTTGCCTCCTAGGAGGTTCAATGGCACCAGTATAGCTAGATGCCTTGGCACTGCTGATGCCTGCTGAGGGCCTGGCTGCCCTACTGAGCAGTCTGTGCCTATGCAAGGTCAATTAGGGAGGAGAGACAACATGGAGGTGTCAGAAGATGTGCTGTCCCATCCCAGTTCCTATAGGGGCTGTCACAGCGTGTGAGCACAGCCCATCACGCTGAGCACTGAGGGAGGCAGTGACCAGAAAAGCATTTGGCAGCTGGGTCACTTGCCAAACCTGGGAGGTAGTGGGGAGGAGTGAGGTGCTTCACATGCATGTGGACAGAGCCTCATGAGGGTCCAAGTTGCTCATAGAGGTTTAATTTCCCCTGTGTGGACCCATGCAGGTATGGAATGGACCACACTGGCATTTCCTCCCTCAGCCCTAGGAGAGGTCATTTTGGGGAGCTGAATGCTGCCAGAGTTCAGTCCCATCCTGATTGCTGCTGTGACCACCAACTGGTTTGTTCCAACAGGACGGGGCTGCTTTCTCTAAGGGATCTGCAAGAAATAGCCTGGAAACTAGAGGCATTTGAGTATCTGTATGAACAGAACTGGTGCTAGGGTGCTGCAGATAAAGCATGGCAGCATGGGTTGATTTGTCTCTCTTTCTATCTTTTGCTAGTCATTGCTGTACAGGTGAAAGAGGAAACCATCGACCCCTCCATGGCAGAGTTTGGAGCCTCAGAGCTTCCCATTCCTGTCAGCAGCATAAAGCAGGAGGTCACAGACTGAACCTGGAGCGTCCCCCAGCTGTCCTCAGCAGCCTGGGCTTCACCTTGTGGCTCTTTGGGGAAGGCCTTGACAAAGCGGAGCAGGAGACCAAAAGGGCCCTCCCTTGTCAAGGCAGATCACCTTGCAACATCGCAGCTCTGCTTTCTTGGTGTGCAAGAGGATTTCCCCTAGACTTGTAATTTTAAGCCCTGGGAAATGGACTCCAGAAAGGCAGCAGGCTTACTGACAAACATGACTGGAGCGACTGCTGAGGTGGTGTTTGCCTGGTTCCGAAGGTGTATTTCAGAGCGGGAGACCCCTGTGGGGCTGCCACAGCACGGAGGGGCAGTTTGGGATGTCAGCTGTGGCTGGAGGTGGTGAGCTGCAATCTTGAGAAGCTGTGTGCAAGTCCTGTGAGTCAGGAAATCAGCTGCTGTCATCAAAGGACATCTGTGCTGTGCCCCCTGCTCTAGGCCATGCAACCTCTGAGAGAGCTGGGATAGGAAGAACAAAAGGAGGTGAAAAACAAAGAAAAAGAAAGGATGATGCCTCTTGGGGGAGTGAGAGACTTTTTTGATTAACATAATTTCTTGCTGTTGACCCCAGAACTGCAGAGCACATGATGCACAGTTTGAATTTTTTCTTTTATAGCAGGCCCTCTGTAAGTTTGACCAATGATCTGTACCCTAAAGCCCTGTGGATTAAACTGAGGAAGAGGCCAAAGGCTTGTATATTGCTTTCTGGGTCAGCAGAATACCAGGATTAGCCAAGATGGGGAGAAGAGGGCTGAAAGTGAAGACGTTAGAGAGTGAGTGTCAGAGTGCCATTGAGCTCAGGTACAGGATGGCAAGACAGGGCACAAGTCTCAGTCCAGAGTCTGTCCAGGTGAGCAAAGAATGTCATGTTTCCTGAATCTCCCTAAAACCCATCTCTGATCCTGACTGAGCTTCTTCTGGTTACCATCCTCTCCCCCCATATATGTTTCCTCCTGCTGCGTAGGTGAGAAAGTGCTGTGCCTGCCCAAGCCACATCTGGGCACTGGCTGGCTGTTGCAGAAGTGCCTCGTGGAAGCCCCCAGGAGAACACCATCTCTGAGCAGGGGGATTGCCACAAAGTGTCTGCCTTTGGCCATCCTCCCCTCACAAATTTCCAGGCAAGAATGACAGCTGGCCCAGGAAGCTCAGGTCCTGGCAGTTGCTGGCAGAGGCTGAGCTTGCTGCTTCCTGCAGGAAACCAGTTTAAACTGTTATGGCCCCAGAGTGGGGGAGACTGGAGGTAGAACCTGGTTGTGTGGTTGCCACAGCAAAGGGTCATGCATAAGTGCCCCCACTACTGAGACCAGCCACCATGCAAGATGTCCCTAGTCCCTGCGTGTTTTCTCAAAGGAGATGGAAGAGAAAGGGGGAAAAGAAAGAAAAAAGCCAGGTCAGTCAAAAAGGAAGGAATGGATATTTATTGGAGATGTGTACACAAACATACAAATAGGGCAAGAGGCTTCTCCAAGGGGAAGTCATGATAAATTCTTGAAGCTAAAAATAAAAAATAGCACCAGTGCCCAAAGGACATGTATTTCTGTTTGAAAGTTCTTCTGGAAGTTAGTGTAGGGTAGGAAAAGAAAAAGGGGGAAGAAAAATACTTTGATATAGATCTTGTATATATTCTTTTATATGCACTCTGACATTCTATTATATTATATGCATTCATATACAATTCATTTACACAGTTTACTTCCCCAACTTCATTATTCTTTCCCCCTGGAAAAGAGAGAGGAGAGCAGGGTCGTATCACTGACACGTCACTGAGGTGAGCTATTCTTGGGCTGTCTGGCTAGTGCCTTCCCTGAGCTCTCAGCAGCTGGGGGCTTTGAGGGCCCTCAGCGCCTGCAGCTCTGCACCCACACCTGGAAGGGGTGCGTGGAGCAGGTACAGCGCATGGGCTGAGAGGGGTCCTGAGGACAGGGGGGACCCCGTGATCCTGCAGCATGGGGCCCTTGCATAGGAAAACAGAGGGGTGTTTGTCTGTGCTGGATGATTAGCTGTGGAAACAGCATTTGAAGAGTGGGAACGGTGTTTGCAAGAACTGGAGTGCCTGGGAGAAGGTATCTCCAAGTGGAAAAAGAAACCTCCTGGTCCCTGATGCACAGATTGGCTGCAATGTATGGTAGTAATGAAAAAAGCGGGGCCAGAGAGTCAAGAACTTAAAGCAGCCTAAGTGATTTCTGATAGCGAAAAACTTGCTTTTTCAGCCCTGTTGGCCAAGGAGGGTCCCGGAGTAAAGACTCAGGAGGTTGGTTCCCCCTGTTCTCTTGGGGATGTTACTAACGTACAGCAACTGAGCGAGCTGAATAGTACCAGTACTGGTGAGGGAGCTGCAATGAAAACAGAGAGGCCCCCTGGGAGTAGATCCTGGTGCTTCAGTGAGTATTTTGCAGGAAGGATGGGTATGTAGAGAGGCAGCTCTCCTGCAGCGGAGAGGAGCATACCGCTGTCAAGGCTGCACCATGCTATGGGCTTGATTGTTTTCTGCGTTCAGCATCATGAACACAGCACCAGGGAGAAAACGGGACTCAACGCAGCCTGTTTCTTAAAGGAAGTGGCCTTGTTTGGGGATCTAGCTAATACTTGTTTGTGGAGAGGAAACAGAAACAGAGACCCATAATCATTTTAGCTGCACCGTGGCATCTGCAATAAAAGCCTCTGAAGTGATACCCCTCAGGGAGAGCAGCCAGATAGCTTCCCTTCCTTCTAGGCAAGTCACAGCACTTTTTTTTTAATTAATGGGGACTGATCCAAAACCTTGGAAACAAAGAAAGTATCCAAGTAATGCCCAGAAAGGACTGTTACCCACAGCTTGTAACCTGGGGCCTCAGGGGGTGCTAGTGCAGCTGCCTGGTGCGTGTCAGTAAAAGCACTTGGAAAGACATCCCTCTGACTGGCCATTTCCGAGGTGCAGGCTCGTGACAAAAGTCAGAGACACCTATCTGCAGTCAGAGAGAGGGAAGCAGGGCCTTTGCAGGAGGCTGTGAACGCACTGGGAGCATCACCAAGCTGGAGGGAAAGGGAGGAAAGGCGATGGTGAGCTGTGGTTCGGGTAGGCACACAGTGCTGGGCAACGCTCACAGAGAAGGTGCAGGTGGGGAGCTAGGAGCCCAGATGCCGTAGCTGCTCTGGAGGCTGGAGGGAAGGCAGGAATGAGCCTGCAGCAAAGGAATGCGACTTTTAGAGGTAATTGGACAAGAAGAACAAGTTACCTGTCATTACACAGCATACGGCTTTCCACACTGCTGTGGTGGCCCATCGAGGCCACCAGCAGTTTCAAAGGCCGTGGGGAGCCAGGCTAGGTCTGCAGAGACAGTCCGTGGGGTCCTGGCCCCACGAGGTGCCACGCCAGGGGCACAGGTATTGATGCGAGGGGGCTCCGGATGCGAAGAGGTGGCCCCGAGGCAGGGACTGAAGCAGTGCTGGCGACTGGGGTGGGTGGGGTGAGAGGGCGGTGGCAACGTTTTTTAACAGTCCTGTGAGGACACCCTGTACATGCAGGTATGCGTCATACAGAGGAGCAGCAACGTAGGCGGGCTGGGGAAGCTTGAGAGTTGTTTTTGAACAGTCACCGTGTGCGTCTGACCCACGGTGGGTGCGCTGAAGCCCTGGGAAGGCAATGGAGGAAGGGGGGAATTATGCGGGCAGTGCGGTTTTTTTGAAGCCTGAGCTGAGGGCTTTGCTGCGCGTTCATGTCTGCTCAGCAGCACTGTAAGCTCTGACTATCGCCAGCATCCAAGAGCTGTCTTGGGGCGGGAGGATCCTGTTGGTGGGTTTAGGACAAAACTGTAGCTCTTCTCTCTCTCTCTCTCTCTCTTCCCAGACAGGCCACCGGAGTTCAGGACAGAAATGAGAAGGGTCAGTGTGGCAGAAGTGATGCAAACCAGTTAGTCTTTTAACTCTCCTGTGAGAGGCTCCTGTGGGCTTTCTCCAGGTGAGAAAGTGCCCTGCCCGTGGGTGCTGCAGCCAGGCCCTGGCCAGCTGCAGTGCAAGGGCCTCCTCAAAGCCTGCGAGAAAACGGTGGCTACCCTTGGCAACCCGTTTGTAACGGAAAGGCTGCCCAAGGCCACGCTCTCTGCTCAGGTTTCTAGGTGAGAGCCTGTAGTGTAAAAAATAGGCTGAACAATGACGAAACAGTAGTTGAAGAATGGGGACAGTTTTGTCAAGTCAGCTCTGTGGGAACCACCAGCCGAGGGCTCATCCCTGCACTGCCCTGGGCCTAGGAGGTGCCTAAAAGGGGCCTGGCAGGGGCAGTGGAGCTTGGGACACGAGGATGGAGGTGGCAGACAGCCGAGGAGCAGTCAGTGCAGGGAAGTGGCTTCTCCAACAGGAGTGACGATAAATTCCTGAAGCTAAATAATAAATAACAGCACCAGTCCCAAAGGACACACCTTTTTTGGTTGAAACTTCTTCTAGAAGGTAGTGTAGAGAAGAAGTGAATAGAAAAAGGGAAAGAAAAATACTTCCATTTAGAATTTTGTATATATTCTTTTATCTGCACTTTTATATTCTGTTACATTAGTAAAAAGTAAACTGTATAAATGATTTTTATATAAACTTATATAAACTCTCTTATTCCCTTTCCTCCCAGCAGATGGAGAGAAGTGTCTCTCCTTCCAAAAATATCTGCATGAGGTACTTGTGTCTGGTTTTGCCTGAGGCATGTAGTAAGGCTTGCCTGCATGCCTGCCTGTGCCCGCTTGCCAGCTCTCTGGTCTGAGTAACAAGCCTGCAATAGATGCTTTAGGGCATTTCTCTCTTTCCTTCCTCTGTGATTTCACCTTTCTGCATGCTTGTGATAAGGCCAGCTGTCTTCGTGGCACATTACCTTTCAAAGGACTTCAGCCTTTCTTCTGCTGTTCTTTGCTACATCTGTTCCACACCCCTTGTGCTTATTTAATGGCTGAGTGTTTACCTTCAAAGTCTTCCCAATTTGAGCAAAATGCTGATTTTTGACTTAAAAAAAGGAATCCTCTTGTGTTCCCCCTGAGAAAGGGGAAAGGAGAGCGCAGCTAACAGAGGCAGCGAACAGACGCAGCAGTTTGTGCAGCAGTTTGTGCAGCAGGGCACACAAAGGCACCTTCGTTTCTGTTCCCTGTGGTGTACGCTTCCTCAAGTATGGTTGTGACACACCGCAGAGCACATTCCCCAGTGGCTGTTGGAGTTGCTGTGTCAGAGGCTGCGACCCAGACCGACCCTCTGACAGCTGATGCAGCTCTCCAGGTCTCAGGCTGCAGGGAGTGCTTGGGGCCTCTCCGGGAGGCCTGGGCTGGCAGCCAGCTCTCCTGCAGGAGGTGTGCTGCTGTTGACGAGCTGTGTCGTCAGGTAAGGGAGTTACGGGAGGAGGTCAGTAGGCTGCGCAGCATCCGAGAAGATGAACAAGAGATAGACAGGGTATTCTTGGAGACTGTACGGCTCCAGGAGTCCCAACCCCCCACAGCAGCAGAGTTGCCGGAGGGCTCTGTGCCATGTGAAACGGTACATCATGACACCGTAGAAGAAGGCTGGAAACTGGTCACTGCTCATGGGAGGAGAAAGGCTCCTACTCCTCCCAAAGACTTGCAGCTGAAGAACAGGTTTAGTGCCCTCCAGGATGAGGAGGAGATGGGCATGGCTGCAAGGGAAGTACCTGGGACAACAGACCCTGTGCCCTGCCGGAATGCCCGGAAGAAGTGGTGGGCGATTGTTGTGGGGGACTCCCTGCTGCAGGGGACGGAGGCATCTATCTGC
>NW_020448564.1:1242837-1252479 GCF_003343035.1 Apteryx rowi
CATCTGAACATGAGGAAAAACTTTTTCACTGTGAGGGTGACAGAGCACTGGAACAGGTTGCCCAGAGAGGTTGTGGAGTCTCCTTCTCTGGAGATATTCAAAAGCCGCCTGGACGCGATCCTGTGCAACGTGCTCCAGGTGACCCTGCTTGAGCAGGGGGGTTGGACTAGATGATCTCCAGAGGTCCCTTCCAACCTCAACCATTCTGTGATTCTGTGAAATGCAAACCTGGCAGCCCTGCGATGCTATGGAGAGTAGGTTGGGCACATCACTTAGGAGTGGGATGTGGGAACAACTAATCTAATCTTGCAGAAAAACAGAAAGTTCTTTATCTGCTTTTGTTTTAATTCTTAATAGCTTCTGAGAATTCAGGAAATGTTTTCTCTGGTGATTATTTTTAAGTTTTGAGCCAGTGCAGGATATTATGTCAGTGCTTTTTGCAGTCCTCTTCAGGGCTCTTCAATGTTTTCTGAAGCTGCTAAAGCACAAACATCAATATCCCTAAAAGCAATTTAAAGAAAAACCTGCTGTGGATTACACCTGTCCTACAAAGGTGAAGAAAAAAACCCACACAGTTGGGCATTACACTTGTCCTGTGTGGATGGAGAAACCTTGTGAAAATAATTATCTTTTTGTCTGACTCAGTTTGAGTCACTAGATGAAGCGTGTTGCAAATACTACCAAAACTTCTGACCTACTTCTTTCCAGGTTATTGCGCCTCTGTCTTGTCCTGCACGAACAAGACCTAGGTCCCAGATCCTTGGTCAGGACAAATCAGCATCGGTCCAGTTGTGCCAGGCTCTCTCCTTTGCACCTTGTACAATATCTGGGAGGCTGCGGCGGAGACAAGTCCAGGAAAATTGCTCTCACTAAATTGCTTCCTGGTAGGCATGGCCCCGTTGCATCTTGCGCTCTTTTCCTAAGCTTTGCTCTTCTTGGAGCCCCTGGCTGATGATTTTCCCAATCTCTTTTGCTTGCTGGGCTTGCTCGCAGCCGTGGCCTTGTCAGGACTGGCTCCTGTGGCCTTGTCCCGGCCCCAGCCAGGGCAGGTTTGGAAGATGGTGGAAAACTTCACCTTCTGGCCCCGAGCTTTGGCAGGGGACCCGCAGGTGGCCCCCACACGGAGATTGAGTTTGTCGATCCACCTGGAAAGGTGGCAGGAAATCAGAGAAAGGAACAGGAAGGTGTGAAGGCAGAGGTGAAACTTTGTGCCTGTGACCTGGTGCGGGCTGGGGCTGGATCCAGCTGTGCTATGACCTCTCATCAGTGTTAAGGGGAGTCCGTGCTGGACCCGTAGCCCTGGGGCTGACAAAGGAGCAGGTGGCCCGTGCAGGGCATGGGGAGGTCTGCCCCACGTGCGGACCACCAGAAGGCTCTCGTGTCTGGGCATGGCCCAGAGCGAACACAAGGGCACAGAGCCGTTGTCCTTCCTGAGCCGACACCTCCCATTTAAAACCACAGAGAGGTTTTGGTCAGCCAGGACCAATGGGGGGTCTCTGGTCCAACCCCTGCTCAGAGAAGGGCTCACTTCAAAGCCAGATGAGGTTGCTCAGGGCTTTGGCCAGGTGAGTTTTGAGTGTCTCCAAGGATGCAGATCCCACAGCTGCTCTGGGCCACTGAGCCAGTGTGTGACCACCCTCCCAGGGAAGTTTTTTTTCCTTATTTCCTTATTTCTTTATCCTTCCCTATTTCCCATGGGCCCCATGGGCCCTGACACCTCACAGAGCTCACCTGTGCAGTGGAAGGAGCTGGCAGTCGCAGTGGAAAGGGATGTCTCTCAGGTTGAGGATTTCCAGCCCTGTGAAGCTGTGCATGTCAGGGATATGGCTCATTTTGTTGTTCTCCAGGTAGAGACTTTTGATCTTGGGCCCAAGGCCAGCAAAAGCACCTGAGGAAATCTGCAATGAAGCAAGGGTAAGTCAAAGGTAGTCCCTGTGGGAGCAGGTGAGCAAATCTGTGCACATGCACTGCTAATCCCTACAGCCTGGGGAGACTGTGAAAGCCTGTGCTGGGTCTGGGGGTCCCGTGAAAAGGCTGTTTTGAATAGCAGTATGTGGGCTTAATACACTGAAAGGAAGGGATGGTTTGATTAACTTAACCAGTTTCGGTCACATTTTGGGAATCACTACAGTGATCCCTTGGTGATGTAAAAGGGGCCTGGTCCTTAAGAGGATGGTGATAATATCAGTTTCTTGAGAGGAAGGAGAAATTCAGGATAATAGCAGTGAAGAGTCCTGGATAATAGGTGACAAGAGAAGGAGGCATATGGCCAGGCAAGTGGGAAGGGGATTCTTTGGGGAAGAGGGGCTGCGGGCATGATCTCAAGTCCATTTGTTTGTTTTCATTAAGGAACTGTGGACAGAGAGGCAAGGGATGTGGGAGGACCCATGACTGCCCAGGTGGCCAGGCGGAGGAAGAGAGACCATCTCTGGAGAGCTGAGCATTGGACCAAGACAACGTTCAGGCTGAGCTCAAGGCAGCATCTCCTCTTGGCTGGACTGTGGAGCATCTCCCAAAGTGAACAGTGGCATTTTGGGGATGTCCACAGGGCAGAAGCTCCTAGAGGGGGCCTGGCCCTGCAGGGAGGGATGAGATGGGACCCCATGGCAATCTCTAACTGCATCAGCTTTATGGGGCCGACCTGGCCCCTTTCTTTAGGGTTCCCCCCTCTCATGCACACCTGCTCCAGGCCCATGTTGTCCAGGTAGAGGTGCTGCAGGGTGCTGGCCACTGGCAGGAAGGCGCCAATCCCCATGGACTTGATGGGGTTCTTGGACAGCTTCAGCTCACTGAGGGCAGGCAGGCCCCGGAGAGACCCTGTGGGCACTTCCCCCAGGCGGTTTTCATCTAGGTACAGTTTCTCCAACATCTTGGTGTGACTCAGGGCTGCGGGGGATATGCTGCTGATGGCATTGCCTGTCAGGTAGAGCCAGCGCAGCTTCTCCAGCCCCGCTAGGTCGCCCTCAGACAGTTGCCCGATGGCATTGTGCTGCAGGTGGAGGGAGAAGAGGCTGGGAAGGAGCCTGAAGGTGCCCCGGGGTACCCGGGTGAAGCTGTTGTGGTCCAGGTACAGGTAGGCAAGCTGTGGAACACCGTCAAAGGCAGCGGCCTCCAAGGCAGAGAGGTTGTTGTCGGAGAGGTAGAGGTAGACCAACTTCTCCAGGCCCTGGAGTGCACCGGGCTGCAGCATGGCAATTTTGCAGCTCTGCAGGTGGAGTGAGACCAGGCCCTTCAAACCGGGGAAGGAGCCCCGGGGCACAGCCCGGAAGTTGTTTCGGCGCAGGTCAAGGAGCTGGGTGTTGCTGGAAAAGCCCTGGGGGATCTCCCGGAGGTTTCTGTTCTCGCAGTTGCCATGCTGGAAATCCAGGGAGCAGGCGCAGTTCTCTGGGCACTTTCTTCTTGTAGCCTTCTTCGGCTGCCCTGCAGGAGGACCAGGGCTGGGGGATGGCTGGGCCCCTATTGGGTGATCTCCGCACCTCATATCGAGGGGCCTGAGCAACTCCAGCTGCTGTCCCCGGAGTGCAGGGGGGCCAGCGCACACTGCCTCCACGTGAACCCGTGCCCTCCTCATCCACTCCCGAAAGGGGCACAGGTGGCAGGAGCAGAGCAGGGGGTTCCCAGCCAACCTGATTTTTGCTACGCTGCCTGGTCCGGCCAGCGGCTGGAGCCCCTGCAGCTGGTTGTTGCGGAGGTCCAGCATGCGCAGCTGGGGGCTCTTCACGAAGGCTTCATGTGAAATGTCCTGGAGGGCTGCGTTATCCAAGAAGAGGTGCTTCAATGAAGCCATGTCAATGGCCTCTTCAGTGATGTAGGTGATGGGGTTGTGGCCCAGATCAAGCCGTGTTGTCCCAGACAGCCTTGACAGAGCCTCGCTGGGCAGTGCCTGCAGTTCGTTGTGGTCCAGGCTCAGCCTCCTCAGGGTAGGCAAGCCAGCGAAGGCCTCATTGCCCAAGACATGAAGGGCGTTATGGGACAGGCGGAGCCACTTGATCACCTGCAGGCCCTGGAAGACCATATCTGGGAGATAGACCAGGGCATTCTCACCGAGGTTGAGGAAGTTGAGGAATCCCAGTTGGCTGAAAGCACCCAGCTGGATCTCCTCAATGCGATTCTTCTCCAGGATGAGCTGCTGGAGGGAAGACAGCCCATCCAGAGACTCCTGGTAGATGAAGGCTATACTGTTGGAGGCCAGGTTGAGGTAGACCAGTCTTCCCAGTCCCCGGAAAGCTCCTTCCTTGATGCTCTCCACCTTGCAGTGCTGCAGATTTAAGTGTGCGAGGTAGGGGATATTGAGGAAAGCTCCTGCAGGGATGACCCTGAAGCTGTTGCCCCGGAGATCCAACTTTTTGGTGATCTGTAGGTAACACAAGTGTGGATTTATTCCAGAGCTAAAATCCCAACCTTCCCCCACTTCATTTCCTGTCCCCAACTGGCCTAACATGTTGGCTCTGGGCTCATTATGGCAGTATCAGTGTGGTCCCTACACCCTGCTGTCCTAGGCTTATTTTATCATCCACCTCATAACAGCAGGGTTAAGTTAGGGCCGTGATGTCCCACGGCATGGAAAGTGGTGAGTTGTCTTTTTGGTTCAGCTGAATTATGTGCCTGTTGCCAGCATTTTATGAGCCCGGTCCTGGCTGAACCTGGCTGGTCTCATGCCCTCCATCTCCCTAGCCCTGCATGTGTCAAATGCAGAGCGCGAGGTGAGGAGGCTTGCCAGGTACCCCAATACTCTGGGATAAGGACCACGGTGGCATGTGGTGTGATTGCCCAGAGGCTGCATGTGCCTCCGTCCTCCCCCCTGCCTTCGCCAGCCGACCTGCGGGATGGTGCTGGGTATCCCCGTGAGGTTCCTGTTTAGGCACAGGACGTGGGTCCTGATGTTGTCACAGACGCAAGCTGGAGGGCAGCGGTTGGCAGCTGTTTCCCGGAGCACGAGCATGGCTGTGAGCAGGAGGAGGCCCAGGGAAAGCCACATCGCAGATATCACCTATGGCCAGAGGAGATGTGCCGTGAGGCAGGACACATGAGGGGGAAGGATCCCTCCTGACAGCAGTGAAATCTGTGCAGGTCTGTTATTTGCCAAATCCTACAGCAGCAGGCCTAGGGGGCACTAGCAGGGCATGGTTTCAACCAGACAAAAGAAAGTACTTTTTACATTGCTGGCGACCGGAAACTTCTGGACTTTGCTGTCCCAGGAGGCAGTGGAGGCAGCCAGTGTCAGTAGGATCAAAAGGGACTGGATAAACTCATGAGCAAAGGGCCATGCTATTAAAGGGAAGAGGCAGGGATGTCTCTGCCATTCCTAGCCCTGTGGTTGCTGGTGGGGCACCGGGCAGGGACTGCAGAGTGAAGCCAGGCTCACACGCTCTCCCAAAATAGCATCAGCTAGTGCCACTGTGGGTCACCGAGTGCTGGGACATGCGGATAATTACTCGGAGCCATGGGGCAGCTCTGATAGCCTGTTGTTCTAGAACTGTGTTTTTATGGATAATAAATGAGAAAGAAAGCAGAAGAAAGAGGAAATAAATATTTAGTGTCAAAATCTAAGCTTTATCTTGAAGATCGCTGATAGCAGGTCCCCTTTTGGAAAGAGGTTTTGCCTAGGTTGTTTAGATTCACTTAAGGAGGGGATCAGCACGAGCCCAGGGTCAGTGGTGGGGAAGGGGCTTGGAGCAGAGCCCCTCTTTCTTCCTTGTCACTAGCATAAAATTCTCTTGATCTGTACGCAATAACAATATTATTAACACAACTTGATCTTGTTCTTTGTAAGGCAAGCAGGTTCATGATTTGTAATCAAGCTGGCTTTCTGAGCTTCAGCCCTTCTCTTAATTGTAAATCTCCCCTCTCCCACATCCCCTGGTCACCTCACTCCCTCGGGGCTGGCTGCAAGCCAAGCCGGACATATGCTGCTGGCAGGCTGCATGCAGACTGTGCTAAGCTAATGCCAAAATTACCTTAAGCTATTCAGACTGTTTTGGACTAATGGTATCCACTGTTAAACTGACTAAAGCAAATTGAGTCTATGCAGGAAGGACGAGGTTGGTTTTGGCTAGGCTGAGTTTGAGGTGGCAGCGAGCCCCCCCCCCCCAGGAGGAGGTGCCGGAGAGGGGCTGAGGCTGCAGCAGTGCGAGGCTGGAGGTGACACTGGGAAGCGTGGCCATGGCCAAGGCCCCCCAGGTATGGGGTGCAGCAGCAGCAGGGCCTGGCATAGCTAAAAGCCACCAAAGTGGGGATCGCATGCCCCAGCTGCCCTGGCCACATGCCCCTGGCTCTGTCCTCCCACTGCATTTGACGGGCTGCACCGACACAGAGCCAGCGGTGTGTGGCCACCGGTGAGTGTCGCCGGACTGGTCCCCACGGCTTGACCTGCGTCCCAGCTGCTGCTGCCACCCGCCATGCACCCACCGCCCCCTCCCACTCACCTGGGGCTGGGGGTACATCATCCCCAGGAGGCGGCAAAGAGAGAGCAGAGAGCTGCCCCACTGTCCAGCGGCTGCCAGGCTCCTGCGACCTCCCCCGTGCCTGCACTGGTATTTACTTTTCCGTGAAGAAGTGAGAGCTGAATGGGCCGTTGTGCCGCTTTCACAGCAGTGCTGCCTGGATGGAGCCAGCAAAAGGGGGAGGAGGAGGCTGGGGGAAAGGAAGGGACAAGCCCCTTGGGGAGAGGGCAGCCACCCCGTGGGTACATCCTGCTGGTCTGATGGAGGGGACCTGCGCCCCCAGAGCAGCCAGCGTGGCACGCTGCAGTGCCAGCCCAGGGAGCGGATATCGGATTTAAGCTCACCATTTTTTGCACCCTGCCTTTTCTTTCCTGTCTGCATAATTCACAGGAAATATAACTGTCCAGTGCCGAAAGTCAACATCCATCCAACAGTGCAATTGCTGCAGTAAGGCTGAGCAAAAGAAGTGATGCGTCTCACAAGCCTCGGACGTTGCTACCTCACATCCCCTCCTAAATAGTAGCACACAGCATTTGCAATCAGTGTGGGCAACTGGCTGTGCAGGCACACATCCATTCTACATTTACACTCTCTAGTTTTCCTAATTTTGTTTATTTGCTTGTTTCAAAGAGGCTAAGGGTGGTAGTGCATGCGTGAAATGTCATTTCCTTGCAGAATGCAGCGGGGGCCTTTGTTTTCCTCTCTGGCTCTGTTATTTCATTTTTTTCAGCGATGTATTTCATTCTCCTGGGGAACGTGAGCAGATCTGCAGCCTGAAAAAAAACTGCAAAGGATTTGATATTAATATCTCTGTCCCCCTTCAAACCCTTCATCTAGTTGGGGGGAAGAGAAAAGAAACCCTAAATCTGAGCTGAACAGCAGCAGCTTGCTCTCCCTGCAGCTCAGGAACAAACTCTCCAGTGGGGACAGTCTTCACTGCAATCCCTCTAGGAGGTTTAGCTCCACTAATCCCAATGCTAGGTATGGGTACAACACCCACCTGATGCTGCCTGGTGTCTCTGAAAGGATGCAAGAAACGCACAGTGGCAGCTGCCCCGCATAACCCACTTGAAGGGGCTGCACTCTCCGTTTGCTGGCATTTGCCCTGGGCAAATAGCTGCTCCTGTCTGCCTGGCAGTGAGCTGGAACGAGTGCCTGGGAGGCCTGGAGCCGGGTCTGCCCAGGGAAGAGGTGGTGGGTCAGAGGCAGGAGGAATTTTCCACCTCCTCTTCTCTGGCCAGCACTTTTCTGTTGCAATGGTGTGAACAGGCATGTGTCAACCCAGGCTGGGGGAGGGAGACACAGCTCAACCTGTGCAGCCAGCAGACGTGCACTGCCCTGGCTGTGGGCCTGCCACTTTCCTGCTACTCCTCCTGCCAGCGCTGGTCCCGTCCCAGTGCGCCTGCAAGGGATGAACCCTCCTGCCAGGGGCTGTGAGCTGCTCGCTCCCGACTGCTGGAGGGCCAGAGTCTCCCCAGCCCTGGCTTCAGGCGGATGTCCCCTCTGTCCCATCCCCACAGGCTCAGCCAGGCTTCCAGGAGTGCAGGCTCCAGGGATGGGGAGCGATTATTGCCCCTGTGATGCAGGTGATGTTTCCAGTCCTGGTGAGACATCCCAGGAGCTGCTGATGGGCGAGGGGAGAGTGTCCCAGTTGTGCAGGCCTGGAAGGAGAATTGGGGCACAATGGTGGCCTGGTCTCGCCATCTGACCTTACAGATATGGCGGGCAACTCATAGGCACCTGCTTTGACATTTGACATCAGTCCTGGGAGCTCGCTGCCTGCATCAAATCACTGAGACCTCTTTTTTGGGGTCGTGGCCAGCTGGCTGACCACATTTGGTGCTGAGGTTGGGGGCAAACCAAGGAGCTGTGTTAGGCAACAGCTCGATGGCGTGGCTTCTGGCCAACTCAGCGAGACCGAAGCAGCAAGGGGAAGTGCAGTGGAAGGGAGCCAGGCGCTTGTGGCCATGCCCAAGCCTCATGTCTCTCCCGGTGCCCTTCACTTTCTCCCTGTTCATCTGCATCCTTTCTCACCGCACACAATAGGAGGAAGCCACTGGCTCAGGCTCTGCTTCCTCGTGGGCTGCACCAGAGTGGAGGGGAGGAAAACTGCAGTGCACCATCGCCGAACTCATTAGGAGAAGGGCGAAGGCATGCTGTGAGCACCAACCAAACCCAGACTGCTCCCATAGCAGGTAAAGCTTGGGCACCAGCCAGCAGTGGTGCCCCTTATGGTGCTGCTTGGGAGGGCAACAGGCAGCAAGTCAGGATTTGGGGGAGACGTGATGGGCCCTGGGAAATACCTGCTGCAAGAGGGTTTTGTCAGAGGCAGTGATGGCAAACGCAGCAAGGGAGAAGCAGGAGTTGCATCCACTGACCAAGAGAGTTGGCAGAAGTCAGCAAGGCTGGGGAAAGGGTTGTGGGGTTGCTGCCCACCTTCTGGTCCTGAGGAATGGGAGAAACAAGAGCCAGAAAGGGCAGGGATTTGTTAACACATAAGCTGTAGTGTGGGGAATGGAGTGTGCGGGGTGGACTATGGATTGCCATCAGTGCTGGTTTCCTTTGGGTATGATCCTTTTTATTTATTTTTTAATTGCCTCCTGAAAAAAACAGAGCATAAAGGCAAAAGCGGTCTTTGCACTACAGTGAAGCACTGCAAGCTGTATGTCACAGGGCAAAGCCCGGGGAATCAGGCTCCCAGCATGCCCTGACATCGGGGCGCACCCTCCAGCTCTGCCTCTGGTGGCCCCTCTGAGACAGGGGCCTTGTGCCCTGGTCTCCTTTCCCTTCAGGTGGCCAAAACCAGGGAGAAGTAAAGGGATTCCCGCAGTGGAAAGAAAGACATGGAGAATGCGTTCCTAGCACCCTCCTTTTGGAGAGCCTGGGGTTATGTTTCTCCACGGTGCTAAAAGGAGTGTGGGATGGTGCTGTCAGTGGTCTGATGGGGAGTGCCTTCCTGGGCCTCCTGCTGCTGGTGCAGGGCAAACAGCCCCAGTGATGAATGCTGCTCACTCGCTCCTTCTCCCCAGCCCTGAGTGTTGGATGAGCTGCCAGAGCGAGCTGGAGTGTTTGTCCAGCTGTGGGGATGGATCAAATGGGAACGAGGCGGGGAGAGGCAGCTGCCTGCGCAGCACATCCTGCCAGCCACATTGCTAGTTCAGGGTTTTCCTCCAAGTCCTTTTTTTTTTTTTTTTTTTTT
>NW_020448564.1:1252573-1280909 GCF_003343035.1 Apteryx rowi
GGATCCTTTAAAAATAGCCTTTAAAAGTTCAGGTTTTTTTTTTTTTTTTTTTTTTTTTCCAAGAGGGAACCAAAGGAGGAAGTGGAGGCTGAGCCGATCTGGGCTGCTCCAGCTGCACAAGGTGGGGACATGGTTGGGGGTGATGGGAGGCAGTGCAGGCAGGGGCCGGACCATGGCCAGTGGGAGGAGGGAGCACGCCAGAGGCCAAAGCACTGCTGATGTCCATTGTCCAGCAATGCCCGCAGGGCGGGAGCTGCTCTGGGAGCGGGGTGGTTGAAGCAGCCCAAGTCCAGTGAGAAGGAGGTGCTTTACAGGCACAACAGCTGACAGCATGAAGTCCTGGCCAGGAAAGAGTATATTTATTTGCTGCTATGGAGAAAGCAAAAATGAAGGCTGTGGGTTTGGGGATTGACTGGACAAGCTCTTCCCTGTGCCCAGCTCTGACCAGGTGCTGTGGGCTGTTTCGCTGCATGTTTTGGGTTGCAGCTGAAGGCCCTGTGCTGGCGCTCTGGCTCGCGATCCTTGCCCTGCCTCTGCTCTGCACCTCGCCAGCTCCCGGTGCCAACATGGCCTTGTGTCCCTCGAACTGCTCCTGCGCTGCCTTGCAGCGGTTTGTCAGCTGCGCCAATGCCAGCCTGGCGTGGCTGCCTGTGGGCCTCCCCCACGCCGCCGTGGAGCTCGACTTGCAGCACAACCTCTTCCCCACCCTTGAGGCCGGCTTCTTCCCTGACCTGCCAGCCCTCACCACCCTCTACCTGGGGAGCAGCAGGGTGGAGTGGCTGGAGACCGGTGCTTTCGGGGGGCTGGGGAGCCTGTATCACTGCCACCTGGACCACAACCTCCTGCGGGCTGTCCCCACGGGCGCCTTCACCAACCTGAGCAGCCTCATCTTTCTGCACCTGGAGCACAACCAGATCGCTCACCTCCTGCCAGGTACCCCCGCAGCCGCCGCGTTGGCAATGGGACATGCCAGCCTTGTCGCTCAGCCCCTTCCCCAACACGGGACCTCTTGGGAAGCTGCCGGCGGCTCCACGTGCAGCCAAACCAGCCTCTGCACTGAGAAAAAAACGTGGGGTGAGTGGCTTGGGGGCGGAGAGGGCTCAGAGGCTGGTCCAAATAAGCCTCCCTCCCCCCCGGTCTCTCCAGGCACCTTCTCCTCCCTGAAGCACCTCCTCTGCTGGACCTGAGCCACAACGAGCTGCAGGAGCTCTCAGACCAGGCGCTCGGCAGCCTGCTGCGGCTCTGGCACCTGCACCTCAGTGCAAACCGCCTGGCCAACCTCTCTGGGCAGGCGCTGCCACGTGGGCTGCGCACCCTGTGACTCGACGGCAACCAGCTGGTGAGTGTGCCCTGGGCCGTGCGCGGCGCCCTGCTGCTGGCCACCCTCCACCTGAGCAGCAACCCCATCCGCCAGCTGACATCGTTGTTGTTCAGGAGGGGGCCGCGGGCCCTTGGCAAGCTCTTCCTCGATGGCATGGCCCTGGAGAAGGTGATGGCACTGGCGTTCAGCCGGCTGCGCCAGCTGGAGGTGCTGAGCCTCAGGGACAACGGCCTGGAGATGCTGCCCTTGCTGGTGTCGCTGTGGGCCCTGTCAGGGCTCTACCTGATGGGCAACAAGTGGCGCTGCGACTGCAGCCTGGTCTGGCTCTGGACGTGGCAGAGGAAGCGGCCGCGGGGCGAGCGGGGCCCCGCTGCCTGCAGCTCTCCTGGGGCACTGCTAGGGCAGCTGCTGGCGGACGTGGAGGTACGGCTCCGGCCAGGGCTCCGTGGTTTGCGCCTGGGCAGGTGTCCCCGGCGAGAGCGGGGGCAGCCCCCATACACCCTCGTGGGGAGCCACCCCGACGGCAAGCTGTCACCACCCTGTTCAACCTCAGCTCAGAAAATGGCTTTTTAACCCCTGGCACGGGTCCTGAGGGCCCAGGGAGGTGACACACGAGCAGGGGAGAAGGGGGAGTGAGCAAGGCTCAGAGGCTGCCTCCACTGCTGGGGCCCTGGCAGGGGTCAGGGGAAAAGGCAGCCCATGCAGCCGTGTGCTTGTTCCTTTTCTTTTTGCCCCATGCTTTCGCATCTGCTCATTCCTTCCCTTCCTGCCTTTCCCCTTCCCCATTTCCTTCCTTCATCCTCATCAGCGTCATTACTGGCTGATGCTGTGGCAACAAAAACTAAAGGTGTGGGGAGGTGCTGAGTACTGGGGCTGCCATCACACAGAGAGAGGCTGAGGCGTTGCTCGGGGCTGAGGTCCCCCCCAGACCGCTGCCTGCAGATGTGCTGGCAAAGGGGGCCGTGTGGGGAGGGTGCGTGACCGTGGCGGTGGCACGGCTCTGTCACAGGGCCTGACACAGACCTGTGACACCTTCTCTCACCATTCCCCTCTCCTCTCCTTTTATTTTTTCCAGTTGCAGAAGCTGACTTGCCCACCTTTTGGCACAAGCTCCACCATCACCAACCCCACGGAGGGCAGCAGACCCATGGCCACACCAACAGCAAGAGGCAAGCCTCTTCCCAGCATGGTGACCACCATCACTGCCACTATCACAGCCCTGGCCACCATCAGGACCACCCTGCTCCCCACTGCCCGGCCACTCACGACCTCACAGGGCCATGCGCCCGAGAGCCCTGATCCCTGCCTGGCCGATGGCATCAGCGGCCTTCACGTCAGCACTGGGAGTGACACGTCCCTGACTGTGGCCTGGGCTTTTTCAGGGGACCACAAGGAGTTTGAGGTGCGGTACCAGGCCTCCGGGGCACCCGAGCAGGCGCTGCAGGTGATCGGGAGCCCACCGGAGCTGCAGCTCCACAGCCTCCACCCAGGCACTGAGTACCGCATCTGCATTGTCCCCTGGAGCAGAGGGCTGTTGGCGTGCTTGAGCCCAGCGCCTGGGCAGTGCACCATGGGGCACACCGCTGACACTGCCTGGCCTGTGGGCACCTGGCCGGTGCCAGGCCCCTGGGCTCTGGGCATCGGCACCACCGCCACCCTCCTCGTCCTAGCGGGCCTGGCCATCAGGCCATGCTGCGGCTGCAGAGGCAGCCAGTCTCTTTCCAGAGGTACTACAACGATGATGAGCCGCCCCTGCACCACAGGGGCACTGAGCTATCAGCTGCCTGCAGTGAGGATGACGACCGCCATGGCTATGTGCTGGCTGCCAGCCAGCGGCCCAAAGAATCGTTGGATTGCACTTGCTCCCCACCACCAAGGAGCCCCATGACACCCACATAAGTGCCCCTATGAGTCTCACCCTGTTGCTGAGGTTTTCCTCACCCTCCAGAGGTTCAGATCTCTCTTTGTGATGCACATGAAAACTGAAGTTGCCAGACTGGCGGATGAAGGCTCAGTCAGTGCACAGCCTCATGATTGCTCATCAGAAATGAGGAATTTTCCCAGCCTCCCTGCAGGCAATTTTTTTGTTTGTTTCTTTACCCATAAATGTACTTACCTGCTTTGGCATCTTCCAAAGATGTGGGAAGGGAGTAGTTTTTTGCTCTCTCTGGTCAAGCACAGGACATGAGGTGAGCACACTTCAACGTGGATGGTTTTAATCCACCAAAGGCTACCTCTACCAGGCCAATGCACCTGAGGAGCTACAACAGCTAGAGGAAGGCCAGGTGGCAGCTGTCAGAAGGAAAACACTGACACAGAGGATGTGTTTCTGTCCTCCCCCTATCACTCCTCCTCTCCTTGCAATCAAGCCCTCATTGCCCATCCAAGGAGCAGGCCCTAACCTCAGGCTACCACTACAGTGCAAGCGGCAGCCTGCCATTTCAGCCTTGTTAGGCAGAGGGAGGCTGGTGTCAGCAGGGGGACATCAATCCTAGTAGCTGGCTCTGAAGAAGCAGAGCAGAGCTCTGAAGAAGCTCAGTGTGAGCTCTAGGATCCCTTGGGAGAGATTGGCCAGATGCCTTCAGGCAGCACAAGGACTAGTGCTGGCCTGTGGCCCCCAAGCTGGTCATCTGAGGGTTGACGCCTTCACAGCCAGCTTAGTTAGCTGCTCTTGCAGTGGCAGCAAGACACGGTCCAGCTCCAGAGCTACTCAGGTGTACCCAAAGGGTGACCCTGGGCAAAGGGGACTGGTCCCTATAGGCATCATCCTGCAGCAATTGCCCAGAAGTACAAACCATGGGAGCCTCGCTGCCAGGGAAGCCTGCCGGGCAGCGGGTGACTGCTAGGGCCCTGTGGCACGTTCCTGTTTCTAAGCAGTTTTTCAGCTTTTTCAAGTCCATTAAGTGCTTTGGGGGCACTGGGATTACACCCCAGGACAAGAGGCAAGAGGCTATGTAATTACCTTCCAAAACCAATAAAAGCCATCCAGTATTTCTGAAGTGCCCAATGCAGATAAT
The DNA here is from genome assembly GCF_003343035.1 of Apteryx rowi. Classification (NCBI taxonomy): domain Eukaryota; kingdom Metazoa; phylum Chordata; class Aves; order Apterygiformes; family Apterygidae; genus Apteryx; species Apteryx rowi. Next base: position 1,256,912 of record NW_020448564.1, read on the forward strand.
TTCAGATGCCTTCTGTTCTGCACAACCCCTTTTACAGGAGGAAATGGAGCAGGAATGACTCCCCCAAAACAGCAAGACAAATACATAGAAAGTGAGAGGCATAAACAGCTCATTTTCATTCTCAATTTCCATTAAAGGAAATACCTTTGCTTTCCATTAAAGAAACCATTTTACCTTTGCCTGCAAGAAGACCTGTCCTCTTCTATTTTCTCATCGCTTGCTCCCACTGAAGTGATTCACTGCTCATAGATTCCCCCAAAGACTGCTAGACACTAATATAGTATCTCTTTCTCTTTACTACCACTGCTTTGCTGGACTAATAAAGTTCAAATTAAAAATACTTCCTGCAGTAGTGGTGCTCTTGGGGTGAATTGGTTGCACAAGACAAGCTGAACCAACACTGGAATGAACCTGCAGTCCTTCAGTGCAACACTAGGAATTTATCATCCTTTAGGAGCAATTCCTAATACAAACTAAAGTTAGAAATTCTCATTCTCTTTTTTGCTGAGACAGAAGACATAAGCCCACTGCAAGGGAGTTCAGTCTCCATGTCCTACCTAGAGGCAAATCTGTTGTCTGCACACTGTCACTTCCAGACACCAAATGGAGTGGGGCAAAGTAGGGAAGGAAGGACCCTTAGGAGAAAGAATTGGCGGGAGGGCAATTGACAAAAATAACTGTGACATAGGAATATGACCCACTGCAGATAAGTCACCCCTTAGGGTTGACTCCCTGCCTTGGTTTATACACCTCTACACTACATCATGTCCTTTTTCTCCATGACCATCCCCTCTGGGGAAGGGGCAATAAGAGTAGCAAGAGGCCAGGGAGCTTCAAGGAAAGCTATACCAGGCTCAAGATTTAAGGAAAATACAGATCCTTTTGTCTTGATTTTCCCCCTCAAGCTTATGGCAACACTTAACACACTTGCTTCTGTAACACACTGCTGAAGAATAGGGACAGGATTAGGCAAAGGAGGCAGGGCTCAGTCCGAGAGCAGGGGCTGAATGCAGTGACCAAAGCACTTTCCGTAGGTGTAGGTACCTTTACTTCAGTTGATTTTACCAGTTTAGAAACAGGATTTCTAGCTTCCGTCACAGAAATTGTGAGAAAATGGACTTTGTCCTTAGCCTTAGGACAGCCTTTGTTACAAGGGGACACTGCTCCTATATGAAGGGCAGCTCTTCCCTGAGAAGCAAAGAGACATTGCTTTCCAGAGATTGCTGGATCATAGCCACTCACAACTTCTTATACCCTCCCCCTTTTACCCCATGGTTGCCTTGAACAGGCCCACAACCTGGAAGAATTTAAGCAGAGATTATATGTAAGTAGGTCTTGCACATACCATACAGTTTATTTAATACAGAGACCCAAATTCTTTCTTCTGTCAATGCTGCCTGCAAACTTTGAGCAAACACCAGTGTTTCCTGCACTTAGGGTCAGCATGTGTACCCTCGCCAGCTGTGGCACATGCTGCCTCTCACAATGAAGGGACAACTAGCTCTCTCTCATAGAGGCCACTGGGTGCTAGCCCTATTTATGCTGCACATCAGTTTTAAGGTCTGGTAAGAGAAGATGAACAACCTCCTCTAACCAAAAATAGAGGGGAAGACCAGTATTAGTTCAAGGACAAACTCTTTGTTACCTGAAGAGAAACAGATGTATGGATTCTCAGAGGCTTGAAACTGTACATGAAAGAAGTGGGAACAGGACCAGCCTATGAATCACCTTCTTGTGTGCTTGTAAGTCATGCAGATAGGTGCCATCAATACATGTGCAGGCACACAAACAGTACTCTGTGTACAGAGATCTAGAGGCATCAGCTACTCCTTCAGTGCAAGAAAAGGTGCAGTTCTACCCGAGGACAATCAGCACAGCCCTAATTCTTTGTGCTCTTACATGTGCTTGGCTTTCAAATATGTGAACAGCCCACACAGTCACACTGTTTTATCAGAGGGGGAACAGAAGGGAGGAGAAAGGGAACACATTCCACAGGGATTTCATGGATTGTATTCACTTCCAAACCAAGCCTATTTTAATTAGGAAGAGAGGGGTAAGGGAGAAGGAAAGGAAGGGAAGAGGGAAACACCACAGGCACTAGGCAAAAAAAAAATAAAAATCATTACAATAAAAATATGCTTGCTCCCTTAAGCAATGGCCACCGGAGTCAGCTACACTACACGGATATCCAAACCACAGCAGCAGGGGAGTAGTACACTAAAATAGAAATAGGCCACACTGTGCCTTGAACAAATGGACTTGAAAACAAGAAACAAAGGGGAGCACACCTTGCCCTTCTGACTCAGCAGCAGCAGAAGGGGATCAAGCACTCCCCTGGCCTGGAGAAGCAGCAGCAGCATTGTAGCCTCCCTCCTGCACAGTGCAGAAGGGCATCAGGCAGGAGCCACAGTCCAGTAAAATAAAATGGATAACTTGGTTGATCCTGAGGACAGCGTTCCTGGACCCGATGTTAGTCTTGGCATACCCTTGCCAATGCTACAGAAGTGGAGGAGGACTCTTCTTTTTGATTCATGCAGAGCTCAGAACAGCACAGACTTATTCTAGCACAAGCACCTGCCCTGCAGACAAGAGAATCATTTCACAGAGAGAATTAAAAAAAAAAAAACAGTAGGATTTGTCCAAGTTTATGAAAGCAAAATGAAGGACAGACCTCCTGTAAGGGAGGGGGAAGTTTAAAAAAAAAAGAAGAAAAAAAAAGACAGTATGTCTGCATGGGCTCTAGGATTCTCTCCCACCAAGCAGCTCCGAGTTCCCTGCTGACGACAGTCCAATGAGGAGGGAAGGGCACAGAAGCACATCTGTTACAGCTGATGGAGGGTTTGTAAGAGCATGTGGCGGGCAAAAGAACAGGAGTCAAGAGCACGGTTTGGTCTGTGGAAAGAGGAGAAATATTTAGTTTTAAAATACTGAATATAGGAACTGCTTTGCAACTGACTTTGAATGACCAAATAAACACTATTTCAAATGCACTAAGGTTGCATGCCCAAAAGCTTACATTTTTTTGCTTCAGTTATCTCTTCTTAAACCACTTCCTGATCTCTAGTACTGATCTGTACAGAGCTCACAGTGGAGAATAACACCCCCGTTGCAGAGTAGGAGCCAAAAAGACAACAGCCAGCAATCAGAAAATTTATTTCCACAGGTACAAAAAAACTCAGCTGGCAGAATCAGATTGTTCATCTCTGCAATCTGGTGTCTCAATCTGGGTAGCAGGAAGCAGCAGCAGTGGAACCCCACTTCCCTCTCTCCCCCAAGGGATGGAAGTTTCCATATGCATTATCTGTTTAGGGCCCCAAAACAGAAAGGATGAGTACTCAATTCTTTTCTCCTTTCCTTGCCAAACCATCTGCTATCTGTGACCAGAACAGTGGCTTTGGCATTCCTTGATTCATAGGGCTTTTTCAAGTCTTTGAAGAGAAGCAATATAACCTCCCACCCCCTTAAATCAAGTAACAGCTGAATGGTTTTGCTCAGCTGCCTTTCAGGGTGCCTTAGAAATAGTCCACAGAACCTGCAGACCATCAGCTGAAAGTGCCTGGCACAGAGACTGCAATAGCAAGATCTACCTTACACAGAGTACCCTGCCCTTGAAACTGGATGATTGAACTACACAGTCACAGAAGGATTAATGGGGGGCTAAATGCCTCTAGCATTCCTATCACTTCCTAGAAATGTATTTTTCCCCTGTTTCCACAGGCTAATCATTTGATAAGCCTTACTGAAACTTCCAGCATTTTGTATCCATTAGGGAAACTTCCTCAAAGAAAACTGAATCCAATTTTACCTCTCTCTCAGCCCCAAATGAGAATAGAGACTTTAGCAAATAATAATAGTGAGATCTATTTGATTGGTGAAAGAAGAGGGAAGCTGAAATAAAGATTGGAATCTCTCTAGGTGAGAGAGAAAAAAAAATTCATTTCTGGATTTATAGGATATAGCCAACAGCTTAGCAGAGGCTCCTTGTATACTACAGTTTATCAGAACCACATTCTGGAGAAGAGTTAACCACTTTTATTTCCACAAGAGCCATTCAGCGATCTCCCACTGAAGAACATACAGGACAATTACAATCTGCATTTTATCTTTAAAGTGTCTGGGTGAGGTATTTCAGTCATCATTTTTTGGGAGACCCAGCCCTGTTTGTATTGAGTAGGCCAATTTTGTCGAGGCAGCTCCATATTAAGTCTGTTTGGCCCTGTTTCTGGAAATAGCAAACCTGAACTGCTGACACTGATCACAGCCGAGCTCCCTCAGCCTCCATTGCAGCTCAAACACCAAGAATCTCCCCCACTTGCTGTAGAGTTAGACTGCCTGCCACTCTGTGGTACAGGCTGGTGAAAGTGATGCAATCCAAGCCAAAAGCAAAAGAGTACAGTCCAGTCACAAGAGGGCGGGCAGGCAGGCATCCAGATACATGCAGTGTGCTCGCCTAACGAATTATGGAGAAAGCCCATGTGGACTCACAGCACCCTCTTGTGTCCAAAAGAAAACCGGCACAGACTTCAGCAGAATAAGATGGATGCTGCTTACAGTCCACAGCCCTGTTTTTATTAATTAATAATAATTAAAAAATCCCACTACCCAACACCATCAAACTGCCACAGTGCAAGCCCCTTGCAGCAGGAGACAGCAGAGCTCTAGCCTAGGCAGCTAGAACTTTACAGCTCCGAAGTCCAAAGGAGGTAATTATGATCCTAAAGGAAAAGCTAGAAAACGCTGCCATGGAAATGCATGCTGTTTAGCTGCAAATAAAGGGCTCACAGGCTTGACAGACCAGGAGTAGACACATTGCAGAAACTGACCCAGAAGAGCTTGGCAGGTTACTAGGTTTACAAGTTAGGTTTGGTTTAAGGTTAGGATGTGATTTTGTTTGGAGTCAGTTCTGAACAAAAACAAGTTGGGGTGCAGATTAGTCCAGAACTTTATGGAAGCCAATTTAATTGGACTTTGTGGTTATTGAACTGATCTTGTTCTGTTCTCCAGGCACTTGTAAAGGATTTAACATTTGTTCCCCCTGTTCCCTTAGGGAAAGGGTTTTTAAGAAACATATTACACACACAACCTTTTTTCCCATGAAACACAGAAGTACATTGCTTATATGTCCTGTACAGCATGGTGAAGTCAACACTACATAAGTTCTTATTATAACATCACACACTGTCTACCTTGCAACAGAGGGGTTTGCAGATCAAAGCTTTGGCTCTGAAAATTTCATAGCGTAAGTGACATTCTGCAGATTTGGCATTAGCACCCTTACATGCTGAAGGAAGGCAGACAAATTGCTTCTGACTGTGAGAGTCTCTTGGCTCTTGCAGTTCTTACATGATCTCCAAGAGACCTCACTTACACTTTCAGGAACAGGCTTTCCCCTCTTCCTGCATTTGTAACAAAATGCTGGCTATGGATTCAATGGAATTTTTGTTGATGACTTCAGCAGGACCAGAGTTTTACTCTGTTATCATTTTGTCTACATAAAGCATCACTTACAGATGAAGAACATTTACTGGTATTTTGCAGACCGACAGCCTGGGAGAGGCCTGCAGGGAACATACAGGGAAAGGGAGGCGGTGTCTGTTGCAAGCAAGTTTGTTTAGAAGGACATATCAAGCTGAGTTATGAGGCTGCTCTAGACACCAGGATGTGATATAAACAGTCAGAAGGGTCAAACGCATGGAACCAAAGCCCCCTGATTCTGTATCCCCAAGTTCAGATGATTTAAATCCTCTGTTTGGCTGGCATCAGATGGACACTAAGTGATACTTGTTTTGATCAAGCTGTCCGTCTGTACATTTAGTGCCTGATGGGAGAAGCAAGCCATCATCTTCTCTTATTTTAGGGCTGGTACTGAACTCTGACACTGCAGGCATCTGTTTGATTGACAGACAAGGTCACAGGCACAGGTAGCAGTGCAAGAAACAGAAATCCAAAGATCTGTTTGAACAGCTTCACATGGCACCTCCCAATACTTCTTGCTTAAACCTATGAAGGCCAAGTGGGAAGTGTATTTACTTAGCGGGAAATGTATTTACTTAGCTGTTAAAGCACACGTTCACCGGCTTGTATACTGCTTAATTCTTAGTCTGATCAAGCCAAGAAGAGGATACACGAGTACACAGGCCATCCAGACTGAAACTGTTCCACCGTTAGGGCCTTTAGGTTAGTGCTTGCACATGTGTAAAGGAAGGTAGTTATATGGTTTTATTTTCAAAAGCTGATACTAGCATGGCTGTTTGCTGGATATGTACCACTACTATATCAGCTTTGACAACCTCAACTGCACCAACATTTGCAAAAACACCTCTCCCCTTTCACAGCTCTACTGGGATTGGAAGCAAGCCAGTTAAGAGGAGCATGACTACTGGTATTTGACTACATCCCTCTTGCCCATGTTTCATACCAGTCACAAGTACTTGATGTCTCTGCCTTTCATCAGCACAAGCTCCCAAGCTTTCACATATTCCCTATATCATAGAAATCAGGAAGGCTGTTCAGTGTTACAGAATGTAACAAGTCAGGTGAAGCTCTGCTGACCTTCATACACAGCAGGGCCATTTGGAGGGCTTGGTTAGATCCAGTGTACTCATAGTTCACTCAAGCAGTAGCTAGAAACCCAGCAGGTTTCCTTAAGTTCAAAACACTCTGCTGTAACTGGCAGCAGCAGTCTGTGCTTCAGAGCCAGTTAGTTTTGAGCTGTTTTTTTCCCACCATTTCTTCAAGATTCAAGACTTTTTATTCTAAACCTTAGAAACTTTTCAGAACAAATATTTATTGCGCTTTAACAGAACAGGCTGCATGTAGCTATTAACCCTCAAACCATTTCACTAGCTCCCATGGAGAGGGCTGCATAGCAAGTACAATACTCACTTTGTCACAAAAGCTGAAAGAACTGGGGCCAAGGATTTGGGGAAGTAATCCTGTTGGACCATATGGTTCAAGGTCATAAGAATACCATAAAGGCTTGGGACAGCTTTGATCTTCTCTTCACTCTGAGAAGAGGAAAAGACAGAAGACAGACATCAAGACAAGTCACAATCACTATTTTATCTAATCCACTACAACTCACAGAGGCAATGACTTCTGTTGAAAGAAGCACTCCCATCCACAGTAGGAGAGAAAGCTCCCTGTTGTATTAAGTGCCCTGTTCCTTAGGAGAAAAGTAACCAACCCTGTGGCCTTGTAGCACCAGCATCTCAAAACCAGGAGTAATCAGGAATATTCTAGTATGTGTCAATTAGGACTTAGTCAGAAGCAATGGGGAAGGGAAGTAACGGACGTGCATCAAACAGGGAAACAGCCATACCTTCTCAAAGGCCCCCTGTTCAAGTGTTCTCCTAGGGAATCCAACACTACTTCAATTTATCAAAAACTGAGTGCTTTAGTTACACATTTTACCTTGTACTACTATAATTTTTACACCATCTCCAGTTCGTCAGCATGCTTCCTCCAGAATGTGATGCATTACCAGTACTGGTAGCACAACTGATGTATCAGGTAAAGTTAGTCATTTCTATTGCTGTTCCCCTGCTTACATGATGACTTCTTCTTGTGCCTAAGATGACGCTAATCTATGTGCCCCAACTCTTAAACCATTTTTAGTTATTTCTCCACTACCATCCCAACTAAAGCCCTTCATCCTGTAGATAGGATCTAGAACTGTTCCGAGAGTGTGACCTTGTATTTGATGTTGCTAAGAATATCTGTTGTTTTTGTGCCTCCAGATATGTTGGACAGAAAATTATGGACGCTGCTCCCTCTCCACACATGCCTAATTCATCAGTGGACTCCTTCTACACCACAAACAGCCTGTTGGCTGATCCTCAGAGGCATTATCATCAATACCACTTCATGGTTTGAAAGGGTTCCTGTGGAGTACGCATCTGTGCTTTAGACCTCATGGCGCATATTTAGCGGTTTTTGTATGGGATAAGAGGTAGGTGGTAGTCCCTAAAATAAGTATTCTGCAGAACAGAAAGCTATCTTGGGTTCTGTGGATCTGTCTGAGAAGTGGGATGCTTAGGATTTGGTCCTACGTCCAACAACACAGGGACAGGATAAATCGATTTTTAGAAAATTCAGATACATCCAGCATGTCACAGCTGTCTGCCTTCCAAGTTGGATATTACCATAAGGTGATCCACAAACTCAATTAAAAGCAGGCACCTATAATATAGACTATATTCTGTGGTGTCTTGGAACTGGCTTGGTACAAGCTTCCATTCTCAGTTTCTAGGTTGAAGTGGTGAGAAATATTGACCCTTGCACCACAAATGCACAAAAGCACTCCTTTAGTTTGTGGACAGAGCTTCTCCCTCTTCTCAGTCATCTCAATGGAAGCAAAGCAACAGGTATTCTAATGCAATTAGCAGGTTTCCTACTGACCCTCCCATCCTTTCTCATTGAGAAGTTTTCTTCCATGTCACTACTCATTTGTCACTAGTAGTTTGCAAAGATACTTCAATGGATGAAGTTGAATGCTTCTGATCAAATGCGAGTGGTTGGATATTTGTTTCTGACCCTTGCTACTAGAGGATGTCCTAAAGGATCAAGTTAATAACAAATACTATATATTAGACTCCTGAACACAGCTTTTTACAGGCATCTGTAAGACCTCATAGTCCAGCAGCAGCTCAGTTTCCTTGCATGACCATCCCTACCTTCAGAGGATGACTTTGAGAATGCAGAGTACATTAAGTAGAACAGAGGCAAAGAGCTGACACCTATTTCATCCTAGTGTGATCTTGCAATCTGCAATTTCTGCTGGACCCGCAGACCTCCATTGTCCCTGGGCATCAGGCACACATAGGCACCCAGCTGCTTCCATGGCAATGTAATTACCCACAACCCAGCCAGTCTGGTCTTCAGCCTAACCAGAGCATAACTTAGCTCTTTCCTGCTTCCTCACCTTAAGCAGTCCCATGTGGATCAAGAGGCTTGTGATGAATGCATCAGAATTAAATGTGGCAGAAGTGAAGGCTTTTTTCATCAAGGCATCTAAAAAGAAGTAAACATATCATGTTAAGCACAATATTCTCCTGCTTGCTCTATTTCTCAGCAAGTACAGTCTGATTTGTAATTTCAGGTCCCTCAGGTGACACTATGGAGCTAACTACAGAAAGAGGTCTTGTTACAGATTTTAAGATCAAAACTGATCCACACAGGATCTCATGGAGTATCAGCTGCTAAGGGATATTACCTCTCAAAACTACTTTAACACCCCAGATGTCTCTGCAGAGGCTGGCTGTAACCTCTAACACACAGACAGATGAAGCCTTAAATGTAAGGACTGTATTTTATACAAAGGCCTACAGGAAGAGCCTCACCCATTGCCTAGCTTCAGATGTAATTTGACCTCAGTCCTATGCACCACAAAATGCCTTAATGCATTTGAACATACATACATACGTATGTATGTGTATATATGTGTGTGTGTATATATATATATATATATATGGCATGCATGCACACACTGGATGAGCTAATATCCTAGCAGGGCAGCAAGAGTTGGAGCCTTGCAATTTTAAGGCCAGCAAGAATTTACCTTTCATTTGAAACCAAAAGGAATGAGAATATAATGAGAAAGCTTGTTCACTTGTTTTCAGGGCTCCCTCACAACTAACTGCTGCAAACTATGGCAAACCTGTGCTTAAACCTCTTGTGTCCACAAGAAAGGCAAGGCACCCATTCTGACCCTTGACCATTCTGGTTTCTTGGAACGAGCAGAACTCACTGTGGTGGCTGTAGAACCACTGTCAGACATTAACTGGAGACTTCATTACCAATTGATACCTTTCTCAGAGAAAAGTAACTAATTGCCAGGTACTCTCTTTCCTAGGAAGAGAGAGTGGTAAGGAATAGCTATCAAGATAAATACATGCACAAGCACACTTAAGTCAACAGGACTATCCTGTGCTGCATCTTTTGTTGAAGTTGGAGACTACTCATAATGGGCATTAGCCAAGTCCAACAGCAGTTCCTGAAATGCCAGCTGACTATTTTTGGCTAAGTTGGCTCCATAAGCAAGTACAGTGAACTGTGTACTTTATTACTGATTCACAGATAACAGCTAACATAGCTCAGAATACATAGACGTGATGAAACTAATAAATTGCTAACTAGGAAACTGCACATTTGTTTGCAATAAATCACACCAAATGGTCTTAAAAATAATTGATCCAGTTCTTTCGCACTGCTTTGCTAGGTAGCTTGTGCATGAGAGAACAGTTCTGTTGGGGGATTTGAAAGAGATGAGACAAAGTCCTTCTCCTTAAGGAGTGGCCAGATGCCAAGTAGATGCTTGAAAGCTCCTGTTTCCAAATGAGAAAGTGAAGTGATAATGTTAATCTATGCAGAAGTCAGACCTAACTCAAGTCACTGCACTACAATATAGTGAGGAACAGTCCCTTGCCTGTACATTGGCTTCTGTGCCTTGTCTCATGTCGTAATGCAATCTTCACTCCCTGAACTAAACAGGCATCGCACTGATAAGAAGGGACACTAAATAAGAGGTCCCTCTTTACAGTTTCTCAGTACTAAACCGGAGAGGCTACTTTCTGCAAAATACTTTTTTTCTTTTTCCCCTTCCAATAAGCAGCCTTGAGAAAGTAACTGACCTTGGAGCACAGTGCTCCTGGCTATTGACAGCACAGCATCAGAGATGCAAGTAGGGACAGCACAGTTCCAGTAAGACAGCAACTACACGGGATATTGAGCTTCAAGCTTTGGAAGTACCAGATCTGCTAATTTCAGAATGAGTCCCTATTTTTACTCCACACAATAGCTTCTCACTGCCTCATATTTTATCATCTTGGGTTTCCTGCATCCTGTCAATAACAAGACAGCCAAATGACCTGGTCCACCAGGGGCCTGACCACAGGGGTGTTCTCCTACATTGCCCTGGGTGCCCTGATACTGGAGCATGTCACACCATGACATGAAGAGAGACCCAGTCACCTGTTGTTTCATGCACTGCTGTTTTCACTGGGGCTTCATCTTTGAAGACTGAAGATATCCTTAGGAGAGTTGTAACTACTTTCTCTACATCAGATGCATCTGTCTGAAAGACAAGGAAAATCGTGAGCCGTTCAGCTCATTGCTAGGCAGACACAGGTAACAGGCTTCTGTTATGGCAGTGACAACGATCACAGTCTCCAGCAGACTGACGTCAGCATTGTCTTGGCCATAGCACAAGGCATAAGAAATACTACAATACACAGCTACTCTGTGGAGAGCCTTTGGTGCCAGCATAAGCATCAGCTCAATCACTTGCTTCCTAGGTTCCTTAGAAGGGAAGAAAGCAAATCCAGGTCTTCAGACAGAAAGGAATCACACCTCTGGGGATCAAGTGACCCTCACAGAGAATCAAGTACTGAAAACCACTGGCTCACCTACCTGCTGAGCTATCAGCACAGAACACTTCGGTCCTAACCGCAGCAGCTTCTCCGGTGATGGGAAAGCAAGGAATGTGGCAACATCCACAGGAGGAGATGGCACTGGAGTTGAATCCTGAAACAGACAAAATCCATCTCAAGTTTACTCTTGGAAATAAGCAAATAAATTGGTACAGCAAAGGCACAAAGGACTGACTTGTGGGGGTGCAATAAGGTCAGGATTTGTCCCATCTGAAAACTGTTTGTGGTTGCGATGAGCCCAGAATTGGCATAAACATGATATGATAAAACAACTGCATGGCATTGCACGTACAAGGTTCCCACCATTTTCCAGAGCTGGGGAGACATTTTCTAACTGTGTTTGTTACAATTGCCACTCAGCTTTTCTCTCCATGCATGTGTGCGCATGCACACATTAAACATGTTTCCAAGTCATCTGCTTTCTTTTGTTATTTCCTGCGTTTTATCTCCCTGCCTGCTACCAAAAAGCCAGCCCACAGAAGAATATGAACTCCTGCCAGAATTCAAGTTCAGACTCACTCCAGATCTTATTTCCTCATATGGAGGAGAATAAAGGAGGAAACAGGACAACATCCCAAAGTAAGCTTACCTGTGAATCAAGTATCTTCTTAGGAGTCATTGACTCCTTTTCTCCCTGTCCTCTCTCCTTCAACTGCTGCTGTTCCTCCTCCTCTTCCTCCTCCTCTTCTTCTTCCTCCTCCTCCTCCTCTTCATCCTCCTCCTCCTCTTCTTCATCCCCTTCATCATCACTATGATTTGAGAATTTTTATGTAAAGTAGGCCCTCATTACACGCTCACAACTCTAATACACAGGAATTCAGAAACATTTTTTCAAGAGCACAGAAAAGCAACCTCCCAAGTGTTACTGGAAGAAGCATATCTCAGGGACCCACTGGCCTACAATAAATTATGAAGTCACTCAGACTTAGGTCACCCAGTTGAGACATTGGCAAGCAAAGAGCCCGAAGTGCAGTCTATAACTAACACTAAGACAAGGCCACAGATTAAAATGAGGTACAACACTCTGTTTTTCGTTATGGAATCCTCCATATCACACAGGCAGACCAACATCCATCTGCAATGTTACAGTTTTTATTTTAGATCAGATAGGTGAATGAAAGCATCAATAGTTGTGGGAAAACTTCTGGTGCCTTGCCTACCTCAAAGATCCCAGGACAGCTGCCATATTGAAGCCTTCAAGGATCTCCTGGAGTTGCTCACATCCTTCTTCTCCAAGACAGTTACCTAGGTTATTGTAGAAAGCGAACAGATTTAAGATACACACAAGTTTGCTCTTAGGGTCTCTACTATAGATTCTTGTCCACCTTTTATTTCTGGAAATTGAACAATTGTCAGCCATTTCTACACAACATTTTAGAGGCAGCAGTGCAGACTTCAGTTTTCATAATCAAACAGCTGTTAGACAATTTTTAGCAACATTACACAAGGACTGGAGACAGACAAAAACTGTAATTGGTCAGAGCATCTTTGAGAGACATCCTGCTAGTTCTGTAAACAGCTCTTGTTCTCAATGATTCTGAAACAAGTACATGTGGCACAGTACCATTGAAATAAAGTGACCTAAGGTGTGAATGGCAAAAGTCAATACTGGTCAAAGATTCCCACTCTACTGCAGAGGTGTGCAAGGAGGCTTTTATTTACAAGTATGAAATATCTGAGATCACACTGAACCATTAAAAGTTTTTTTGGGGGGGGAAACATATGGGTATCAGTCCAATCTTTCCACCTTATGAGATGTATTGAAACTGCTTAGCTTTAACCATTGACCAGGTTTGTGGCTTAAGACTTTCGAGATCTAAGTTGTTTCCTGCCCCAAGGTCATCTGAGTTCAGCTATTCTCAGACACCGTTTTTCACACGCTGACAATTGCAAGACTAGAACACATGATACTGTCATTCTTCCTAAAGGTTTCTAGTTAGGGTCAGGCTAGATGTGCTTTGATTTAACAAACTTACATACCATTGAGATCCAACTTCTCCAACTCTGACTTGTCTTCAATAGCCTCAGCAACAGTCAAAGCAGCATCTCGTTTGATCTCACAAAAGGACAGATTCAGTTCCTAAGAAGCAGAAGAGCATTCATCTGCAGAATTCCTATAACATTTACCACCCCATTAGCTTCATGTGCTCACAAGCTTTCTGTAAAGATTTTCATTTGAAGGGGCTCTTAGCAAAAAAGTATTTTTAATGGGGGGGAAGCTTGACAGATACTTACTTCTACTCATATACCTAAAAGGGGTAATTTGAAACATACCATCATGAGGAGCAGCATTACTGAAGTTAACCCCTTTAGAACAGCCGCCACAGAGAACATTGACTGCTCATCTAAAGCCTGGAGTATCTGCTACCTTTTATCAGCTAACTGGAGATCTTCACATATCTAAGAGGCACAAGACACTGCACATTTTAAAAACCAAGGGAAAGAAATTCTGGAAGTGTTTACAGGCAGGAAGGAGCTGTAGCTCCTCAGGGCTCCTGTCACACCACTGCAGCATGAGATAGGCTACCCTGGGATTCAGCAGCATGTCCAGACTGCTGAGTTCAACAGTGACAGCCCTATTGGTTTCTTCCTCTCCAAAACGAGGGATTTTTGTTTCCTAGCAACCTCTATACCAGCACAGCCCTGCCACTAGCCATGTGACTACTTCAGAATTCACATACTGGTAAGTTTTGCTGAAGAAGGACAGGATAGCACATTTGCCTTTCAACACCTATTGTGCAAGTTTAGGCCTCCAAAAGACGGGCTATGAGTGAAATTATTCCTGATAAACATGGCCAGCAGAGGAAAAAATATGGACAGACTAGTAAGAGTAAAGTTATTCAACTGCCAGCCACCATCCCCCTGCATCCTGCATTGTACTTTATCAATTCACTCCTGAGAAGAGATTTAATATTAACAACAGAAGGGAGGTAGTCCTTGAACAGAATGAATTAGCTATTATTGCTTAATGCCACCCTCCCTTAACTACCTTTGCTCTGGAAAAAAAGATTTAATTTCTGGGTGTTCATCTCAACACTCCTGTTAGAATCTTATTTAAGAGGAAGTTTTCCTGGAAGATTCAGAAACAAGTCTCAGTGGAACCAGTAAAAGTCTAAGCAAGGGATCCTGCACTGCTCACCACAAAGCAGCTATTTCTTTCCATACCAGATTCATACACAAGTAAATAATGTTAACACTCAGATGGATTTTTGTTTGACTGTAAGCTTGCAAGAGTAGGAACCATGCATGTTCAGGATGAATTCTGATGCAGTTATGATCCATGACTGGTGTTTCTAGAGATCATAGTTTACTTATATTACTGATTGGATTTAGGCCCAACTTGAACGTTGCCAAATGCCAGTCTTATGCAAATACTGGTTCAGGAGGCTGCGGTACTTCCAAGCAGCTAGAAATATTTGGACCTTTGATACAAGCTCTAACAAAAACACATTAAACATATGAGCTCTGAAGTGTTAAACAGACTACAGGCCATTCATGAACACCTCAGACCCCCCTCTCATAACCCTCTGAGAGGCTCTAAAGGCAGATACTTCCATTATCAGACTCCTGAACAGCACTTGTTGAGCAGAATCAGCAGCTTTAAAAACCCCACATGGAAACTAAACAGATCACTGGTACAACTCAACTTGGAGTACTCTTACCTGGATGTAGATTCCAGTGATCTACAACATAGTTTATTGCTTTGAGTTGTGCAGACAAAGCCTGCACTCAGGTGAACCCCATTTGAAAATGATCAATAGCGGTAGAAGAATGTACAAAAAAAACGGAATGGGTGAAAAAGCGTTCTCAAAAGAGATTCAAAGCTGAACAGCAGAAGGCAATACCTTTAATTTATGAAGCCCTTCTTTGACAGCTTCAGCAATAGCAACAGCACCCTTTGAACGCACCAGACAGTCTCCAAAGTTGATCACTTCAATCTGCCGAAGAGCCTTCAGAGTCTGCAAGACAGCACAAATTTGAGAGTACAGACATGCAAGTAAATCAGTGTCAAATCACTCCTGGAAGGTCATCTTTCCTCTATTCCTCCGCCTCAGTGCGGCATGTGGCTCCACGAACCCAGAGGTGCTGACACTAACTACATCTGAGGAAGCTGGGAGGGAGAAGACAAAAACCCAAAGCAGCCATGTGTAACTACTTACCTCTGCCATGGCCACAGCTCCTTTCTCTGTGAACGTGTTGTCATTCAAGTTTATAACCTTAAGCAGTGGGTTAACAGAAAAGGCCTGGGCCAGCGCTGTGATGCCAGGATGATTGATTCCATTCTGTGGCATATGGACCTCTTCTAGAGTCCCAATGATCTGGCAAAGGACACAGATGAAAAACTGTTAGGAGACATACTTCAACTCAAGAATACAGTGCCCCACTCTTCATGATTTGCTCACAATTGTTTTCTTGCAACTCAAGTCGATGAGCTCTTCTGCATAGAATTATTCATCAGTAATCATGTCACAAATCTAAGTGAAATTGCAGGCTTGTGGCCAGTGACAGATTAACAAAAAGCCTCTGATTCCAAGAGTCGTGGATAGCATCCCCTAGTGTCTGTGCTCTAGATTCCTTTAAAACAAGGGTTCTCTATCTGTGGTTCAACCCTGAAACAGACCAAGCAGTGTCATTTGATATGATATTCTTCTACTTAAGGTCTGCATTTTGCCTTGACTGCAGAAGCAGACATGGGGTGGGGGGAAGGGAAGGGGAGCAGAAATCAAGATGAGAACTCTTGGGGGGCTTGATAGCATGTCACACAACACAGTAAAGAATCCCATCTTGGTAGTGCCATTCAGTCCAAATTTCTCATTAATTATCTTTTTATGTACCTTTCAAGTATTTAAGTAGTCTTATTTTTGCCATCATTACTGATTAGTCAAGACTGCATCCATACAGCTCTTCACAAAAAGAAAAATCTGTAATCTTGCAATATCTTTGCTAATACATTTGACAATATGCATTATAATTCAGAAATTATTTTCCACAGCAAGAGAGGAATGAAAGAGTGGGTGGCCCCAACCACACTGAATTCTGCTCCTCCAAATAAGAATGTAGTTTGATCAGCAAGAGCTGGCAAAAGCTAGGAACCATCTAACAGCCTTCACAGGATGTTCCTAGAGAAAACACTAGGTGGCTTTTGCCAGATGATTGAACAAGTAGATAGAGAAACACTCAAGAGGTCACCTGGTACACCTACTCCAGTGCCAGATTACCTCCATTAGCACAGACAGGAGGAGAAATATGACCAATATTAAATTACTCAGGAGGTGCCTGTTTCTTCCTCAAGTAGCTACTTCACACAGCAACTAGTTATGTGTTTGAGAACAGGTCACCGAAACATTCAGTCATCAATTCTAATTGCACTTGTAGAAGACTCCAATAGGAGTCTTCATAAAAGGGGGCCCAGCTGCACACTTAAATCTCCAACCTACGACAGCAAACAGCATCATGACATTAGTGAACTGATGGCCAGCACTGTCTCCAAGTTGGAGCGCTACATGTGCATTCCTTCAGCATCTGCACTTAAGTACCCCTTGCTCCAATTTGCTGTCATGAAGCTCTGGTTTGGTACTTACCCCAAAGGCTTCAGCCAGGGCAGTGGCACCATCATTCTCCAGACGGTTTCTGCCGGCCACAAATATTTTCAAAGCAAGAGGTTTGCCCTGGGCACTTGATTTCCTGTGACACTCTTTCATGGCAGCTGCCAATATCTAAAGATAATACAAGCAGTTTATACTACCTCAGCATCTCATTCTGAAGGAATCCAAACACATTTTGTATATCCAGTTCTCAAGAAACACTTGGGTCACCGTTGAAATACATCTGCTTCTATAGAAGAGTGTGCAGAACCATGTGTTGCTACAACACTCATGCTACAGTCTTAGGCACAAAGTGATAATTTTGCAGCACTAAAAATGCATTGCCCCTATTAACAACATTTGACTCATAACTAGACAAAGATAGGGTCTTATTGACAATGACAGTCAGTCCTGGTTTTCCATTTCATCCAACAGGCATCCTTCAATGCCAGCCTTGTTCTCTCAACCTCAATGCTGTTAGCTCTCTTGAGAGGGGAATTAAGGTCTAAAATAGACCCCTTTCTCTAGCCTGGAAAATTTGACAAGAATATTATTTTTCAGGAGTTTAATCAATGCAGTCGTGCCGAGGGAAGAAACCTCAGACTGGAGAAACAGGCCTACAAGAATCTTACATAGTTCAAAGGGAAATGCAAAGTCCTGTACCTGGGGATGAATAACCCCATCTGCCAGTACAGGCTGGAGGCTGACCAGCTGGAAATCAGCTGGCAGAGAAGTTGACCATGAGCCAGCAGTGTGACCCTGCTGCAAAGAAAGCTTCCTGGGTAGCATTAGGAAGAACATCAGCAGCAGGTTGAGGGAAGTGATCCTTCCACCCTATTCAGGACTGGTGAGGCCACATCTTGAGTGCTGGATCCACTTCTGGGTTCCCCAGACGTGGACATACTGGAGTGAGTCCAGCAAAGGGCCACAAAGGAATTGGAGAATCTTACATACAGGGAGAGACTGAAAGAGCTGGGATTGTTCAGCCTGGCTGAGGGGGGGATATTATCAACATGTATAAACAGACAGTGGGGGACAGGGAGGGGAACTAAAGATGACAGAGATAGACCCTTTTAAGTGGTGCCCAGTGAAAGGACAAGCAGGAACAGGCACATTGAAATACATGAAACATACATTGAATTTAATACATTTCAATACATTGAAATCCCATTTAAACAAACAAACAAACAAAAAAAAAGCTTTTTTTTTTTTTTTTTTTTACTGTAAGGGTGTTTAAAAACTGGAATAGGTTGCCCAAAGAGGTTGTAAAGTCTCCATCTTTCGAGATATTCAAAACTGACTGGACAAGGCCCTGAGCAACCTGGTCTAGTTGACTCTGAGCAGGGGGGTTGGACTAGACAGCCTATAGAGCTGCCTTCCATCCGCAGTGATTCTGTGTAGGAAAGTCTGAAGCAGAGTCCTGGCTCTAACCCCATTCCCAATGCAGAGACAACCCTTACCTTGCCACCTCCAATGCCCATGCCACAGTTATTGAGCTTGAGTTCTTGCAAGGTGTAACATGCTGGGCTCTTCAGCAGCGCCTCAAAGCCACGCACACCATCTGGCCCAAAGGCGTTGTCACTCAGGTCCAGCTCCACCAGCTGGACTCCAGCAGTGATGAGTGCATCTCCCAAAGAGATCTGTGAGGAAACAGATGGCAGGAGAGGTGTGGAGAGAATGAACTGTCTTTCAGTAACAGCATGACTGCAGTGGCTAGTGATGCTGCAATGGAATTTCTGCTTTGAAGGCATTCTGCAAAGCTGCATGGGGAAATAAAGCTCTATGGCTAAAGCCAGAGAGGAGCTGAGCAAATTACTAAGGATAACAGCAAGACAGTTATCAAGAAGCTTTCCGATCCTTTTAGGTCAAATATACATTTTTTTTTTTTCCAAAGTGACTTTCCCCTCTACACTGCTTAAAGGAACATATCTTCCTTCTGTTGAGTTTATCACGTTCTTGCTCTGCAGAATTCAGTGGTGGCAGGTTTCTGTAATGTTCTTGGAAGAGAAGGCCATATGCTTTTATTTAGAAAGCTTAGTTCCCACACCACCTATAAGAGCATGAAGATGTTGTTTTTTCCAGGATAAACTTCTTCACTAGTTTGGACCTGTGTTTGGCCTTTTATCAACTCTTCTCCATCTCGTACAGAAGGAGCACAAAGCCACTCACCTATTCTGAGACACCTAGTGTTAGCAGCATAGAGAAGATCATCTCTGTGCTAACAAAGCTTTAGAAACCTACTCCCACAGAAAGCATGACAGGTGAGAAAAGAAGTTATATTAGTCAAAGTCTCCGATCTAGTTTTTACTTACCAAAGCAGGAGGGATCTCAGACCTTAGCCTCCCTGTGAACATATCGCTCCAATGACACCTCTAAAAGAAGAAACACATACAGATAGAAGAGAAGCCATTAAAATATTTAGAACACAGTTGTACAGAGGTTTACACATAAGCTGCATTGCGCCACTAGGGACAACTTAGTACTGTCTGCATTCCCTTGGGTTTGTCATTTGATTATACTGAAGAGCTACAAGAACTAACATTATAATTACTTCACTTGTAAGGAAATAAAGCCATTGAAATGAATATTGTAAATAACACTACACAAGAATTCTTGCTTGCATTCGACTTGTAATTCTTTTCTGCTAAGAAAATTCCCACAGGAAAAAGTAGCAGGAAACCTGAAGGATATATTAGGAATGTGGATTTTCTTAAGGTATAGAGCCCAACAATCTGGACTTACTCAAAAAGCCACACTTGGGTAATTAATGAGAATTGACATTTCACACCCCTTTTCTGCAAAGGACAGTGCCTCTAGCAGCACAGTGCCCTTCTAACATTAGGCTAGAACAGCAGTAGGAAGCATAGCAAGGGCACAGAAAAATCTTCTTGTGCCTTTCCTCCATTATTTCTTCAACATTTAGGCATTCTTTGAAGACTCCCTCTTAAGAAGTCAGAAGATCCAACCCAGCTTTTCCATTAGAATATTAAGTTCTCTTGGTCTTTTATTACACAGTTCTTTGTTTACAGATGCTGCCTCTCCTGAGAAGCTCTTCCTTGGACAGCTTCTCAGCTTTAAGATTGGAAGCCTTCTGAAACAGGATCAGTTCAGAATACATAACATGTTCCCACTATCCCAAAGTCCCCAAGTTCTGCCACATTGTCATATGGTTGTTCTTCCTACTGGAAGAACAAAGTGAGTTTTGAGGCTAACTCAAGGCAAGCTGCTGTGGGAAGAGTGTAGATAGGCCTTTAGTATTTCTACAGTACTTCTCCCCTTTCACGACCCACTTGAGGATCTCACCTTGAGCTCCGACTTCTTTTCCAAGGCTTTGGCAATGATTTTTGCTGCCTCCACACCTACTGTGTTGCCTTCTAGGCGTAATGCTTCCAGGCCATGAAATTCCTCAATTTGTTTGATCACTTCTTCAGCTGCAAAGAGCAGACAGTCTTAGGTACCACAGTAACACTCTGATGCACTTGCTCAACTCTACCCTCAGCCAAAACTGCTGAGCAACATTATCTGAAAGAATCCTGAAACAGTAATGGAGAACAGAGCTGAAGTGTCAGGTCACCAGAGAGAATGTGTTCCTTGTTCCCCATTCTCCCTTTTCATAATTTATTTCTAGTTCTGTTATCAGATAACCATCTTCATATTTGCAAAATAAGTCTGATTCATTTGCTATCCAGCACATAATCTAGGAGTTGGAGTGCATACCTCTACAAAGATGCAAGGACCAGGCTAAAAAGAGATGGGGATAGGTGTCCCATCAACAATAAAAAGTTCCCAATGACTGATAAAAGTAGATGCCTGTTCAGTAAACACAGGGGCAGGGAAAAGCAATTTAACTCAAGAGTAATCTTATGTTAAAAAAGTACACACTACACCAAAGAATAGTCCCTCAAAAAACACAGTTTCTTGATGTGGTAGGAACGTTGACCTGTATATATACAGCTATATTCCAGGGGTTTACAACACTAGCAGCCACTGTAAGACAGACATTGTTCCTTGGGAAACACACACAACAGCAAGAGACAGGCTCCAGAAAAACCATGAGTCTAAAACTGGATTGTAGTTTGCTGCTATAGTCCCTTTTTTTTCCAGACTAATATATCAACCCATTCCTCTGTGCAGGTCTTCATAGTACTTGGAGCAACTGCATACTTTGATGTTGCTCTGTGTTTTTAAAAAGAGAACTGACATCTAACACAGCAGTTGTCAAAAGCACTTGACAAGAATATCAAGAAAACAAGAACTATACATTAGAGAGCCAAACCCCAAGTCCCCCAGCAAGTAGCACTGCCAGAGTACCAGGCTGAAGCAGCTTGGGAGAAGGGAAGGAAATATTTCCATCAGAAGTAGCTGTAACTAAATAACCCTTGCACCACAGCTAATATCACAATTTGGCCATGAGAGATGAGCTGGAGGTTTACTGCAAGACTTTAGAATTACAGGGAGACACTTCCTCAACACAAGGATATTTTCTCTTACCATCTTCTGCTGTATTGAGTTTAAGGCTCTGGCCTTTAAAGCTCAACTGTCCTCCACCCACTTTGGTTTTGGCAAGTGACTCTGCAAGCTTAGTGATGTCTTCTGACGCCATCTCTTCTGCTTTCCCAAACTTTACAAGCTGTTAATTAAAAGAAGTCATCAACATTAGAAAAGCAAACTACAATACAATCTATATTAATAATTGTCTTATATTTAAACACTAATGTATTTTTTGTTCCCAAGATATCCAATTGAATTTTCAGTGTCATTAATGTTTTTCCCCGTAGCTCACTCATGACAGCTTGGCCCAGATTAACATTTCAAAGTCAGATGCTGTTGATTTTTCCAGTCCTGAAGAGGCTTGTGTTTTGATGGAGTTGTTACACTTCATAAACAATCAATAGCTAAAACCACCTACCAAGACCACATTAAGACACTGTTTTGTGTACAACACTTTCACAATGAAAATGTAACATTCTTTTCTACCCAAACTTCATCCTTTAATTATACACGCTGCACATTTCCCCTCTTCTCCAAACCAAACTAGAATGAACAACTGTTTTCCCCTTTCAGTTATATCCCCAGTAGTGCTCATGTCAGCACAGTTCTAGAATCACTGAGCTGATGAAAAACATCATGTGTATTAGCTCCAAAAGTCTCACTCAAATTTGTGGGCTTTCTTTCTTTTTAGATGCCCCGCAGAGTTATACTCAAACACATTAAACAGAATGCTATGTCAGTGATGATGGATTAGTAAACATTTCACTTCTAGGCACAAGCCTGATGCTAGCCATGGCTAGTAGCATCCATAAATCATTATTTGATGAGTATCAATCACTCTGAAGTGACTGACCCCTGTTCATTAAGTAGGATAAATAGAGCATGTTTCTTTGGTGGTTTTATGGTTTCTTTCCACCTCCACTGACATAAGGGGCTACAAGTGGCTAGTGCTTAGAAGAAACAGACTTCTGAAACAAATTTCAAGTGTTAACAGGGATGAAAGTTAATCCCTACAACAGCAGAAAATTGGACCCCTTCCATTCTTGTCTGACTGCAAGGTGGGCACAAAAGCTTGCTGCTCTTTAAGCCCCTCCAATAGGGATGGTTTTAGACACCCCCTAAGTGAAAGTTGTACACACATCCTTTCCTCCTGCTACCTGGCTGTAAAAGGACCTGCCTCCAGCTCTGCCCAGGTAGTGCCTTCTCTTCAGGTTTATGAACTTTAGTATGGCTTTTGGACACTGGGAGATGGGGGGGCAGAATCTCCAAAGTTCATCAACAACACCATTTTAGAATGATCATCCTCTCAGATAGGTGTTGCCAGCAGAAAGATGCTCAAATAAATTATTCCACTCCTATCAGGCCACTCAGGCACCATGCTGACAGACATCCCTAACCTCTTCCAATACACCAGCAAAGAGAAGGAAGAAACAGAGAGGATGTTCTCCAACCCATGAAGGCTTTACCACACAGGAACAAAAGTTAGACAGGACCCAGAGAGGTCAGTCTATTCACCTAGTTGAATTCGCAACTTTATTTTTGAGTATCTCATCACTCAACTGTTTAAAAAGGAGTTCCATCTTCTACTGTAATGTTCTTTCATGATCTACAAGCATACTCACTTCCTCCCTCTGCTTCTCTTCTCCTTAAATCCCTTTTTTCTTTCTTCATCTTATACATGGACTACTTCCTAACTTCAACATACCATTTCTCCATAACATCCTGAAGCATATTTTATTGCAAACACATCAGCCACACCCAACTGTTAACCTACCAGAGGTCTCTTCACTGCCAGCTCTTCTGCAAGGAAAGCTTTAAAAAAAAAAAAAAAAAGTTAGTATGCTTGGCAAATAAAAACAAGGTCTAGAAATGCCTAAAGAGAGGTTTCCTCATTACTTAACCACTGCATAATGCTGTACACTTCCTGATGGTCAAAAAAAGTTACTTTAGCTGAACACTTTATTTATAATGGTTTATCCACGCTAATGGACAAGATACCGGCTATCAAGCGTACTACCTAAGGGGGAGTCTGCTCTGCACCCCGGGCAATGCAGAGTCCCACACCCCACTCCCAGGGAAGCTCGGTGACAGCCCAAGGTTACCCTCCGGCAAGTCCCTGACAGGCTCCCTGCGCGGCTTTCCCTTAATGACGGCTAATGGCTCCTCTCTTCCCCCAAGGAAGGTGCCGCACACCGGCCACGCCGCCACCCCACCTGCTCTCCGCGGCGGCCCCCGCGACTCCCCCGGCCCCATATAACGGGCCCGGCCGCCCGGGGAGGCCGCGCCACCGCCCCCTCCCCCCACGTGCGGGGGCGGGCCCCGCCGCGACGCTGGGAGGGCTGAGGCCGGGCACGCGTGACCCGCACCCACAGGCCACGCACAGGAGCGTCCCCTCGCCGGGGGTAGGGGGAGGGAGAAGAGGGGCACGTGGGAGCGTCGCAAGGCCGCCCCTCCCCCCGCTGCGAGGAGCCGGCGGGGGGGGGGAAGGGGGGG
>NW_020448564.1:1281095-1340242 GCF_003343035.1 Apteryx rowi
GGAGGATTTGAAAGCCGGCAGTTTTGTCCTTCCCTCTCGGATTGGCTGCCCGGCGTGACGTCACAAAACCCGTCCCCGCCGCCCCGCGGGAGGCGGCGAGCGTCGGCGAGCCGCAGGCTGCCAGCCGGCCGCGCCGTGCGCGGACGGAACTACGGATGCCGTGCTGCTTCGCGGAGCGCGGGGCACGCCGGGCGATGTAGTTCTGCGGAGCGGGGCGGTGGTTCCCGGCATGCCTGGCGCGCAGTCCCGCCGTGGGGTGGCGGCCTAGACCCGGGGCCTCGCTCTCCCCTCCGGTGTCCCGTGGGACGGGCGCCCCTGAGCATGTGAAAGGGGTCAGGGGGAGCGGGAAGAGCACACGTGCGTACAGACAGGCACATGGCTGCTCTCCCCATGCCATGCATGGTGTGTTGCACACATGCTGTTCCCCCTGCTGCTAGGCCACTAGGTTGTGTGTGGCATTTTTCTCTGAGCAGTGGAATAAAATTAAAAGTATATATGATAGGGCAATATAAGCTGTGCATAAACATGCCTGCTACTGCAGCATGTTTGCACAGTGCGTCTTACCTTGATCCCTTCTGGCTAAGTTATGACCTACAGATATTTACAGCAGCTCAATTTCAGGTGGCAGCTGCAGGTATCTGGTGAGATCAGTAGGAGTATTGAGATTGGCAATTGGCTGGATTTATTCTGCCATTTGGTCCCAAAACATCATAGAGTCATTTTTTCATTCTCTCATTATTCTATGACTGGGGTTTTAAGAAACAATATCAAATGTTGTTTATCCAGACCCAAGAAAAAACTGTCGGTAACCGGCAATGCTGAATGACACGGGAGGCCATTTTGAGGCTGAAGGGCATGCTAGTCCTTCGTCATTTGGGGAAAATAGAATAAACAAGTTTCTTTATGGAACATGACAGCCAAAAAAATAAAAGCCACCAACTGGTACAGCAACTAGATGGAAAGCTTGAGCTAAAGCTAACTCATAAGTAATAATAGGAGTTTCTCTTGCAGCTGAAGAAAATGAAGAAGCTGAGGCACTGACTAGATTATGCTTGTGTGTAAGGAACATAAAGCTATCAGAAAATGTAGAACAGATGAGGAGATAAATTAGTGTGATCTTGAGAGGGAGCCTGAACTCAGAAACTATGAGCAAGGAAATAGGCCCTTGTTATTTGTTCCTCCTGATCTTTAGCAAGAAACAGGATCACATCAAATCTATCTCATTCCATTCTCTATTTTTCTCCCGAATATTGTCTAACTACATGGGCCAAAGGGGCAAGGACAAAGTCTTCAATTGTGGATGCAGCTATACTGGACTAAAGGTGTATTATGCCATTGTAGCAGATTCTTTCTCCTTAAAGGAACAGCTTCACAACTCAAACTCACTTTTATGCAACTATAACTTAGTTCATAGTAGTAATTTGCCACCTTTTGACTCTGCTGACTATGTGCATACCAGACCTAGATAACCTCATTTGCAAATTATGAGAATTTTGATGTTAACCAGTAAGGAAAGATGTTATTCATGAGTGGGGTAATACATGTTGGATCATGACTTTATGAGACAGCCCTCACTATTATAAGCAAAGAAAAATTGGGGTGGAAGAGGGTGTAATGTGACATTCAATGAGGGAATTCAATCTTAAAAGATGAATGTTCTTGAATAAAGGAATTGTACTTATTCCAGTGTAATTCCTGATAGATTTTGGTTTTGTTCCTCCTCCTCCTCAGTTTCTGCTAATTCCTCTTGTTCCTCTCATGCAGCTGCTATGTCTTGCCTTTCAGACTTTCAACTCTCACAGCAGGGTTGGAGGCTTCTTAGGCACTGTGACTCATCTGAAGCTTACTAGCTCCATGACGCTCCCCTTCCTGTGTGATCTGACATGTCAGATCTCCCCATGTTAATCTATGTCCACCAGACCTGCTCCACCTTCCTTCTGTCTAAGGCCTCCCCTCAACAGGGATTGTCATTTAATGTACATTTTGCACAGCACCTTCTGCAGTAGAGGCCCAACTTGGCTGGACTCGTCGTTGTCACAGTATCATTGTCTAAGAATATGAGGTAACAAGTCGCTGAATAGTTAACAAAAAATAAATATCGTCCTACCTAAAAATAACAGCCATCTTTGGATCCTATCAAAGAACATAATGAATATCTAAAAAAAAGTCCGTTGTGATTAAATATTGTGAGCAGTATAAGAAAGTGTTCTCCAATGTCATATGGTTCATTATATAATTCACAGCCTATATATCATAAATTATCAGTTTATTATGTCGACAGAGCTGCCAGAAGCCAATCCTACTCGATATTATATTAAGCAGATTTAATACATTTCAGACAATACTTTCTACCCGCATCTGAACATGGGCTGAGTTACTTATCTGCAAAGCACAAAGTGACACTGTTTTGGGTCGCTGTAAATAGACAAGTGAGACACTGAGAGGTAAACATGTCACTGATTACATTTGAAAAGAGGTGATAATTTAAACCAGTGTCAGTCTGGAAATTATGATCTGAGGGTAGACAAAATCCTTAGGGAGAGGAAAACCTAGCCTACGAGGGAGGGTGGATTAGGAGCTAAGCATGTAATTCATTCCAGAGGGTTATTTGAAGTTAATGATGTTGCAGCTGGGCAGGGATGGATGAAACTCCTGTCTAAGGGGATCTGGGTTTCTCTCTGCTCACAATTATCTCCCATGACCCAAGAATAAATGATGATAAATCCATTCCTGGGGTTCTGCCTGCATGGAGTGTTGTGGACAATCAGGCCATTTCTTGGGAATATTGAAGGATTTGGGATGAAAACAACCCAAAAATCAGATTTCAAAAAAGCATCTAAATACCTAAGTATATAAACATTTTTATAAGTATATTAATATATAAATATATATGCATTATATAGGTATATATAATATTATGTAATGATATTATATACAAAATATAATTATATAATATAATAATATGTACTATATATACACTGTGTATTTCTTCCACAAAAAAGGTTTATTAACTAAATATTTTTAGAATATATTGTATCCAGGAAAACTCCTCAGCAGCGTGGGATGGACTAAATAAGCTCTGTTTGTAATTGCTCTGGCCCCCCTCCAGCAAATATATATGTATGGGCAGAAGGGTCACTTCATGCATGTGATAATCCCATGAGGGTCTCATAATTCAGTTCAGTTCATTGCTGCGCCTCCCATGCATAAATTACTGTGCAAAGGCAGCTTTGGATCTTTTGCTTTCTTTTGGGGTATGTTTTACATCGACAAAGACAGACAACTGGCAACAAGGAAATTGTCTTATTAAAATAAGAATGAGCTTCAAACAGTTAAGCTTTTTTTTTTTTTAAGCTAATTCACGTAAAAAGAATTTCAAAACAACCACAAGGGAAGATGTATGAATTTTTGTAATGGAAACCGGTAGCCTCTAGGGCCCAGAGGATATGCAGGGAGGCATTTTCTCTTGCTGGTGCAGCTGAGAGAGAGAGAGAGGGAGAGGGAGAGAGAGAGAGAGAGAGAGAGAGAGACCTGGAAATGAAAGTAAAGACATCAGGAGGCACATGGAGGGAGCTGCAGGGGCAGCCGATCCAGAAGCAGAATGCCTCCTTTTATAATTAAATAACACTTACTATTATTATTACTTATAGTAATAATATTTTAATAATATTTCTAGTAATATAATACCATTTATCAAGAAAAGTTGTACATAGTGTGGGGGGGAAAACCCAAGGAGAGGTGAGTCTTTTATTATTATTATTTTGGGGGGAGGGTTATTTTTTCTTAAACCAAATATATATATGTATATAAAAATGTATTTATGTATGTATAAAGGGTGGACTTGAGAAACAAGAAAATCTTGATGTTGCTTCATTAAAAAGTAAACATTTCAAATAGTAACTGCATAGAGGAAACGTTTTGTAATTGCCAATTAAAAAAAAAAGTGGAGAAAAATTATATCGACGGGATTTTGAAGCAGCCCCCACTCTTCCGCCAAAAATGTGGGGTTTGCAAAAAAATAATTGTAAGAGATCCTAATCCCACCCCCTGGAAAAAAATGTGGTAGTAGTCTAAAAGTGAACAGCTAGCGAAAAAGCCCTTGGGTTTATATTAAAAACTTCGTATTAATTGTGTTTGTGCCGGTTTGTGGTCTTAACATTTCAAAGCTCTGTTCAAGATCTGTATTTAGCCAGCAGTTTCCCCCTCTTACTTGGTATAAACCCCATGAAGCAGCAAAGCAGCCCTTGTGGAATAGCTTTCCAGGTGCACCTTTCTTAGGGGCTTGTAAAGTTTATCAAATAAGAAGTTTTTTGGTTTTTTTGTTTGTTTGTTTTGTTTTAATTCTTTGATGCTTTATACGGTTTCCGGGTAGAAGGGGGAGGTATCTCTCCCCCCCCCCCCTTAAAGTAGCCTCCCAGGCTCCTGGAAATGTGTGGGTTTTGTTTAAATAGGTTGGGGGGGAAGAAGAGTATGTTTGGGTTTGTTTTGCTTTTTTTCTGGGGAAAGCCTGGCTGCCTCTTGCCGCCGGAGAGGCCCCCCCGGCCCAGCAGGCCCCGGGGGTGCCGCCGGGGCACGGGGAGGCGCCGCCGACCCCTCTCGGCGGCGGCCGGGCGAGGTGGCGCTGCCGCCCGCGGCGGCCGCCAGGCGAGGCCGGGGATCGGCGGCCTACGCCGGGGGGGGGGGGGGGGGGAGAGAGAGGGAGCCGCTGCTTCACGCGTGTGAAAACCGACCCGGGGTTTTAATTTTTTAAAATTAAAGGGAGGACTAGGGCGGGCAGGAAATAAGGAGGAAGCGGCTGAGGGAGGGGGTGCGGGCCGGGGTCCTCTCCTGAGGCCTCGGGCGCTTGTCTCCCTCCCCAGGGCGCACTGGACTGCCACTTTCATGTTCTGCTTGGTGGGGGGGAAAGGCAGGGGAGGGCTGGCTGGAGGCGAGGACCTTAATCGCAGAATTGCCCCATATTAATTGAAAGTGTCCCTGTGATAAAGCGGGTGCCACCCCATTGCCAGCTGCCCATATGGCAGGGGTGCCAGGACTGGCGCGGCAGGGAAGGAGTGGGACTAGCAAGGTGCCAGGGTATGGGAGAGCGGCAGTTCTCGGGGAACGTGGCGTGTCTCGGAGGGGGGACGTGGCGCCTGTAGGTAGTTAGACGTGGTGGTGGAGTGTGGCTTTGGGACCCAGGGAGTTGTTAGATATGAGAAGTGTTCAAACCCTGTGAGTGGGGAACAGTGGGGAGCAGCTCCCGAGAGCGAGCAAGAGCCCTCATTTGTAATGGGCCGCATGGCTTGTCTTCTGCTTGACATGAATCCAGTTACCTGTTCTGCTGCACCACCAAGGCAGCCGAATTGCTGCCCATTAAAGACTCCATATTTGCAGATTAGCAGATCCTGGAGCCTTTTGCTTGGAGGAACGTGCACAGAGCCTGGGGCTGAGTTCCTGTCTCGACTCTGCAGACTGCCACTTACCTCTCAGTGCACTCGTTTCTGACTGAAACATTACAATCAAAGCCTGGAAGTCAGTCAAGCAAGGACTTATTGCCATGCCACACATACATTATAAAAAACTTTGCACAAATTCAACTCTGGCAGGGTTCATAATAACAGCCGGGTCCATAGTAAGGTAGTCAGGTCTTTCCATTTGTTTTGTGTTGTCTCCTAGAGTGACTCTATCAAGTCTGTGATTTAGTTAGCCTACTTAACTAGCTTGTGCTTCCTTCCGAAGGCAAGGAAACAGTTTTGCTGATCTGCAGTATTTTGTTTCTGTCTGGCAAATAGTTTGTAACTCATTGACAAACAGTGAATAAAGTCCTCTCTAGATGCTGGACCAGAGAAGGATAATTATCATCCCTGTGACTCAAATGTTAGAGCTTTGTGGTGGGGATATAAGTGTTCTGGATTCAGATTCTGCTAGTGATTTGAGCAGACAAGTCTGGACAGACAGATTTGGGGAGAAAAGACTTACTACTTCATGAAATGTTTTCCACTATGTTTCTAAAAGTAATTAAAACGTCGAGAAAACAAAAGTTAAACAGGCTTTTTGCTTAAAATTAATTATGCATCAGTTGTGGTACGGTGCACAGCAGAAGTGTTGCATGTACTGGTTGTTAGTTGTGTGTTTGGGTTACTGGTGTAATGTCTGCAGTTTGATCCAAGGGTAGAATGAGACACCGTGAGGAGGCTGGAATGAAAAAGGGAGACAGAAGTAACTGAGTTTGCTAGGAGATGGCCCAGATATGAAGAGCAAAAGGTGTAAGAATGGTCAAAATGGTCGGGGTGGGGAAGGCAGAAAGTGGAAAAGAAGCCTGTTGTGTATGGTGGAGGGGGGTGATATGGAGTCAGACTGAATGGGAAAGGTGATTGTTTCTCAGAAACACAAGAAGTTATTAGGGTTGCAGAGTGTGGTATGCATTTTGAGGGTTTTGTAATGAGAAGATGAGTCTTATGTATAAAGCTGTGACATAAACATGGACATGTGGCTGAGCTTTGCAGAGGAAGCTGGTCACCTGCTTTAAAGGGGATAGGAATGTCGGCGAGTATCAGAATGCAACAGTGTGGAGGGGAGATCAGGCCTGTGGAAGGTGAGGCTGGGACTGCAGAGAGTAAACAGCATGCAAGGGATAGAGGTCTTGGGGTGGGGGGGGGTTGTAGCAAGGATCAAAACTGTAGTTGGGTATTATGTGACTTACTGAGGTGTAGTAGTTTGGTCAGCCCTCAAAGTGAAGTAAGGATGCATATAGGCGTGTTGGATTCAGTAGAATACAGTAGGCCAATTTGACAATAGTGATGAGGAGAAAACAAGCTGAAGGGGAGCTCCAGGATGCAAGAAGACAACTTCCTACAGCTGGATAACTGTAGGAAGGAGAAGTTTTGGAGCCTTTCCCCATAGGCCTTTGGCTTCACTCCAGCCTTTGGTCAATAGCATTTGAATGCTGTTCTCTGTGGGCAAGCAGCAGTAACCAGTTCTGGTTGTAACACATGCCCACATCCTGCTGTGTAGGATATTTTATCAGCAGGATCAGGGTAGCCATGAAAATGGGTACTGATCTTCTTTGCCTCCCTTCTTGAAGTAGTATTTTAAGAAAACAGCTGAGGTTAGTAGCAGAGGTTGGAGTAGCTTATGCCTGTTGGAAGCTTTCTAAGGTGATGTCCCTTCTTTGTGGATAAACAAAATTTTGAAGGTGTGTCACAGCATTTTTGGAGTGCAGCCACTGGCTTTGTGGTGACCAGCCAGCGTTGAACTGCTCTTCCCACTGTCACTTATAATCTTTGTGGGCCACTGCTTCACTTCTGTGCCTTTTGTTCTCTCCCATGTGGCTTGTGTCAGGGAGATGCAAGAGTCAGGCTGCTCTTCAAGGGAGGTTGAGCCAGGAGGCAAAGGTGACAACAGCACAGGCAGTGAGTGTGCCCTTGCCAACTGGGGTGCAGTCCCACTGCATCTGAACAGGTGGGCAGAGCAAGGTGCTGGTAAGAGGGTCTATCAACAGTCCTGGACAAGGTGAAATGATGAATCTGGCCCAAGGTCCACCCAGGGAGTCCAGCAGTAGGAGATGGTGCCAGAGAGAGGACTGGAGACAGCTTACCCAGAGTATAGATCCAAGGTCTAGCTAGGAGATGGTACTGAAGACAGGTGACCCTACAGTGTAGCTAAGACAAGGCCTGAGTTTAAATAGACCCCCTGAGCCATGGGCAGTGGGTGGATGGTGGGAGTCCCAGGTGAGGCTGGTCAGGGCATTTAAGGCTTCTTAGTGTCCTCAAGGCCCAGACAGCTTGAAACTCCTTTTTCCCTGTGCTTTCAGTCATGAGCCTCTATGACTGTCCCCTTGACTCTTCTACTTCCTTCCCCCCCCCAAATTTATCTCTTGTTACTTCTTGTGTTGACTGTTTCCCCACCTTCATCTCTGATGACCCTCACAGTTCTCTTCTGCATTGCTCTGGTTAGCTTTGTCCTCTTTTATGGCTGTCACTACTATCTGTGTGCAGATGGTTCCTACTGCTTCTCTCCACCCTGTCTGTTCCATCTTACTTCTTCTGGCTTTACAGAATTTCATACAAAGAGAAATACCATCAAATCAAGTGGCTCTCTCTCTTTTTCTACACCCCAAGCCTTTCTGCCTGTAGCTTTAGTGATCATATTAACCTCAGTCTCCTTGTTAAATTTCCTTCTCTTCCTGATTGCTCATTATCCAGGTTATTTATAAATCATTCCAGGCCTTCTGTTGGTGTTGTACTGAAGTCTACCTGCTCTTCTCCATCACTTCTGCTAAAAGCCTTTATAGAAACCTTGATCATCACTCAGCTTGTCTGTTGGCATTCTGGCTTTCCCTTTCTTGCTGTGCCAGTCCATACCATTCCAAATGCAGCTGCTTAAAATTTTCTGCCTGCTGTTTGGACCAGATTGCTCTCAAATTTACTGTCTGATGACTTACAAACTGCAGAGTGTCACTTTCAAATCCCTGCATACCTTTGCTATGATTTCTTTCTGGTCTTTATCGTGCTCCTGCCTTTTTTTTTTTTCTTCATCTTTTTCTTCCAACTCTCCTTCTTGGTAGAGGGCTGGCATCAGTTTATCTACATTTTGTATAGTGCAGAGCACAATAAATAAGGGCTTTCTAAGATGTCAAGATTGATTTTTATTTTTTTTTCTGCATACCTTAAAGGTCCCTTCACCCTGTTCCAGTCTGAATGGCCCTTATCTTAAGATACCTTAGAATGGTAAGGAAGGCCTTAATGTAAAAGGAATCTGAGTGGTAGTGGTCTCCAAGCTGTTGTAGTGTGGGTTGGGAAGAAACTTTTGTTTTCTCATAATCGCTTCAGAATTGATCCCAGGCTGGGAGCACAGTGTCATCAGCTCTGTCTCATCTGTGTATTTCTGTGCTTGATGTCTTTGTCCCCAAGTTACCATTCCTCAAATGCTGAGCATCATTTGTGATCGCAGCTGGTTGATGGCAAGACTGGGAAATTTGTGGTCACCGGCAAGTCCTTCTTGCCACATAAAGTGCCATCCCTTCTCCCCTTCCTTGTTCTTGCCTTGTATGGCAACCCTGTGTACATTGTGGGGAGGGCAGGGAGCTGTTCCAGATTTGCTCCCAAAGTGCAGGGGTTGAAGCCCATGTATCTAATGGTGTGATTCAAATCCATTTTAGTTGAGAACGGAGCTGTTGCTCCAAAATAGGTCCATCATGTTCCTAACTTGTCTGCACTTACAGAGACACAGACTGGAGCTGGCTGAATGCAGACAAGTTACTTTGCCTGTTTGTGTCCCTGATCGGGGAAGATTATTCTCTTTTGAGTCTTCTTCAGGCACTGCCCACCCCAATTTAAAAGACTGCAGCACAGGCCCCTCTCCTCTTTTCTGGAGAGCGTTCAAAGATCTCTGCTGCCCTTGCCTATAAGGTTTGCCTGCTGATCTTCAGCCTGAAATTCCCATGGCTAATATTCATCTGTGTTCTTCTGTGTGAACCACAGCAAGCAATTCCTTCTTCCTTAGTGTTTCTCTCTGTCATATGCTTCCTGACACCCTATATAGGTTACTTGTTTTGTATGCCGTGCTGTTAACCAGTTTAAATCTGGCTCAGATAAGTAGTCAGAACTGCTTATCATGGGAGTGTCCCCGCACAAACTCCTGAAATCATTGTCAGTGCAGGGGAAATGTTGGTGTTATGACTTTTTTTCCTAGAAAGCAGTCATGATTACTGTTGGTTCCCATTGCTTTATTTACTGGCAGTCTAAATAGAGAGCTCAAACTGAAGTAATTTCTCTTTGCCCTTGTATCCTGGCAGTGGCACGTGAGAAAAAGCAGATGCTGGGTAGTGAGTTGCTTGTCATCCTGTGCCTCTGTGTGGATAAATCAAGGACTTTAGTGTTTAGGGCATCTGGTCTGGAGCATTTTGTTGGTAGTAAATTCAAGCACACACAAAATACTGTGCTGCTTAATTGCCAGCAAGACCTGTAATGACTCATTTTGTGTTGTTTTTTTTTCTTCTTCCTCTGCAGCGACTATAATGGAGAGACAGAAGAGAAAACAAGAAATAGAGAAGGGACTTCAGTTCATTCAGTAAGTGGATAAACTCATTGTTTCTTGTGGCTTTGGAGGTGCTTATCTTCATATCAAGGGCTGCAGGAACAGGAATAGTTCTTCCTATTCACTGCCCTGGGGCTGCTGTGTGGGAAAGATATATTGGTCCTGAGGATTTTGACTGTGATTCTTCAAGGTGCTTTTTGTCCTACCAGCTCTCTAAACTTGAAATGGTATCATTTTAATTTCCCTGGGTTTTGCCCTCTACTGCAGATCCAGGATAATCTTTATAGTAACCATAATGCTAACAGTACTTGGACCTTCTGCTTTATCTGTAGCCCAAGGGTCTCAAAGTCTTCTACTCTCAACAATGTTATCCTGCCTTTCTTAGGAAGGAAGATAACATTTCTACTTTCCAGGTGGGGAAAACAGGGTAAATGACTTGCCAGATGTCCCATATGGTACCTGTAGCAGAAATAGATGATCTGGGCTCTTTTACAGTTGCCAAGCTGGTAGTTGCCTCAGGTCACTCTTCTGTGACTATCTTGTAGCTTTCTAGAGCTTGGGGTGAGTACTCATGTCGTAGCTAGGAGTCCAAATCACTTCTCATAAAGTGCAATAGTGTTTTTCCCTCCAATGGTTGAGTTAGCAAAAGCTTCAGACTCATGGTCGTTAGGGAAGCAGCAAGATTGTAATCAGATTGTTGGTTTTCTTTTTTTTTTTTTTTTTTTAAGGTCTACTTTGGGTCCTGCAGTTATTATGGCTGAAGTGTGTGTATCTACAAGAGACAAAAAAGCCAGATCTTCTGTGTCATATATCTATATCCTGTGGCGTGGCAATGATATTTTTACCCTAGTGTGAGACTAAATGGGGCTGATAAGACCAGTTTCAGAGAGGCAGTTTTGAGGGTTTTTTTTGGGTAACATTTATAAAAATACACAAGCTGCTTGGAAAGAAAATGAATTAGAAATACAGGGTGTTTTTTATGCTTCTGGAGTGTATCTTGGACTCTGAACCAGATTAGGTTTCATTTATTAGCTTGTTTGGAAGTGAAAGAGGGGTAGCCCAATTTTATCTGCAGCCTAAATGCTTCCTGCAAAGCCATGACATTTCTTCTAGTTAATTTTAAGGAGCAGTACTGATGAAATTTAGAAAAGTTTATTCTCTGACAAGTAAGATTGTTTATGTGATGTTGCATTTCAAGGGTGAGCAGGGCTGTGAAAGGTGCTAAGGAAGGGCTCTCTAGAGTCTGATGCTTTCTTCTTGAAGGGAAAAAATAAATACATTGTGAGCCAAACCTGGATGACCTTGTGTGGTCTGATTTAGAGGATGGAACCTTTTGCCTAAGTCTCAGTGCTCCTGTGGGATGGATGTTCTCCACACAAGAACTGCCAGTTCTGTGTTGGCCAAAACAGATCAAATTAAAGGGCCTCTGGAATTTGCGTTGTATTCTCCTTTCCTTGGCACTGTTTTTGTGGTGTAGGCCTAAAGGTGTGTAGTTGAGGTAATGCAGAGGAAGGTGATTGCGTTTATCATTGTATGTCTTTTCTGTGGTTGCACAGAGGATTTGAGGCGGTCTTGAAGTGACCAGTCCAGTGCCTCAAATGTTCAGTAACTCTCATTTAGATCAACACAGGACCATAAAAATGGTCTATTCATCAGAGAGAAGTTTGTGTTTGCATGGATGCCTGTTTCATGAGCATTTCTTCTTCTTTTTTTAGGTCCACGTTACCCCTAAGCCAAGAAGATTATGAGGTAATCAAAAATTTGTTTTCTGAAGTTGGGTACCCTTTGGTGAACAAGATTGTCACATTGCACAGCTGTTAGTTTACGTTACCAGAGGTGGAGAGCATGAAATGGTCTGTCATAATTTTTCTACAATTTAAAACATTAAGGATTCTGAGAAGAACAACTTTCAGGGAGAGGAGAAGGCAGTTAAGTGTTTAAGAAAGAAGATTTGTTTAAATTATTGTCCTCTACCAAAAGATTGGTGTTTTACAGGGGGATGGGAAGGCAGGGGAATTTTACAGGGCAAAATGCCTGCTAAAACATAGGGAAGGGAAATTGGGAAATGGTTCTGCCTTTGGGCATCTGCTTCAGTCATTTGCACTCTCCTTGCTGCCCAGGCCTTTTTGCAGAAGCTGGTGCGAAACCTGTTTGCAGAGGGCAATGACTTGTTCCGAGAGAAGGATTTCAAGCTTTCACTGGTACAGTATGTGGAAGGGCTGAACGTGGCGGATTATGCAGCCTCCGATGAGGTGACCATCCCAAAGGAACTCCTGTGCAAGCTGCATGTCAATCGAGCTGCCTGCTACTTCTCCATGGTGAGCTCTTTCCCAAGTCATCTCCAAGAACTAGGCAGAGCATCTGGGCTGCTGTGCCATGCGATTGGAAGAGGTGGCAGGAGGGGATTAAACTGAGTTTCTCCGCTCCGGTCTCCAACACCAGAGGAGATGACGATACACAGAAAAATTTGCTATCTTCCCACTCTCCACACTGTGTCTTGCAAGATCAGAGGAAGGAGATGAGGGAGAGGAAGCCTGCTGTTGTTGGTCAAGCCAAAGTACTGAGAATGCAGTTTAGCTCCCTGTTTGAGAGGAATTAATATAATGTAGAGATCAGATTGGAAAGGACTAGTGCCTTCCAGAATTGACTCTTTGAGCATTGCTCTGAAAGTTTGCCTGCCTCCGCATAAACATAAAGCTTTCAACACACACGTGGAAAAGGATTCTGAAATATTCAGGCTCTAAAAGGCTGCATGCTTCCGTTTTCTTTAGGAATCCAACAGCTGTCTTTTATGGCACAACCCCAGAGCAGGTCCATCCTGTTCATATGAGGCTGAGTACCATGAAAAAAATTAGCAAGCAGTTACATAATTAAAGACTGTCAAATGTAACATGCCCAAGGTAGAGGGGAAGGCAAGATAAAGTTGCTCAAGCTGCCTTAATTCTGGCATTTGCTAACTTTGAAGTGTTGTCGGTTTTGCAAGCCTTAACAAAATGTTCTTCTACTGTAGGTTTTGTGTGTTTGTATGTGGGTTTGTGTGAGATGTAATATATGTATTTCAACTGCCTTGTATATTCTTGTTTTCTGCTGAGAGGCAAAACACTTGCATTCAGACAGGGAGAGTAGTTAGATTCTGCAGTGCCATAACTGACTCCAGGCACTCTCTTCCATGCAGGGTTTGTACGAAAAGGCACTGGAAGACAGTGAGAAGGCTTTGGGTCTAGACAAGGAGAACATCCGAGCGCTCTTCCGGAAAGCCCGCTCCTTAAATGAACTAGGAAGACATAAAGAAGCATATGAGTGTAATAGCCGATGTTTGCTGTCCCTCCCACATGTAAGTTTTTGACATACAGCTCATCTTGACTTCTGTGACACTTCACCACTTCTCTCCTCTGTAACATAATGTTTAGTGTGAGGCCTGAGGATAGAGGAAGAGGAAAACTGGCTATACCTGGAGACATGCTTATGCCCAGCAATCTTGTCTTGCTGACTCAGAGAGGGTGTTTGAACTCCTGTGTTTTTTCAGTCCAAGTTGTCCTCTGTGGACACTACCAGCTGGAGACACTGGCTAGTGGCAGCAGGTTTGGTGGCCTCTTTGTGAAGTGCAAAAACCTGCCCTGACAAAATGTGAGTTAAGACCATTGGATTGTTTTAACTAGCTGTTTTTATATGTACGATGAGAGTTACTATCAGCATGGGACAAATGGGAAATGGAGCCCTGGAAGGAAAGCATGCATCCTGTCCTGTTTTAGATGAAAATATCTGATGCTTTATTTTGTAATTGCTAAGATAAGCTGATAAAGTTTATTATTTCTTGAGGGTCATGTGAAGGGGTCCTTGACATCACATGTGACAATTATTTTTATGTTCATGTGTGTAAATTTTTACGTTCAGAGGAGACTATTGGCATATACCAGGCCCTAGATATTTTTCCAGCAATGCTTCTAGTGAGCTAGTATCCTCTGTTTGGGCCACATATTGAGCAGGAAACCAGACTGTGATTAGATAGATCCTGGCGATCACTAGTTGTCTTTGCTAAATTTGGTTCTGATCCATCACGTTAGTGTTGTTATAAGAAAAGTGCATCTGCTTCATCAGAGGAAGTTAACTTTATTGCTAGAATTACAGAAGCAGTCTTTGAAAGCAAAGCCTTTCTAACAATTAGTTACTCTTTTTGAATTCCTGGTTTC
Source organism: Apteryx rowi (assembly GCF_003343035.1). Lineage (NCBI taxonomy): Eukaryota > Metazoa > Chordata > Aves > Apterygiformes > Apterygidae > Apteryx > Apteryx rowi. Next base: position 1,295,303 of record NW_020448564.1, read on the forward strand.
ATTGGTCTGGCAGAACAAGGTGACCAAAACACATTAAAGGGATCATTTTAGGGAAGTTCCAAAGAACTGTTTTTTTAAACATACCCTTTTGTAACCAAAATGGTCTAATGTATATGTTCATGTGAAGCTCTATATAGCTATATATCCTACAGTGCAATTGAGCCACTATAGTATATGGTTGAGACATTGATTCAGTTGTGTTTACATATTTCCCATATCATCATTACAGTCATTGTGATCTACAAACTTTTTATGAAACTCCTCTTGTCAAGACAGCTCAGTCTCACAAATACTTTATCAAGACATCTGCATCCCCTAGTCTAAAAAGTCCATTCTTGTAAATTAACCTATACCATTGCCTTATTACCCAATTAACAGAAATCATATGCCTTTTCTGCATCAAAGGCAAGACGCTATCCATCATCTCACTCCCGTTTCCATTGTACCAGCTGCTAGACCTCTGGAGCACCTGGGTACTTCCAGCTTATGCTGCTGTGACAGCTGAGAACTTTGTGGTCAGTACAGAGCATGCATTAAAACTTCCAGTGATGAAAGATCTGCCACTCAGTTGACTCACTGTCTAGTAGAGTTAATTTGTTTCTGGGTGCAGGTGGTTAGTGCTGCTAGTTTGCAGAGGTTCCCAGGATGGTGAGGTTGATACTCCTTTGTTGGCTGTTTTTGGTATGGCACAAAGGGAGGCAGCATGTTTAGGATGTTGCAGGAGAACATGTTGCACTCCCTTGTTGAGCATTCTCTTGTTAAAATGGGAGGTAGTAAGCACCTGAGGGTGGGATTTGGCTGGAAGAAAGGAAAGCTTAAAGACGGATCTGGGGAATGACAAGGAGCAAATAACCCTCCCATCCCCAAACCTCAGGCCTGCTGACAAAAAAACAAAACAAAAAAGACCGATTGGCTTGATGATGGCAAGAAAGAAATTGGAGACAGTCTGGAGAAAGATGCATTCTTGATATTGTCATGATCTTTACTGGGCATCAGAGAGGACATTGCAGAGTCAGGCTGGCATGCAGAGTTAGATAGGGTAAACCCAGTAGTTATGAGTGTGAAATCAATGAAAAGTGATGGTATTAGAGGTCTTTCTGGGAAGTATTCCACAGGGAGCAGAAAAAGGGCAGATCTCATCAGAAGACACCTGAGGGAGTGTTTGGAAAACTGGAAGAACCAGCAGAGAACAGAGCATTGAAAACATGGTCAGGGTATGATGTTAATAAAGGGAGAGTGATGGTGGTGACAGTAAGATCTGAGAGTTGCAAGAGTGAGGAGGGAGCAGTGATCATGAGATTTAACCAAGAAGGGGTCTCTGGAGAGTACAGGGACAGTTTCAGCAGAGGAAGGTACACCCTGAAGGAGTGTAAAACATCTAGAGAAGAGAAAATGAACAAACTAGTTTAGATTTTGTCTACTCTGAGTTCAGAGAAGATGGTGACAAGACCAGTGTTGAGGGGGAGCAAGCACAGTCAAAAGATGGCACTCTGAATTGAAAATACATTGATAGTGTGAGGTGGAAGAGCTAGAGACTAGTGAGAGGTTGAAAGCGAAAGGATGAACCTGCAGGGAGGAGGAAGTTGGAAAGACCAGAATTGCATTCGTAAGCAGAGAGAAGAGGGCAGGCTTCAAGATTGCAGATGAGGAGGAGATGTTGAGGCATCAAGGAAGGATATCACAATAGATTGAGCAAATTTTTTTTTCTTTTAAGAAACTGGTGAAATACCTCAATATTTTTGCAAACGGGTAGCAAGAGGAAAGCAGAAGGAAAGAGCTGCTGGTGATAAATAACTGAAGAGGGTTGAGGCAGGTTGTTAGTCCAGGTAAAACTGGAGAGGAGAGAACTGAGCAGGGGAATGGAGTATGGCCTAAAACTTTCTCCAAAGCTCCAGGTGGGTGGGAGCAGGCCTGAACCTGGGAAGTGAGGTGGAAGGATGGTTAATGGGGTGCAGAGGGGAAAGCAGAAGGATCTACTTGGTTGAGCTGAGGCTGTTTAACCAGAGCTGAAGTCAGTAGAAATGCCCTGTAACAAGTGAGTTGGAAACTAAGACTTGGTTTTAGCTTTTTTTTTTTAAAAAGAAGAAGTTAGTGAACACTGTCTGCATATCAAAATTGATTATTAGGTGATTATTAGCTCTGTGGCTGGCAGAGAGGAAAGGCACAGGCTATGTTAAGCTCCTTCTTCCCAGATACAGGGACTTTGTGGAAACTATATCAACCCCTGGCATGAGGACTGCTGGTAGCCTGTGACAGCCCCTCCAGGGCCTGTCTTGCCAATGGGGATCATGAACCCTGCATTCGGAGAGTGGGTCCTTTCTTGGAGGCAGATAATTGCTTCTCATTTTCTGCAGCATTGGAAGTGTGTGGGGAAAGGTTCTTCCTGGTATAAACTCAGTATCTCTGCCGGGCTGAATGACAAGAGTGCTCAGGTCTGCATGGGCTCTTGGAGCTGTTTCTGGCAGTTGTCTGCCTGCTGCTGGCTGCAAGTGAGGCTTCTGGCCACACCCCAGTGTGGGTAGCTGCAACCATGTGCTTCTGTTTGTTGCATTATGTTGCCATGAAGGTAAAACTGAAACCATTCTTCCAATGGTTTTGTCCCTAGGATGAAAGCGTCACGCAGCTGGGACAGGAGCTGGCCCAGAAGCTGGGACTGAGGGTTCGAAAAGCGTACAAGAGGCCTCAGGTATGGCTTTTTTTTTGTTTTTTAAGAGCAACTATCTCTTGGCTCTTGCAGATTTACTTTTGCAAAAGTGGTTCTGCAGCTATGCACACACATATGCTAGCCTGTGACCCCTCCAGTGGACCCCTGGGTACCCTCCTTGTCCTGACCTTCTGACTCACTTCTGTCTTGACCCATTTTTAACCCCATCGCTGCCCTGTGTCTCCTGCTGAGATGTTTTTTGTGTCCCCAGCTAAGCAGGGTAGAGCCTGGCTGGTTTTGGAGGAGAGGCCTCCAGTGCATGGGGAGCATGTGCTTCTGCGGGGAGAGGGCCCTGTGGCCTGATCCCAAAGGAGGTTTTGCATCACGGTCTCTTCTCTGTTACGGGAGCAGAAGGGAGGGATCCTCTGCCACATCAGAGGTGTGTCTGGTTTTGTATCAGCGATGGCTGATGGGGTTGCTGTCCCATAAACCTTCTTCATGATGGGGGGAAGACCTCCCCTTTGGTAACATGACAGGTACACATCTGGTCAGATGCCAGGAAAGGAGACAGCAAAAAGTGAGTCATGAGTCCAATTAATTGACCACAATGGCTGGATGGGTAACCTGTCTGTAAAAGAAAGTTCTGCAGTATTCCCTTGTTTTTTAAATGTATACCCTGGGATGGAGCTAGAGGGCGTTGGGCTACAGCTAGCACTCTTTGACATAACCTCCTTGGTCATGTAGGATCCCAGGACGCATTTTCAGGAATAAGGGATGTTCGCTGGCAATCTTGGCTGTAGTTCACTAAGTGATTGACAGCCTGCGTCTGCAAGTCTGCTCTGCCTGGTTGCACCCTCAACACTGTATGCAGTGCTCTGTTAAACAGCCAGCATGTTCCACCTCCAGAGGTGCCCCTTAGCAGTATGTGGTGAAGTGATTGGTGTGCATCCAATTTGCAGAGAGTTTTTGAGGTAACTGTGGCTGTCTGTCCATATGTAACATCATATGCCTGTCCATTACAAAGCTCATGTAGGTGATGGGCCTACCCAGAAAACCCTTGGCATTGTAGCAACTCTCAGCACTCTGAAATGATTCTATCCCCAAAAAAGGGAAGTTTTACTCAGAAATATTTTTACAGCTGCTCACTGTGTTGGCCCTGTCATATTTTTGCTGCTGTCATGTTATTCAGTGGAGATGGACTTAAACCACCTGTGTGCTAGAAAAATAAAAAATTCCAAAATGCTTTTTATTATTTGAAATGTGGTGATTGGTATTTTGATAGCAGCTTGCTATGTCTTGTTTCACTTCTATCTTTCATTCCAGGGCTTTAGTGTCCTTCCCCAAATAGTAATTTTTTAATGAAAAGGCAAAAATTTATTTTCTTGGGGGTGAATTTTCACTTTGTTGCGTTGAACAGTGTGTGTTTCACATTGAGGTGGCCAGAACAAATGTACAGCTCTTTCAGGATTCTGTAAATTGTACCCATGCGTCACAGTGGTATGCCTTTTGGGGTGGCTTTTTTTTCCCCACTAAAATGAAAAGGAATCCCATTCCCTAATATTTGTGGACAGTGCCTGAAAGGAAACCATGTTATAACCCAGTTTTACCTAGTTTACAAGCATTCAGGGGATGTCTCTGTTCTAAGACCTCTCTCTTCCTTGCAGCAGGAATTGGAAACATTCTCTTTACTCAGTAATGGCACGTCAATCAATTTATCAAATCAGGTAGAGTTCCCATCCTGTGATTCTTACTGTTCGTGATGTGTGCTACTAGAATGCTTCTGGGTTTTATTTACATGCAATTTTGTCGCTGTGTTTTAAGATTTAAATATATTAATTGATGTTGCCCTTTAAGGAATATTTTCAAGGAAATTTCTTTCTTTGAAAATATTTCTAGTGAAAACACTTCTGCTGTCAGCAGTTAGGTCATTGAAGATGCTTATTTATTTTAGTTATTGTGAATGTTTGTTTTCTTTTGTATTTTAAATGAGTTTCATTTTTCTAGTTTTTGCATACTTAGGGCAACATTAAATAAAAATCAGAAAGTGCAACTGCTGAAGAAACATATAAAGTGAAATCATGTGGTCTAGTTCCCTTGTTCAGAACAGAGCAAGGTACATACAATAAATATTTATGTATTCTTTGGATTGTCCTGTCACCACGGAGATCCAGCTTGGGCAGGACACTGTACAAATACTAAACCAAAATCTAATGAATAGCTGATTTCCTTGTTTTGCAATTGGCAAAAAAACAAACAAACAAACAAAAAACAACCTTGATGTTTTTGCGTGGTATTTGGTATTTGTCATTTCTCCTTAAAGCAAACAAACAAACTATAAAATCATAAAAATGGGCATTTGGTACAAGATGGGATAGTAGAGAATCAATTTACATGCCGCTGTTCAGTGACCTGCCTTTGCATCTTTGTAGCAGAACAAGTCACCTTTCTTTTATAGTTGTGCCTAGTTTTTGATTTGAAAATATTTCTTTCTACAAGTGAAAATACTGCAAAAACTATAGGTTGCAAAAACTACTGCAGTAGATGCATTAGTTTGAATGTAATGCTTTTCTAGTACCTTTATAAATTTAAGCCAAAAGCATGCATACTTGCCCCTGTTTATGTTTCTGTAAAATATGGGCTTATTTTATTCCTTGCCTGGAGCTCCAAGTCAGCAGTTGTTTTGGCGAAAACCTTTTCCTGTTTTGAGTTTGCTGTAAAAGTTTGTGGTTATTAGATTGCAAAATATGTGAACTAAGAAAAGGAGCGTTGTGTAAGATCAGGCTAATCAGATCTCACACTGCATGGGACTGACTGATTGATTTGTCCTGGGATTTGGGATATGGTATTTTCATCCACATGTGAAAAAACCAATTCTATGTACAGATTTGCTCACATGGTTGGATGTTATGCAGAGTTGGTATTCCTGTGCAGCAACAGGGTTTGGCCACTGCTGGAGGTAAAAATGAATAAGCTGTTTGGATTAATGGGCTTTTAGTTTGTTGGTTTTATGGCTCTTGCACTGAAAGAGGCAATAAAGGAAAAGAAAGAGCCAGAGACATTTGGGAGTAGTAAAGGGTCATCTGTGAAGTGTGAATATCTTTTAAAAGATGAACTTCTGGTGATAATTTTTTTTGCTTTCCCTACACCATCTTTGCAGACCACTTCCAATGGATTGGGTTCGATAGATGACATTGAAACAGGTAAAGACATTTCTCCTCTCTGATTTTTGTGGCTTCGGTAAGGTATCTGACCAGGCTGGAAGGTCTGAGAGGTTCATCATCTTCATGCGTGTGGGCTTGTTGTTAACTCAGATGTTTTTTCCTTGCTTCTTCCAAATTCATGGTCAGCTACTGAGACACTGTCTGAGGCAAAAATGAGTCAAAGCAGATGCTTACCTATTAGTACCTCTGACAGAAAAGCTTTTCATCCAGGCCCAGTGAGAGACACCTTTGGGAATTAAAAGAGTCTGCTGAGGTACATGGCTCCCACCAGTGGTGCTTTCCTAAAGCTGGTCTCAGCAAAGTGAGATTCTGCTTTAAACTCCCAACCAGAACTATACAGATAAAGTGAAGTTAAGGTTGTAGGCCACTGTTTGTGTGCTGCGTGCATACTGTCCTCCAAGAAGTTGAGATGGAGGAAATCAAAGGGAGTTGGGAGGGATCCAAGGAGAGCCATGTTCTCTGTTAGGAACCTAGAAGGAGCAGAATGGGGGATACGTGGTTGCTTTTCTCATGCCGGAAAACAAGTGACCTTAACTCTGCCCCTGTAGAAAGCTGTGTTTTGCCCTTCGTTGTGTGCTGGCACATTTAAATGGTGCCTCGGAGCGCGTCAGTCTTTGCTCCTTTAAAAGACAGCTGCAGTGTTAAGTATGAAGATTTACCACTGCATTAGCTATTGCTCTTTTTATAGAAAGACCCTAATTTCATAATTGGGGTGTTTTGATGTCTATTTTAGAAAACATGTTAGTTCTCTCTTGAATGCCAATTCAGTAACTGAGTGCAATCATGAGACCCAGTTTGGTGAAACAAGGAGAGTATTTCACATCATCTTGCTGTACCAAGATGAACTGGACTTTTATTGTAGAGTGATGAAGGACTGCTTCCAGTAAGCTCTTTGTCTAATCAGGATTTTGTATAAGAGCAGCATGCCAGCTCCTGTGTAGTTCAGGCAGAGAGAAGCTTTACTGCTAGGAGATATTTTCAAAGACACTGAAACTATCTTATGCTTCGTCCCGTTGCCCTCAGATTTGGTGTGCCGTGAAGAGGGCTGTGGATGCAGGGTACCTTGACTGTCCCACATTCAAACATATTTGAGCAAAGGCTTTTTTGAGATGCAAATTCCTGAAACTCCTTTGCCCATGCTTTTCTTGAGGCTGACTGAGTCACTCAGCCCTGCCCTGCACAGGTAAATGCTCAGATCTGCCTCAGCATGGCCTTGGCCAGCTATTGCACTGGAGAATCGCTGTCATTTTGGGAAGCAGAGCTAGAAACAAGGCTTTTAAAAGCACTGTACTTACCTCTCTGAGTTAGGCAGGTAAGTGGCCAAACAACCTACAAAGTGTGGACATGGCCCGAGAGGCTTTCTGCTAGTTTTGGCAGGAGCTGGGTGGTTTGGGGGAATGGGTGGACAAGACCTTCACTGAGCTTATAAAAATATGTGGGGTTTAGTGTCACAGCACTGGCAGAAAGAGAGAGTGGGGAAGGAAGGCAGGTGTGTGCCTGTGACCTGCCCATCAAAGACGGCTGGTTTTTTTTTCAGTTGAAACAAATGTTAGGTGAGTGCAGGAGGTGCGTGGGCTTTTTGGAAAAAGAGTATATAACACATGGGCATGGTGGCTGGTGAGTGGGATCAGTAGATGGAGGAGTCCTGAGAAAGGCAGGAATGGGAAAGGAGGGGTAGTGGAGGAGATGGGATTGGAGAGGAAGTGGCTGAAAGTGACTTTGTGATCAGTGGCACAGAGTCTAGTTGGAGGCCTGTAGCTAGCGGTGTCCCCCAGGGGTCAGTACTGGGTCCAGTCTTGTTCAACTTCTTCATCAATGACCTGGATGAAGGCACAGAGTGCACCCTCAGCAAGTTTGCTGACGATACAAAACTGGGAGGAGTGGCTGATACACCAGAGGGCTGTGCTGCCATTCAAAGAGACCTGGACAGGCTGGACAGGCTGGAGAGGTGGGCAGAGAGGAACCTCATGAAGTTCAAGAAAGGGAAGTGCAGAGTCCTGCACCTGGGGAGGAATAACCCCAGGCACCAGTACAGGTTGGGGGTTGACCTGCTGGAAAGCAGCTCTGCGGAGAAGGACCTGGGAGTGCTGGTGGACACCAAGTTAAGCATGAGGCAGCAATGTGCCCTTGTGGCCAAGAAGGCCAATGGTATCCTGGGGTGCATCAGGAAGAGTGTTGCCAGCAGGTCGAGGGAGGTGATTCTCCCCCTCTACTCAGCCCTGGTGAGGCCACATCTGGAGTACTGCGTCCAGTTCTGGGCTCCCCAGTACAAGAGGGATGTGGCACTACTGGAGCAAGTCCAGCGAAGGGCCACAAAGATGATTAGGGGACTGGAGCATCTCTCTTATGAGGAAAGGCTGAGAGAGCTTGGCCTGTTTAGCTTGGAGAAGAGAAGGCTGAGAGGAGATCTTATCAATGTGTACAAGTATGTGAAGGGAGGGTGTCGAGAGGATGGGACCAGACTCTTTTCAGTGGTGCCCAGCGACAGGACGCGAGGCAATGGGCACAAACTGAAACACAGACACTTCCATCTTAACATGAGGAAAAACTTTTTCACTGTGAGGGTGACAGAGCACTGGAACAGGTTGCCCAGAGAGGTTGTGGAGTCTCCTTCTCTGGAGATATTCAAAAGCCGCCTGGACGCGATCCTGTGCAATGTGCTCCAGGTGACCCTGCTTGAGCAGGGGGGTTGGACTAGATGATCTCCAGAGGTCCCTTCCAACCTCAGCGATTCTGTGATTCTGTGATTCTGTGAAAGGGCAGCAAGGGTTTGGATGGTCAGAGAGAGGGAAACAGTCGTCCCTGCTCTTCCCCTTGTTCATTGTGGAATCTGTTGGTCCTCTTTTCCCCTTGCCCTTCACATGCACTGAGGTGCAGGGGATACCATGTCTCTGTGCCTTTCTACCATGCTTTCAGATTTTCAGGGCTTTTAGCCTCTTAGGGTGCATGAGGGCCTCTCTCTCTGCTTCCCGGTCTGACTGGGAACTGAAGAGCCTCATTCGTTCCTCAGAGAAGGTTGAAACTTCTGGATCCTTTGAGGCCATGTTATTGTGAGCCCCTTTGCTCCTCCCTGGCCCTTCTAGTGTGTCCTGAACTACTCCTTGGCCCCTGGAGGGATCTCGACAGTACTCCGGATTCAAACATCTGAAAAAATGGGAAGGCACAAGCCGTCCTTTTGTACTGAGGGAAATCTGGCTGAACTACCAGTGATGAAGCCAGCACCGAGGGGAAGCTAAATGACTAGCTTCCGAGCCCAGCTGGAGTCCGTGCTGAAGGGAGATGAGCTGAGCAGAGCAGAAGTCATAGCAAAGGGGGCATGAGACCGGAGCTGAGCCTGATTTGAGGGACAGCTTGGCCTGCATAACCAGGGAGGTTTCTGGCCTTCTTCTGAGCTGCTGCCTGTGGTAAATGTGCCCTGCTGCAGCACTGGAAAACTGAGCTGGATCCCTTAAGATACAACATGTGCTTTCATTTGATCACACTCATGAGATTCTGGAGAGGGATTCAGTATTTGTCGCTTGCCGTTTCCAGCTGCTTCCCCTGCCTTTTGTCACAGCGTGGCCTCTGGTGCCTTGCACAGTGACCTTGGCTGTGCAGAGCTGCCCCTGCCCATCCACATGCACTGGTCATGGCAAATGGAGGCGGAAAGGTTGAAGGGGGCTGCAGGGTGCTCCCGGCGGGGTTAGAGGTAAGGTGGCTCCAATGTGTATCTCAGCTCCTGCTGTCATTTTGTTCAGGACTTGGGGATTTGCAAGAATTGGGGATTTGCTGAGCTCTCTCTAAGCATGGCATCAGCATAGTCCCTAGTCAGTGAACACGGAGTGTATAGGCCAGCAACATGGCTTGCTCACTCAGAGTTGGAAGAGAATAACTGAGTTCTCATGGTGGCTCAGAAAACAGAGCTTGTATAGACAGGAAAGCAGTATCTCTTGTTGGACTGAGATTTGTGTATTCAGAAGCTTGTCTAGTTTCTTTCTTTTTTTTAACCAGTTTCTCTCATAAAAGCTATTGCCTCTCCCTCCAAATTTTTGTCTTGCTTATAGCCTTAGACCATCACAGCTACAGTGCAACCACTGCTACATGGGTGGAGCAGGTAGCATCTTTTTCTGATTTCTGTTCTTTTATTCCAGGACATCTGCACAGGGGCAGAATTAAGGTAGTTTGGGTGCTTGGTTTGAGAACTGCAAACATAACGCTGCGTTTCTGGAATTTCTAACATTTGAACTTTTTTTTTAACCTATAATTTTTTTGGAGAATAAAATGCTCTTCTGTGAAGAACATGTGCTTGTAACCTTAACTTCACTTAACAGAGGTTTATTTTGCATGTTGGGAACGTCTTAGCTTTTCAGTGGTGTTCCACCAGAGAGCTAAGGAAGCCTTAGGAAAAATTCCCCCCACTCTTGCTCAAACAAGTTCAGGAGGGGACGTTTGCTAACTGAGATGTTGGGGGCAGTGTGGGTAGCAGTCTGCCGCCCATAGACATATGGAGGCACTCAAGAGCAGGGAATTTACTTGGGTAAAGACAGCTCTGCGAGTCTGCCAAGGTTTGTTGGGGACACAGTATCAGCACAAACTGGTCTGAGCTCCCGATTTTTTTGCCTCTCTTTTCAGCAGCACCTTGTGTTTTTATCTTCTGCGATTTAGGATGCCTGAGGGTTCAGAGAGGGTGTGTGGGTAACAAATTTTCAGTTGGGATATTGAAGCTCCAAGGAGCAGAGAAGGCAGTGATGTCTACCAAATGCATCAGTGAGGAATGTTAAAGAAAACACCAGATGGTGGGTTACAGAGAAATTGGGTTCTGTGCCCCAGGCCTTCAGTCCTGGCCATAGCAAATTCAGTAACTGATTAGCCACAGGCTTTGTGCTGACTTGTGGTTGCTGTATGTGGTCACCAAATCATGACAGTGGGTCTGTGCACTGACCCTTAGAGCATATTTTGTCTATTGATGAGCCAATGGAGATTGAGAACCAAAATCAAAGGGGAAGAACTCTTGAAACCAGAGTCCCTTCTCTCTGAAAGCTGGACATTCTTGGTGTTTGTGACTTGATGGAGCTGTGCAGTACTGTTTTTGCCAGGCCACACTCTGCTTGCCCCCTGCAAGAGGCTCTCCTGGATGACCCTCTCTTTCTCCCCCATCACAGACTGCTCTATGGACCTGCAGTGCCTCTCGGCTCCTGTGGCCGCCTCCATCCCCATGAGCGAAGGGTTGGCCCCTTTGCCCTCCGACTCAGATGCGAAGGGCCTGCCTACCTCACTCCCTGCTGCCAGCTTGCTCCCATCTTCAGACTGCGTGTCCCTGCCAGTGCCTGAAAGCGTGGAGGACTTCACAGATGGTGACATCATTGGGGAAGAACTGGACTCCCTCCTTGACTCCCTCGCTGAGGGATCACAGTACCCTCTAGTAAGAGTGGGCGCTGCACGAGTCGCTTGCTTTTTGTTCCAAATAGGTCCTTGGAGCATGTGTATATGCTGCCTCTCTCTGTTACTCTTTCCTCCTAGCTGTTCCTCTGGCAAAACTTATTCACTCCTTCCTTTATTTCTGCAACGGGCTTGTGAGTATCTAAAGAGGCCCCCTCCAAGCCTTCTTTGCTGTGTGGCACATACAGCTACATGGAGCTGCCCCTCAAAAGGTACTCAAGGTAGCCCTCACCCATCACCACCTTCTCCCTGGCTCCTGGTATCTGTGGATTTGAAACAGGTGTGAAGGTAGAAATGAGTGTGCTGCAACAGGAAAGCTGATCTAATTGCCTAGTATTTTGTGCAGGCTGCATTCAGCCTGAGCTCTTCAAGCAGGTCTGTGTGCTGTAGAGACAATCTGTATTGATGCTTTTGCTGGATTTTAGTTGCCAGTGTTACTGAAGTTCTGTGAGCCAGCTTGAGTCTGAAAGCAATATAATCATATCCATGCAGGAAGCCTCTTGAGCCGAAAAGCTCTTCTGAGAGGTGCCAAGAGCAATGGTCATTACTGTGACCTCCGTGCTGTGTGTGCTCAGCTGTACTGTTGCTCAACCTGAGCTGCTTCAAGTGCTCAGCACAGAGCTGCCTGGCAGACTGACTAGCTCAGGTAGCCTGACACCTCCTCAGAGACCTTGGTGCAGACTGTTTGCAGTGTAGATAGATTGGAAGATCTGTGGGAAGATGGCGGGCAGATGTTGCTGTTGGGCATCCTTTTCTCCAGATAATACAGTGTGCTCTTGAGTGGGAGCCTCTTGATCTCTCTGTGCTCTGTGCACTCATTCTCTGCTCCTCATTTTTAACATGCTGTTTATCTTCCCCTTTCCCAATTCCCTGAAGTCTCTGGTTCAGGGCACCATTCCCACCAACCTGCCAACAGAGATGCCCCAGCTGATTCCTGTGTTTCCGGGGGGAACCCCACTGCTGCCCCCAGTCGTGACAGCCAGCATCCCTGTCTCCACCCCACTGCCACCTGCCTCCTTCGGCCTGGTGATGGATCCCACCAAGCAGCTCTCCTCCTCCTCTGTCCTGGATGCCTTCGAGCCCCCGCCGGGGGGAAGTGGTGGCTCCACCTTAGATTCTCTGGATTCCCTGGATCTGCTCCCCTACACAGACTCACGGCTTGATGCCCTAGACTCCTTTGGGACTAGAGGGTCGCTGGATGCCTTGGATTCCTTTGCCATTGGTAGGTGTGGGGCAGGGGGGAAGGTTGTGCTGTTTTATCTATGGATGCATGCCAAAGTTATTTCCTTGAGCGCTGAGAAGTCTGTCATACACCTTTGTCTGCCAGTGCTGCAGAACAGGAGTACAAATCGTAGAGGGCAGAGAATTGTCTTGGACAGAGCAGCTGAATATGTCCAGCTCAGTGATAATGAGAAGGTCTATGGGTGTGTCATCCCAGACAACCAGTACATGCAGGGTGTGAAATCTCAGAGAAGAAAAGAATGTCAAAGGTATATAATGATGAACAATGAGGTCTAATCCTGGTTTGGTATCCAGGGTACTTCCCTTGGCAAAATTTGCTAGACCATGAGGTGATTCCTCTACCCTCCCCAAATGACTCTATATCATTTTGGACCAAACGGGCAAAATCCTGGTAAGGGTTTTACGTGATGTAGGACCTTCTTGCAGTGGGCAGAATGGCAGAGGCTAAGGTCTAGGAGGTCTCTCCCATTCCAGGTTTCAGGGCAGTGGATGTCCTGTCACAAGGGGCACTGCACTCTCATGTCACAAGGAACCAAGCTGTACAGGGGTGGTGGTTAAGGAGCAGGTCCCTTCCTGTCCCAGGAGGGAAGGCAAGCTTCTTGGCTGGGTCATGCCCAACATTGCATGTTGCCAGCAAAAATATTTTGAGAGGAACAGAGATTGGCCACTCACCTCAAAGTAGGCTCAGATTTGCCTCAGGATTGGGCAAACTCAGAGCTGCTGCCTTGGAAATGCAGTCAGCTTGGAAATGGGTTCAGTGAGGTTTGGAGGACAAGAGTGTTCTTCCTGGACTCTTTCAAGACTTAGATGGATGGCTTGGGGAAAAATACTAAAAAGTTATGAAATAAATAAAGCAAATGGATTTCACAAGCAGTTGTTTGTCTTTCTGCGAGTAGAACAACTTCTGAAAGTGAAATGATTGTTTTTGTTTTGTGGAATTTTCTTTTTCTCTTCATTTGTCCAGAAGAAACCAGCCCTCAGGAACTGCGACACCCACCTGGCAGCCAAAAACCATCCCCCGTGGTGAGTGAGCAGCTTCCTCATGCTGATGTCCCAAGGTGCCCTGGAGCCAAGGTAGTAGTGACTTGGGTGATGTAGGTAATTTGGGCCCCTCTTCTTAACCTGCCCTAGTGAGTGTTGCCTCCCATCTTGTGGCGAGGCAGGTAAAGACTTCCCCAGAGGCAGCAGAAAGACACTTGTTCCATCTTTTATCTGTAACTCCAGCATATTGGCAATGTAAATTCAGTTGTAGGATCAACAGGGGGTCTTGGAGGCCAGTGTCCTGATATGTTTGGCAGCCGCATAGCACTGAAGGATGAGGCACTGTAAGCCAGCTTCGTCTTAAGACTAGTGAGATTCTTTGCTCCTCTCTGCCCCCATGAGAAGGCTTTTCCAGATGTAGTGTTCTGCCCTTGTCCCCTGTCTCCAGTCTGGAGGGTAAGGGAGAGAGCTATTCCCTGGTTAGCCAGTTTGGAACAAGAATTATTCTTCTCAGGTTTCTGTCATTCTGCTATTGCCATTATGTCACTGTAGAGCAAGGTCTCTGTTCTTCTCAGTTTCATCTGCTTCGTGAAGACTAACTTGATAAGCGGTTCTTTTCACCCAGGTTTGGGTAGGGTTAGATTGAGAGTCTTCAAATGAAGAGCTGGTTGTGATGGAAGGAATGGGAAGGGAGGGCCATTGTGTTCCGTGACTGACAGTGGAAAACTGTTGTCCCTTACTGAGAAAGAAAGGGGCATCTCTTTGAAGAGAATGTCCCACATTGTTATCTTTGAAAAAATTGCATGCAGCTCTTTTGGAGATGTTATCTCAGATGTCAACATTTTGAGGGTGAAAATGAGGAAGGTTGTTGGGAGACTGGAATGGGGTGTAGAGTTGGAAAGGGGGTCTTTCTTACCCATGTGGTTGCAGAGCTTAGGAGAGAGGGGTATATGTTTTTTTTCAGGTCAGCCTAGGTGGAGTGAATCACCCGGCTGTTCCTAAAGTCACTGAGCACCTACTGTCCCAGGCAGAACCAGTAATGCCCAACACAGCCCTGCTGGTGAAGAACCCCCTGGCATCCACTCACATCTTCAAACAAGCCTGTCATATCTGCTACCCCAAAACAGGTAATGCATTTGCTGTGTCACCCAGAGCATTAGCCCTGGTTGGGGTTTGCCCTTGCCCCAGCTGATGGGGTCCTTCTCTCTTGCAGGGCCCAAGGCTGGTGATTATACCTACCGGGAAGGCTTGGAGCACAAGTGCAAACGGGACATCCTGCTGGGCAGGCTGAAGAGCTCTGAAGACAAGACCTGGAAGAGGATCCGTCCTCGCCCCACCAAAACCAACTTTGTAGGATCCTATTACCTGTGCAAAGGTGATCTGGAGGGGATAGGGCTGTCAGTGGCTGGGCAGGGGCTGTAAGGTGCATGCCAGTGAAGGCTGGGAGGGGACTTCCAGTGGGGATCACCTGCTGCCTTTGGGGTTTTCCTCTTCCATCATTAGCCCCCCCCCTCACCCCGGCAGGGCTTTGATTCTGCCTTGGGAAAAGCTCTCTCTGCCTGCTCCTCTGCTCCAGCCCATCCCTTGGTATGTGCATAAGATGTGACCAAACTGGTCTCTGAGGCAGTGTCACCTAATGAGGTGGGGAGAATGCAAGAGTCAAGATAACAGGGCTCATCTGTGCTGGGCAACTTAATCTGCCAGTCTTTTTGGGCAAACCCCAAAAAGGGTTGATTAAACCACAGTGTGTCCCTGGCCAGACACTGAATTAAAGCAGGCCTCCATTTTGAAACAGTTTTCACAACAGATGGAATCTGCTTCAAATTTTTACTGTTCATTAGTTTGGATTGACTTCCCCAAGTGTCCTGGTGTAGACCTACTTGGGAGGGGGGGAGTGAGGGGCATCTTTTAAAAAAAAAAAAAACAACCCTCTGTTTTCTTGCTTTCAGCTTCTTGTGAGGTGTGGGCAGTGGGAGAAGACGAGAGAGAGCTTAGTTTCTGACTGGGCCACCCTCCCTGTGTGGTGGTGTGTGCTGTTTGTTGCTTTGTAGATATGCTTAACAAGCAGGACTGTAAGTACGGGGATAACTGCACCTTCGCGTACCACCAGGAGGAGATCGACGTGTGGACTGAGGAGAGGAAGGGGACCCTCAACCGTGACCTCCTCTTTGACCCGCTAGGTGGGATCAAGCAGAGCAATCTCACCATTGCCAAGCTCCTGAAGGAACATCAGGGCATCTTCACCTTCCTCTGTGAGGTACAGAGCTAGGGGGAGGGAGCAGGCACTCTTCATCGTCTCCTCAGTGTGCATCTGGACTGTTGATACGTTGCAGCCAGTGCCCTGCTTCCAGAAGGGCAAAGAGCGATGGATGCAGTAGTGTAAGAAAAAGAAGATAGTTTCCTTCCTTACCTCTGCAGCTAAATGGGATGCACACAGCCACATGGCGTTTAACTACCTGTCTTTTCTTCTATCTTGAGATATTGCTTTGAAGTGTAATTTTTTAAAAAAATCAGAACCCCATAAGGCAACAACTTCCCGCCTGGTATACATTGCTGTTATCCTGGTGTAAGCCACTGCTGAGCCACTGACTGAATCGGTGAAGGATTGGCTCTTTCTCTCTTAACACTCAGCAGCAGTGAGTTCCCCGGGCTGGCAGTGTTAGATGTAAAGGGACATGTTCTCTTGCTGTGAACTGGCTGTTCTTTCATTTCTCCCCATCGTTTCCCTTGTTCTTGCTCTGATGGCCAACTGGGAAAGAATATGTGGATCTGACCAAAATTTTCCCAACCGCAATGGAAAATATTGTTGAGAATAAGCCAAAAATGTTATCCTGAAACTTTTCCAAAAATACACTTACTATATTTTAAAGCCCTACCACTAAGTTTTCACCAGGCTTGTTCTAACTTTGAACATTAGAATAGGCTGGCTCTGGTTCTTCTTCCCCTCCCAAGCAAAATGACTCTGGTTCACTTCTCTCTAAGATTTTCCCAGCATGCTAATTTTTCTCTTCTCAGATTTGCTTTGACAGCAAACCCCGGATTATCAGCAAAGGGACCAAGGACACACCATCTGTCTGCTCCAACCTTTCTGCCAAACACAGTTTCCATGACAACAAGTGAGTGAACATTGCTTGTGTTGATGGGAGCAATCTCTCATGTGTCCAGCCAGTTTAACTCCAGGGCCATGGTTTCTTTCTTTCTTTCTTTTCTGCCCATGGGTTCCCATCATAGGGCAGCTCAAAGCATGATAAATAGCGTGGTATGCTTCACTCTGCATGTTTGCTCCTGGTGCTGAGGGATTTAAGGCATGAGCAAAGCCCTTTGGGGTCAATCTAAGTTTTCCATTGACTTAATTTGGCTTTGAGTTTGGCCTTTACATAAAGGTCAAACCAAAGATCCTTTAGCTCTGGATCCTGCTTCTTACTGGCTGGTAATGAATGTTTAGAAAAATGGGTATAAGAAACATGTCAAGTACTCAGTAATACAACCCCTTCTGGCTCCTGGCAACTTGAGACTTGGGGACTTCCTGAGCCAGATGAGTTGGTGTCTTTGCTGCATGTTTTGAAATGTGTCTTATCTCTGAACTTGAGCAGGACATCACCTGTAGGCTGGGGAGATTGAAAATATCTATCTATCTTGCTACAGAGGGGGCAGGAAGGAGTTTGGTTTTTGCAGTGGGAGTTCACCTCTGCCAGCATTGATTTTTCTGTATTTGTTGCCTGCCCGGTTGAATGTGTGGAAGTCAGATGTAAGGAGGAAGGGGTGAAGATTCAGTCCACTGATGCTTCATATTTCTCCGGCTTGGCTGCAGGTGTCTAGTCCACATTGTGCGTTCCACCTCCTTGAAGTACTCCAAGATCCGCCAGTTCCAAGAGCACTTCCAGTTCGACGTGTGCCGACACGAGGTGCGTTATGGCTGCCTGCGGGAGGACAGTTGCCACTTTGCTCATAGTTTCATCGAGCTCAAGGTCTGGCTGCTGCAGCAATATTCAGGTGAGTGTGGCTCTGGGTGCAGGGCTGGTGGTGCATATACCCAAGTTTTCTCCAGCGTGTGCATGGGACCAGCTGGGAGAGAAACAGGGTGTTTTGGGAGCACTGAAAAGCTGTTACTCTCGTGTACATGTACTTCATCTCTGAGATAGAGACAGGGCCCAGGTGTTCTGTGAGACAATTTGCTCTTTGTCCCTCTACTGGTGCTACTGTAAATTGCAAACTGGGAAACCTTACCTTTGGGACTAGCTGCATAAGTTGAAATGATTGTTAGGTAGAGCTGAATAACCAAAGGTGTTTTGGTGTTTAAATCCTGTGGAAGGCCCTAAATAGCAGTTGTGCCCCTGGATGAAAGTCTGGCCCAGTGAGAATCATAGAACTCATAGGTGACAAAGCAGTTATAAAAAGAAAACTGTGCCTCTCCAATTCCTCTGAACAAGTTCACCAAGAGTGGGAAATGACAAGATACTTTGCCTTTCCCAAAAAGCCTTTGACAAACTGCCTCTGAAGAGGCTATTACAGAAATGATATTCAGGTCACTCATATAATGACACTATATCCAGTAATTTCAGTCTTCTCTCTCTGACACGCTCGAGGATTTCTCCTGCTGTTGACTGAGTAGATGCTTTTGTTGGTCCACCCACAATGCTACTCGGATCTTTTTTCACTGTGACATCTTGTTTAGTGCAGGCCCCAGCATGGTAATTGGAGCACTTCAGAGAGAAAAGGTGTTACGAATGCTTCTCGCCATTCCTTGCTTTAATTGGGGGCAGCTTCTTTCACGTACTGTTTAAGTGCCTGCTACTGTACTTCAGTACAGTCCTCTGCCTCGGCTTGGCTTGTGAGTGACAATGATGAACAAATGAGATGTTGTGGCAGATGCCGTCTTTTACTCTTCCTGTTTGGCCTCACTTACTTGTGGCTACAGAGAATTAAGTTACACCAGTTTCTCAGGCAACATGTTGCCTGAGAGCCGTAGGCCAGGACTACTTGCCTAAATGCTTGTGAGATTGCTTGTAGTACTTTGGGCACCTTGCTGTCTTCCCCTCCCCCTGTACATAAAAAAGGAAGTTTCTTCTCTCCCTTCCTCTTCAGCCTGTAAGAGAAATAGATAGATTAGATTTTTGCTCTTGCCTTCTTTCCTTGAATGAGTGACTTCCAAAGGGGAAGCTGAGAAGATGAAACAAGTTATGAGTTTACTTGCAAAGGTGATCGGTAGGCTTTGTGTTTATTCCCATCTTTTCTAACAATCCGAGCACCATCATCTTTTTGTTTTTCCGCAGAGTTATATATATCTGCCTGCTCTCCTTGTGAGCTTTCCTTCCTGGGCTGGTAGTTTATTACCTAACTGTAGCCCTGGTTATGAAAATAGAGACAAAAGGTAGCTGTGGCCAGTCTCTGGGAAGGCTTTAACATTGCAGCAGAGGGCTTGGCCTGGGCACCATTTTCTCTGAAAGCATGGGAACAGGGCGTCATTCTTAGCATCTTCCATTTCTAAGTCAGTGGGCTGCTGTGTTAGACAGACACTTGAGCTTTTACAAGGCATGTGGCATTGTTCCTGGTGATAAAGGATTGTACTAGCAGAGAAAAGGTTCTCATGAGCTGAACATGTGGGAGGGCAGGACTGTTTCCTGGCTCACTGCATCTGTTCACAAACATACTGTGCTATCTTCTTCCAGCAGTGGGAGTCACAGAGTCTTTGTCCTCACCAATGATGTTGCAAAAGATGCTAAAATGTTACAAGTAGTCAACACATGGGATTTTTAATTCTCAGAGCATCTCTTTGGGACAATTCATGCTTTGTGGAGATGGGGTATTAGAAAACAACCTTTCATCTTCGGGAGGGTTTTTTTCCAAGCATGACATTTCTAGACCTTGTTGAGTTAGTTTGGATTTCTGGGAGCTGGAGAAGGCAGTCACATGCCGAGGACTTAATTTGAAATTCAGTTCTTTGTCAAGAGCTGCATACAGTTCTGCCATTGGTTCTGAACCCCCAGGATCACAGCACAGGTGTGCAAAACAGAGAAGATGGAGGTTACTTTGGCCCTTTTCCTTCGAGATCCAGTGCCACATTTTAACTCTCTATATGGTTTTCCCAGACTTGTAGTTTTTGTCCCCTAAGTACAGATCAGGGCTGGCCACATGTAGTCCCCCATCGCCTGAAATATATGGGCTCCCACATCAGGGACTGTATCTGTGTGCCATGCCTCAGGAACACGGCACCTTAATAAAAGCTGTTAGCGAACACAAAGCAAGTGACTTCATAGCCTCTCTGTGCTAGGGGAGCTGTATTAAGGCAGCCTTCAGCACCCCACTTGTTGCCATCAGCTGACAGTTATAGGATACTTCTCAGTTTCTTCTGGCTGCCATCTCAGATCTTTATAGCACTCAAATAACATGGCTTTTCTCTACCAGAGCCAATCCACACCATTAGCAGCCAGAGTTTCTATTACTCTTACATACTTTTCTCTTGTTTAGTGCTCTGAGATTCCTAGTGCCCATCTAGCTGGGTTTGTGCTGGCAGGGGCTGTTCCCTCAACACTTGATTTGATTGGGAGCTAATTCCTTAGATAATCTCTGATAGTTTTGTTTGTTGGCTGATGTTACCTTGCTGATTCATGAGACCTTGTAGATCTTTCCCTGCAGGTTACGTGCAAGCAGCTGTTTCTTGGTTGGTTTTGCACATTTTGTCTTTCCTTGCTACCTTGGCACACTTTGTGTTTGTCTTGATTGAATTTCATATTTTCTCTTCACTGTTGATTGGTGACCCCACACACAACCAGAAGTATGTAACAGGCTAATTAATCCCAGCACGAATTAGATGAGACTTCTGGGGTCTTGGAGAGGCTGGATATCTCAGACAGTGGGATATCTGTAATCTCCCATGCCAGTGGCAAAAACTCTGATATACAGTAGATCAACAGTAACAAACCATTATCTTCAGGGCCCTAGGTGGGATCTGTTGATTTGGGTTTGGGGGAAAGACTTGGTCAAGGTCTTAATTCCTAGTCAAGAATCGGCAACATTTGTGTCCTTTGCATGCAGCCTGAGCAGAGCACCAGATCTGAGTGAGCCCTGGTGGCTGAACTCTTCCCCTCTTGCCTGGCTCAAGCGAAAAAGCAGGAGTGCTGGAGTTAGGAGATTCCCTAGCCTGTGCTTGAACACATTCTGTGGTGGTGTCAGGTCCCCTGACAACCCATGTGCATAAGTTACCTGTGGGACTGTCAAGACTTGTCAGCCACACAAGAGCTCCCAAGCCCCAGTGCCAGAAGCTCTGCAACCCTTCCCTTCATCTCTTACGTTGACCAAAGCAGGATAGTTCAGTCATGTCTCTGCCTTATTCCCAGGAATGACCCATGAAGATATTGTGCAGGAATCTAAGAAGTATTGGCAGCAGATGGAGGCACATGCTAGCAAACCAGCCAACAGCATGGTAAGACGCATCCAGGGTTTGCAGCCTGGTTTTGCTCCCTGCTATTCCAGCACTTTCTCTCCCTTTTCTTCTCACTGTTGTGCCTGACGAGTCACAGGCAGACCAGGCTGGTCATTGAGGAGGAGGACGGCTGAGAGCTTTCCTGTTTGCTGTGCTAGTGATGAGCTTTGTACCTTGTTTTGCAGTGTTTTATCTGCTCTGTTCAGTGGTGGGGACAAGCTGCCAGGGTTGGGAGGGCAAGGCATGGAGAATGGTGCTTTCTGCCGTAGCCTGGTAGTGAAACCAGGAGACTTTGGGGACCATGGTCACACAGTGTGGAAATCAAAGAAGTCCTGCTGCCCTTTAGTGGCCAAGGGACAATACGGCAGTTTGCATGGTTCCTCTTAATAAATGACTCATGACACACAGGACTAATCTGAACACAGGAGTGGGTGGAACTTGCAGCTCAGGGACCACCTGAGGCTAATCAAAGATCTTAGTGGCTCTTTGCCGGGAGAAGGCTGAGAGCTTTGTGTCTGCTTTGTGCCACCAGTCTCTCGGTACGAGAGCACATGCTGCTGGCTGCACCCTCTGGCACTGCCAAGAGCTTGCTCTGGAGAGGTGAGTTATAAGCAAAGGGCACCTCTCTGTTTGCTTTCTTCCAACCTATTGGTTACGGGTGGTGCTGTTTTACCATCTTTTTCACTGAAGGAGGTGTTCTCTAGTGTGGGAGCAGAGCCCAGTGAAGACGATGCCCAGCCCAGCCCTGGGTTGAACTAAAGCAGCTTTGCCATTAGAACAAGGAGTTTTCCTTCAAAAGATATGGCCAATGAGATGAGAAGCTTCATGCCTCCCAGCAAGCTCTGAGGTGCAGGAGCAGCCCTCTCCCCTCCAAAGTGGCGGGGAAAGTGTGAATCCCTCTCGTTTCCACCTGACAGCTTTCTTTGCACTTGCAAAGGCCTGAGCTCACCACCCCTAGGCCTGTGTCTCACTGTCAGAGAAAGGGTGTTTCATCTTTGTTTGGGGTCTCTCACCCAAGAGTTTCCTTTGCAGGGACAGCCACCGAGTCCAGCTTTTGAGCACCCTTGTAGAGGTGTTTTGCAGGATCGTGGTGTAAACCACCCACATGATGCGTGGCAGTTTTTTTGGACTGGCAATGTGACAGCAGAAGTATTATGAAAGCTGTAGGGAGCTGAGGCTGGGCAAAGCAGGTGCAATCAGCATGGCTTAGCCCAATGGGAAGGACTCAGGTGACCTGCACTGATGTTCGCAGTAGGCTCTGTACCCATCTACTGGTTGTGCTGCATGAGATGAAGCCAACTTTGAAAAAACCCTCGATGACATATGTGCACATCCCATTACTGCTCCTGTGGTCTGAAATGGCCAGGGGAGAAGGTGCTGGCTGAGGAATGGGAAGCAGTAGCTGTCCAGAGCAACCAAGTTCTAGTCCCCAAAGCTGTCTGACTTCCTAAGCAATTTGCTCTAGCCTCTCAGGAAGCTGTAGGATTGATCCCAAAGGTATGGGGCAAGTTTCTACAGCCTATGTTATATGAAAAGTGAGCTCAGATGATCCGAATGGTCCATTCAGGCAGAACTGACTAGGATCTCTTTCTAGCCTGGCATGGGGACAGAGGCAACTGTCTGCATTTCCACAGTGGAGAAAATTTTAGTATTAATCTGCCACATTTAGTGACAATAGTTGGATTTATATCAGCAGAGTCTAGTGACTGGTTCTGTCCTGCCTGCTGTGGATCTGCCTGCATTTTCCAGTCTTGCCATTCTCTGTGTGGAGTCTGGGGATAGAAAAGATAGTTGGACAACTGTTTTCCTGTAAGCCTTGCAGCTTCAAATTCACCTTTGTCTGGAGGTGCTGCTGTTGGAAGAATAAGTTGTTTCCTGAGGTAGGCCATTAATTCGTTGTTTCCTGGCTTTTGCCATGCTGTCTAACTTTGTGTAATGCCCTAAAGACCCTGAGATGGGGAATCTGCTAGGCAAAGGCCTGGGAGCAGCAGATCCATGCTGGAGAATCTACCCTTCTTGGCTGGTTTTCACTGTTCTCTGGAGCCCGTGGGAGCACTCCTGTTGGGCCTGATCCAGGTGTACCAAAAGGACAGGAGAAGGTGAACCGTAGATAGATGGTTGGCACCAAGCTGAAGGTTCGTTCAAGGGGTGAGGATGGCATGTTCAGTGGTGCCAGCCGCAGCATTGCTGCAGTATCATGACTCATTTTCTCCCTTCTCTTGTCTGGTTTTATGCAGCTCATGGGGCCACGCTGTGTATTTGGTGTAGCCTCCTGCCTAACACAGACCATTGCCTAGCCCAGCAAGGGCAGTGGCATTTAGCAGAATAGCCTGTCCATGTTAAAAATCTCAGATATGGGACATGCTTCTGTGAGGATGCTGTCCTAGACCCACGTAGCAAATTTGCTTCTAGGGAAGCACAAAAAAGAGGATTGTCAGTGTTTCCCTTGCATTGCTCTTGCTGGTATAGAGCTGGAAAATTGAGATGGGGGAACCCAGTCACTTTATACCAGTTAAATGTGAATAATGCAAGTCACTAATGTGTAGTGCCTCAGTGTTACAATCCTCTCCCATGGAAAGTGCTGTTAAAAAGTACTGAGTTTCTTTCCATTTCAGTGGGGAAGCAAACTGCTATTCAGGTTTATATATATGTTCAGATTTTTGTATATGTTTGCTTTGTATGTATTGTTAGGAATATCTGTATATTTTAACTGTAGTCTTAGTGGAAAAAAATGTCTCTCAGACAGCAGGCCTTCAAGCACATCCTCTGAAGCACTTGAGGCCTAGGCAGGTTAGTACAGGAGGAATGAGGGTTTCATTTCTGACTGTTGAGGCTTGCAGGGGGGCAGAGGATCAGGAAGAAAAATGTCAGTGCCTGCTGCATCTGCCCATAGGGAGTGGGCAGAGAGATATGTTCTGGGCCATTTGGGCAGCGTTCAGGGTTCATGGCCCATGGCAAAGCCTGGTTTCACCCCACAAATGCCTGTCAGAGCTGGACTGCACTGTTGGCCCTTCCAAGGCCTCGCTTTGTGATGAGGCAAAGCAACAGACTTGTTGGTGTGGTGGGAAAGGGCCTACTGGCTGCACCATTGGTTGTCTGTAGCAGTTGACAGCTGGGCACTGGCACCGTGCAGGGAGCTGGAGAGAGTCAGTCAGAGCCATATGTGTTTGCAACTGCAAACCGTGGCTTTGGCATTGGCACATACTCAGCCAGAGGGCTGGGCTCCAGCATGAGACGTTGGCTTGCTGCCAAAGACCCTGGGGGCAGGAATAATGTGATCTGTTGAGAAAAGTTTACTTTTGCTATTATTTTCTCCAGTCCAAGCAGGCTCATATGACTCAGAGTTTTCTCAGCATCCCTCCAGCTTTCGAACTTGGCTGCCTGGCAAAGACAACTTCCCAGGAGTACTGTAAAAGCAGACCCCTTCTTCCCACTGTTCTGTGTGATCTGCACTTGACTTGGCACCTTCCGGTCTTCAGAAGCAAAGTCGCTCCCAGGGATTTTTCTGTGCTCTGGCATAGCTGTCAGTCAGACTCAGCAGATGGGGGCACACAGGGGAGAAAAGAGGCAGACAGCATACAGGTATCCAGCAGCCATGATGGTGCAGGTCAGGAGACCTACCAAGAAAAGGAAGATGAAGATATTCCGCTTGCAAAGCACCTACCATTGATCTCACATCCGGTCCCACATGTTTGCAGGGCTCTCAGAGAAGTGTTTGGGGACTGCTGCAATATAGGAGTAAACCCAGTAGCTGTGAATGGAAGAGGCAGGCATCAGAAGACTGTTATTGGTAGCTGGGTGCCGTCAACTCTGCCACATCCCTGGGAATTGAGGGCTTTTATCCTTCGGCTGACTTCCAAGAGCCATTGGGGCTGTTCTGTTTTACCTTACTAGCCAGCTGCAGAACCCCCATCAAAATTAGCTTCAGAATTAGCAATTTAAGCATAGAGAGGAAATAAAAACCCCTCTCTCTAATGACGGATACTTGCATCTAAGTACAGTTCACTCGGTTAGGTGGCCAAGTAGCTCAGGCTCCTCAAATAGTCCCCCAAGGACTCGTGGCTCCTCCAGAAAATGTTTCAGAATATCTAAGAAGGGAAGTGTGAGTGGCTGTGCTGGGGCTGTTGCTTTCTGTGAAACATGAAGTGGAGAACTGCCATGCCAAAGATTTTTATTTATTTGGTTGCCATGGTGCATAGCTAACACTATATTGTCTGGCTTCATAACAAGGGGTGGTGCCACAGCCTGAGGCTCTTTTGCCTGGCTTTGTCTGCCAGAGCCTCATGTGATCCTGCTTTCCACACTGTTAGTTATCAGCAACCTGCCAGGTATGTGTCTTGCCTTTACAAATACAGTCATGTAGCAGCAACAACAGCAGCTTTGATTTTCTCTTTACTCCTAATTCCCTGGAAGCATGCATGCCCTGTGGTGACCAGCAGTTTGTATTACTCTCATGAAGACATGCAGGGGGCTATTTTTGCCAGAATTTGTGGAAA
Source organism: Apteryx rowi (assembly GCF_003343035.1). Taxonomy (NCBI): domain Eukaryota; kingdom Metazoa; phylum Chordata; class Aves; order Apterygiformes; family Apterygidae; genus Apteryx; species Apteryx rowi. The sequence continues at coordinate 1,320,728 of NW_020448564.1, forward strand.
AGCAGCCCAGATCACCAGGATTACCTGAGAAACACTTTCTTGATCTCTGATCTGTGGTGCCTTCTGGAGCCATTGAGTTGTAGAATAATTTTCTTTGGAGACTAAGTGGAGATTAAAACCACTTTTCGAAGGCCATGTGTTTGAAAGAGAGGCACCCTGTAAATACATTTTTGGTGAGGCTTGCTGCCCTCTGCAATATCCCAGGTCTCAACCCTGCTCAACCTGCAGCTTTGTGTTTTTATTGGTTGCCAGCATTGGTGAAAGGTGACAGACGAGCTGGATCACGTGTCAGTTGCCACCAGAAAGGTGTCTTGCAGGTGAATAGGCTGGAATTGCTGGTGCTTTTTAAGAGAGCTGATGGTTCTCTAGAAATGTCCTCTTGCTGGGACATTTGGAGCAGTGATGGCCTCATGTAGTCAACACAATTAAAGCTCAAGTCTCTGGTTAGTTTTTCACCATGGTGGAGGATCCTTTGTTTGTCAGATCTGCTTTTTTAAAAGACTGGGTCTGGAGGATGCAGAGTGGTAGTTGAGAGCTTATGTAGCCTTTCCTGGGAGATGATTTAATTGTGCACCATCCTGTGCTTGCTGTTTTTCCTTTGCCAGATGATGTACATAAGATTCACACTGCTGCTAATCAATTAGTGGCAGAAGCCTGCTCCTCAGGGACATGGTTTGCCTGTCTGCTCTTTATAAGATGCGTAGGGTGAGAAGCCAAGGCATGGCAGCTGGTGTGGGCTGCTTATCTGGTGACAGGCAGAGAGCTGTTTTACTAGTATGTAACCTTTGGGCTTCATGGTCTGCTCCAACAGCACGATGTTCTTTTAGGCTGTGGTTTCTTGCTTGTACCCTCACCCTTCACCCTTGCTTATATCCACACCCTCCTGTGCCTGGGGTCAGTGGCTTCCAGTCAGATTTGCTATTTGGTTTGGAAATGACCTGGAGACACTAGCCTTGCGGCAGTTTTAGACTTTTATGTCTTCTGATAGTGGTACAAAATGTAAATGACTTTCCAGAGATTTGCCCAGAAAATGCGAGGCAGTGGTGATAAAGGATTCACTCCTTTTTCCTCAATCTGTGACTATTAATCCCAAAACAGCCTTTTCACAGGGACGGAGAGAAGGCCAATAAAGTTAAGTGGCCAAGAGAGCATGAAGTATGTGAATTACAGGTTGCATGTTTGTCTAGAGATCATGACTTAACCGTGACTGTGTAATACAGTGCAAAGGAACTGTGAGGGGTGGAAACCTGCCCAGAAAGGGCTTTGAGGAGTCAGCTCTGAGGACCCAGCTCAGACTTAAATATTTAAGTGTCAACTGCTAGCTGTAACGTGAGCCTGTTGCTTCAAAAGCAGGAGAGGTGGATCCTATGCTGTGGTATGGTCTGGCTTCCTCCATCAGGTGCTCCTTTGGGCACTCTCCAGGGAGAGTGAGGGGAATGTGAATTGCTCTCCCTGCAGGAGAATAGGGGTGAAGCACTGAGGAAAGTCTCGCAGAGCTTGTCTGTACATGGAGATACACTGCAGGGGTTTTAAAACCAAGCCTGGTCAGTGCTTGAAGCTGCCAGGCTGACTGCACCATTGGCCAAATGTCAAAAACCAAGAAATGCTGAAGCAAGGAGTGGTTTTGCTCCAGTCTGGTATCTTGATGGGCCACCAGCTAACACTGGCGAAGGAAAGCTCTGCTGTGTCACTGGGGAGACAGATATCTGGTTGCTGGCACATGCGTGTGCTGGAAGCTGCTGTTTGGGGGGTGCAGCTTGGCTCTGTTCATCTGAGGTGGTAGTTCTCTTTTCCAGGCTTCCACCCGGGCTCCCACATCGAGCACCTTTGACCTCCAGATGAAATTTGTGTGTGGCCAGTGCTGGAGGAACGGACAGCTGGTGGAGCCAGATAAAGACCTCAAGTACTGTAGTGCCAAAGCCCCCCACTGGTGAGCAATGCAACTTGTTCCCTCCACCCCTCCTTAAGGTCAGGAATTTCTCCCCGTATGTTCTCCGGGGCTTCATTTGGCCTTTTTGGAAGAGCCTGTGAGGTTTTCTAGCAGCCTCTCCGTGCTCAGGGTGATATTTGTTGCCAGCATTGTGCATGACGCATTACAGCTAGACTGTTGCTCCTGGCACTTTCAGTCTAACTCCTGCAGTTCCCTTTTTTTCCAGCTCTATCATTTCTTCTCAGCAAGATCACTTAAGACAGTTCTCCTCTGCTCTTGTTTATACTCCTTGCTGTTTGAAGATGTCTGTCATCTTGCTATTAGTGATGATTCAAGGCATTCTACTTCCTTTTAAATTAGTTTCCTAAGGGTTTACAGGATTTCACTTCCCATAACCCAAGCCACAAATGCTGTCTAGAGTCTTATTGCAAATATAAGACCTATAATTCAAAAGAGAGAGAAACAGCAGTTGCTGGAGGAAGTGAGATGGGGAGGATCGCTTCCTGGAAAGGGAAGATAATACCTCTTTGCAACTGCTGAATAGAGCTGGGTTTTTTGGCCAGGGTATCCCCTTCTGATCCCTTGCTAGTGCTGCAGGAGAATTAGTACTTGCTGGCACCTGTTAATAAGACAGTGCTTGTCATAACTTGCATTTCTACTGCACCTTGCAAGCAGAAAATATTCCCAGATGTTTTTCATGGACTTGATTACACAAGAATTGGCTATGTCAGAGAGTGGAATGCAGTTGTTTAGTACCACGCGGTAATGTCACGCAACAGTTAGAGGAATCCTTTTGTGGCTTTATGGGAAGAGATACTCCAGGAAATATGCGAGAAATAGTGGGAGAAATCCTCCTAAAACACCCTTCTGCTGACTTCTCTGCCGCACACGTGAATGTTTAGGAGCAGCCAGATAGTGGTGTGGACAAGCTGGGCTAGAGAATTTGGTCATCTTTGAATATTCAGGGTCTCTGAGGAAAACAGAACCTTGTTCTACCCTTCCTTTTCCTCTCTTGATTTATTCTCTCTTCTTTAGTTGGACAAAGGAACGTCGTGTTCTGCTGGTGATGTCCAAAGCAAAGAAGAAGTGGGTGTCTGTCCGACCACTGCCTTCCATCCGCAACTTCCCACAGCAATATGACGTAAGACCCTCGTCCTACGCAGCTGGGTGCCCCTTTTCCTTCTCTCCCAGCATGGCACAGCACTTTGAGGGCAGGTTTCTTGTAGACCTGGCAGAGAAGCAGGCAAGTGTTGGCTGAGGTGGGAGGCAAGGACAAACTGAAGGCAGCAAGATTGCAAACACATCCAGCAACAGGGGTGGAGCATGAAAAGGAGCAGCACTTGTTTAAACCACTCTGTGCACATACACAAGTTTCTGGCGCTGCTGATAATGCAGTCAGCATCTCAATAACTGGCTGGCACAGGGTTTGGGAACAAGATTTAAGTCTCCCCTCAGGTCAGGGTTTCTCAATGTGGATGAGAGGCAAGACAGGGCACTTGAGAGAAGCCAATCCCTGCTTTTGCTGTGGCTGTTCTGCTGTTAATTGTGAAACTTGCTCACAATGTATTTTGAAAGCAAAATTAAGAACTCAGCAAAAAGCCATATGCTGTGAGGAAAACTACAGATATCCAACCCCAGCCCAGAATGTGGTAATTGATAATTTCTCTTGTCCTCTCTTTTCCTTTCTCCCTAAAAGGAGAAAGCTGCTCTCCCTCCTACCACAAGGGGTCTGCTGTCACTTAATCCATGTGCAGGCACAAGGCCCTGTGTGAAGCCTTGAGTGCTCTGCAGTTGCAGGCCTGTTGTTAGAAGCTGGGAAGGGGGGGAGCAGATTTGAGCAGGATACAGTTATTAATAGCTGCTGAAGTAGGAGATATGACCAGCAGGTGGGTTGCAGATCATGCAGCAAAGGCGGGTTGCCGGAGCTCCCACCCAGCCCCAGCCAGAGAAGAAGAGTGTTGTCTCCTCTTTCCAGTTGACATGGGCCAGCTGGTGTCTACACTTCTGTCCTACCTGGTGAAAGAAGTGGAGGAGGACAGATGACAAGTAAATAGGATATTTGGAAAGCTTCTTGTTTTCCCTAGCAATGAGGCTGTTGGGAACTGTGAGGCAAAGTTGTGGTGTGTGTGGTTGTGGGGTCTAAACACCCCCTAAGGGCACTCTTTACCAGGTTGGAGGTAGTTGGAGAATGAGTCCCCTTTGGGGATCAGCAACATGACCAGCAGGAGACACTGTTGGGTCAATCCAGTTGCACCCTGCTATCTCCCCCGGGACCACTACTAAGCTAACTGTGCCCCAGGAGAGGCCAGATGCCAAACTGAGCTGCCTGTGTGTTTATAGGGAAATCTTACCTTTTGTGTCATCAGGAGGTTCAGGAAAAGAAGCATGAGTTGATGATGTATGATGTGTCCTGTTTGCTTCCTCTCCTGTGTGCAATTTCACACCCCTGCTGGTTTTTTGAACCCATTTTCCTTCCATCCCTCTAACAAGGAGGGTTTATGCGAACCCTGAATTTTGTTTTTTGTCTTTTGACAGTTGTGTATCCATGCACAAAATGGCAGGAAATGCCAGTATGTGGGCAACTGCTCCTTTGCCCACAGCCCTGAGGAGAGAGACATGTGGACCTTCATGAAGGAAAATAAAAGTGAGTGGGGGAAACATGCATCAAGGAGTTTGGGGAGAGGGAAAGAGAACATTTGGGCAGTGGATGCAGGATCTGTTAAGGCACATTGTTGACTACAGAGGCTGAGCCAGACAGAGCTCCTGGTACGCCAGACTTAGGTGGGATTATGGTAAAGGTCTGTCTACAGTAGCTTAGAGCTGCTTCTCTCTCAAACATGCCTATATATATCTTCAGTCCCATACACTGGGTCTAGGGTAGTTCCACGTCTTGCATTGCTCCATTGCTGCCCTCCCTCTTCTGCGACTTTGCAAATCCACCCTGTGCCATCCCTCCTGTTGCCTGTACTGTCCCAGGCCTGGATGCATCTGGAGCTCCACCAAAGCACTAGTCCTGACCTGTAGCTACTCCTGTATCTTTCTTGTCTGGCATGTATCTCTCTTGGCTTTCTTGCCCAGTTCTGATCATATCCCTTGCTCCTGGGCTGCAGCACTCCCTGCTCATGGCATTGTATGCAAAGGGGTGGATTTGAGATCCTGAATGAGAACATTGTTGGGTGGTGCCTTTGTGGAGAAGCCTCTCTGAAATTAATTACACAGGCCTTCAACTTACCTTTTGGGAAAAACCTGGGGGGACACCCAGGTCACAGTCGTCCTCCTCAGGATCCCATGATCCCACTCCTCTCAAGGCAAGGCCTCAAACTGTTGCCCTGGCAGTTCCCTGAAATTGCTTCAGTTGCTCCAACATCAGCTGGGCCCCATGGAGCTCTGTGCCTGTGCAGGCAGTGATGGGGCTGGTGGAAGAACCACCAGCTCTCTGTCAGCAATCCTTGTTTATTCAGGCCAACAGCAAGCTGGGGGGAAAAAACTTTTTTGCAGTGCCCAGTTGTCCAGGTGGTCATCTATCTCTGTTGGGAGATCCTGAAAAATCTGAAGTATCTCAGGCCTGCCCTGAGGTTGGGTTTTGTGCTTAGGTGGAGGATGTCTTTCTCTCTGCTGGGCCACATGTTTCTATTTGGTACATTTCAAGTCTTTCTGTTGCTGAAGCCTTTCAAGCACATCAGACCAGTCTGGGTGTGTTCCTTAAGCAGAAGGGTGAATCTTCAAATGACAACGTTGTCATTTTGGGGGAATTTGCATTAATTATCCCCCATTGCTTTGAGTTCCTCAATTACCCATTTAGCGAGGAGTAAATCACTAACGCATTGCACTTACAGCATCACATTGCTGTTTGCAACCACTTTGTGTTTCCCTAGCCTTTCTCACAAGTTGATCTTGATCTTGGAAAGGCAAACATGTAGGCAAAGCTTCCAGCCAAAATTTACCTTTCCACTAGCATTCTGAGTGGGTCTTAAACCAAAAGCACCAAGAGATGTTGACTGCACTTTTCTGGGCAGACTGTGAACTTGGGACAGGCTAACATTGGGCCCTCCTCCCCTCCTTAACACTTCCTGTAGCTAGCTCGCATATGGGCTCTCCTCCCTCTTGAGTGCTGTGGATGAACCATAGGCATGGAGGAAAGGGATGGATCCAGATCCACCCTAATGCCTTGCTGTGGCTGGAGTGAGATGTCTACTGAGGTCAAGCAGAGCCAGGTGATTCTTGATTGAGAATCACCTTATAGGTTGAAGTCCATGGAGATCTTGAAGTGCATTCCCTCCTTCTTGAGTACTTTGTGCGAGCTGCTATTATGGTTGCCCCTCAACTCACAGATGACACCTCCCCTGGCCAGGCTTTGTGAATTTGGCTCCTCTCCCCATGGTCCTCATTTGAGGAGGTGACACTGGGCCTTCTGAGCATAGACCTTCACTCTGATTGCAGGTGCTGCTGCACTGGAGAGGGGAGGGAAGGGTTGCCCCAGTATTCGTCCTTTTCTTGTAGTTTGTGCACAGTGCGAGAGGTTGTCTGAGTGACTTCACGGGTCGCCTTTGTGCAGTACTAGATATGCAGCAGACCTATGACATGTGGCTAAAGAAACACAATCCTGGGAAGCCTGGAGAGGGGACACCACTCACGTCTCGAGAAGGGGAGAAACAAATCCAGATGCCCACCGACTATGCTGACATCATGGTAATAGCTGATCTATTGTCCTTCCTCCCTGGCAGTGCTGCCAGCTTGCACCTCTCTTGTGCTGCTAGCAGGGACTGAGTTCCTCTCCTGGGAAAGGGTTTGTGCTAGTATAGGTTAAATTGACAGCTAGGAGCAGCACAGCAAGGGCAGCACAGATGAGGTGGGAAGGGATTGACCTGCTCAGCAAGGCTCTGCAGAGGCTTTTCTGTTAATCCTGGAGTCTGTAGAAGTGTACCTGAGATTCCCATTTGCATGGGCCCAGCCTCTTCCCAGGGTTACTGCTTGCTCTTGGGAAAGCTGGCAAAGCCATTGCTGGTCTGTTAGAAAAGAGGGGGAGGCTTGGAGCACAGAGCACAGAGGCCTGGGAAATCTGGATGCAGATGTGTCTCCTGAGCCCAGGGATAGTGGCCAGCGTAAGGGCTCGTGCTTCTGAGGAGTTCTGTATTGCCAGTGCTCTGCAGCTGGACCCTATGGACTATGTCAGTTTACTGAGCTGTCCTGTCCTCTGAAGCTTAGTTTGAACTGTAGATAGGCCTAAACAGAGCACCTCTTCTGCTCCCCATTAGCAGCAGCATGATGCCCCTGAAGATGACGTTGCAGGGAAGCACGGGAGGCCATAGACTGAGTGGAGCATCCAAGGTGCTGTGGGAGGAACGAGGGAGAGGGAATGCCAACATGGGGAAGGCCGATGAGCGTGAATATTAATGCACTGACTGGTGCTTTGGCATGTCTGCACCGATTAGATGGGCTACCATTGCTGGCTCTGCGGGAAGAACAGCAACAGCAAGAAGCAATGGCAGCAGCACATCCAGTCGGAGAAGCACAAGGAGAAGGTCTTCACCTCAGACAGTGACTCCAGTTGCTGGAACTACCGCTTCCCCATGGGCGAGTTCCGGCTCTGCGAAAGGTACCGCACGTGCTGCCTTGTTTTCCTTGCATGCCGCTGCTGCAGGGAAGGTGGGGACAGGCCCAGGGCCTCCATCATCCCTCCTCCTCCCCCTCCTGCTCCTCCTCCTCCTCCCTCTCCCATGGAGTCCCCAGGGACTTCAGCTTGGAGGAATGGTGGGACAAGCTGCCAGTTTGGGGTAACAGAGAGGTTATGTTGTTGGATCCCAGAGATGCTCAGCCACACTACTTGATGGTTTAAAAAAAAAAAAAAAAGAAATCCCTGAGCATGTGTCTTTAGAAAATGAGAGAGAACTTCATGTCTGCACCTGTGCCCTCTGTTGCCAGGATGCTCTCATCTCTCTCAGTCTAAACAGAGTCTGTTTGGCCCAGTTCTTGGGGGAATCCCAGGTGCTTTATTAAATGGTTCGAATGTTTCACACCCTCTGAATCAGTGCCTTAAGGTGTCTTCAGAAGGCTTGTGATGGCTAGAAATGCCATTTTGGTTAGAGAGAAGGCTGTGGCTGTTTAGAGTTACATAGCATTTCCTCTCTTGTGTAGTTGTTTCTTCTCATGCCTGCTGGTCCGGTTCTAGCTCACATCCTTTCTGTTGACTAAATCCCCCCATAGACTGTTCACTGCCCTATTTCTGTGCCCATCCTCCATATTGCCTTCTGCTGGCTGCACACTGGTTGTAGGAGAATCATTTCTCCCTTAGAAGGGACAGTTTGCAGCATGTTTTGGCGGGATGCACTTGAGCATCACACACGGGGAACTCAAAGCCCTGCCCTTGGCAGGGGTAGCCTCCTGAAAGGCACTCCTTGTACTGGCAGGTTTCAGAAGAGCAAGGCCTGCCCTGAAGGAGAAGAGTGTCGTTATGCTCATGGCCAAGATGAGCTGACGGAGTGGCTAGACCGGAGAGAGGTGCTGAAACAGAAACTGGCCAAAGCCCGCAAGGACATGCTGCTCTGCCCCAGGGATGACGACTTCGGGAAATACAACTTCCTATTGCGGGATGGTGTATAGTAAGAGTTAGGGGAAGCCTGTCAGCTGGAGAAACACGAGGCGGGTTTTCTGAGAGTGGTGGTAGCAGGGAGAGTGAGATCCATATCTCGCAAAGAGAACTTTTCTTTTGTTTTAAGATTACGAGACGATGATTTATTAGTGGTGAATGAAATCGTGAATTTGGTTCTCCTTGGCCAGCGAACGCCAGGCTTGCTGAGTTCATGTTCCATTTTCTCTCTCTTACCCCCCACAATTCTTTTTCCTCTCCATCTTTCTGTTTTCTCTGTCCTTTATTTAAGGAATTAATTCTGTTTGTACTAGGGTGTGAATTGGAGAATTTTTCCTTGTCATTCCCCTGCCCTTCAATTCAGAGTGTGGCTGCAGAGGTGAGGAGGACAAACAGGGAGGGAAAGCTGAAAGAAAGGGCTAGACATCTGGTAAAAGGGTGACCATGAAGTTCATGTGCTCCTTTTTTCAGAGCTGCAGAGCAAGCCCCATTTACATGGCTGCAACTGGCCCACTCTCCTGGGAGTTCAGTACCAGAAGAACTGGGAACTGAGATATAGAGGAGGGAAGCCACTAGATCTGGCTTAAAACATCTAGGCGTAAGCCCCTATTGTATGTGTTCCCCTGAGGCATGAGCTGGAGCTGAGGAAGGTATCAGCCATTTGGTGTAGAGCGCAGCTAAAAGCAACGGTGTGCTGCAGTGTTGCAGCAGTGGGAACTTAATGGTAGGTGACTTTAGTCTGTTTTGATTGACTATATCCAGAAAGCAAACTGATGACCCCTCATTAGGTATCTTTCTCAAATATGTAGCAGGTATCTGGGGTTGGTAGTTTTGGTTTGGTTTTTTGGCTGATGTGACTGGTCCAAATAAGTCTGAAGCCATCTAGAAGGTGTAGTGGAGACTGACACACTGTGTCACTGTACTCCACACTGGAATATCAGTCAGGTAAAAAGGCTGTAACCAAAAGGAGCTTGTATTTCTCTGTCAGCTTCTGTCCTGAAGAGAGGGAGGGAGGTAATGGGGTTCCCTTCTTGTTCTTTAAATGGTGTGTGTGTGTGTGTGTGTGTGTGTGTGTGTAACTGGTTATTTAGAGCTGCATTGTTCCTGCACTGCCAGAGGAACTGGGTAGGAATCCATTTAAAAGGACACTGTTGAGCAGCATGGGTCTAACACGGAGGGCTTGGTTCTAGCGATGCTTTGCTGCAGGGAATCCAACTGGAAGTCACCTATGGGTGCTGGGGCTATGGGTGCAGCCCCCTCCTTCTCTGAGCCGGGACTGGGAGCTGGCAGGCACACAGCACAGCGGTGGGGAGAGGGAGCCAGGATACGGCCCCAGGCAGGGACCATAGCTGTGGGCAGAGGGCAAGTGGCACAGCAGGACCCAGCTGTGCGCCTGCTCCTGTCCCACCTGACGTATGCTCTGTGGTGAAACAGGCCAGCCCCGACAGGGAACTCTGGGCCAGGACTTTTGGCTTTTATAAAGGCAGCAGTGAGAGGCAATACTTCTCCATATGCCGGCCTTGTTCTTTCTGGCAGTCCCATCCTGTAAGCAGTAAATGTGTCCTATCTTGAGCTTCCCTCTCCTCTCTGACTGCAGCCTGATGGTGCTCTGCAGTTTTGTATGCATGGATGGCACCATCTGCTCAAACACAAATACATCTCCCCCTCTGCATTTGTGGGCCATGTCTTTTTGTATGGAGTCTCCCAGGACTTTGAGCTCAGAGCCCTCGGGGTTGGCAGTGCTGTATCCATAGCAAATACAATCTGGCCATGTATTGTGTGGTGGTTTGGCAATGCTGGGTCCCTTTTCTCCTTTTCTCCCTCCCTGCTCCAATATCTTTGGGATCCCCAGCTTCAAGAGAGGGCAGATGTGGAAATATGCAGATGCTGTGGAGGCAGCTGGCAGCTTTCTAAACCAGCCTCCAGGTATCTGCCTCAGCTCCACCAGAGCAGTTATGGCCCAGGAGCAGGGTGAGCTGCATTCTGGTCTTGGGTCTTTCCAGTGATATTATGTGCTCCAGAGAAGCTGCTGCCTCTGAGCTTGTTTCCTCTCTTGTGAAATGTGGATGGTGTTTACTGGTGTAGTATGAGCTTCCCTTCTTGGCTGTACAACACTTTGGGGTCTGGACTGGAAGGGGCCAGGACTGTAACATCTGCTCATATACTGGTGGTTTATGATAAATTCATGAGAAGAGGGAAGTGGTTATTCCCACATCTGACAGTGTGCAGGAGAAGGAAGAGATGTGGAAGGATCCTTATTGCCCATAGCACTGCCAGGCACGACAGTTTTTGAGCGGACAGGTGCTGTATTTTCTCCTTTGCCCTTTGTTGTAGCTGTCTGGATTGTACCTTCTCCTAGTGCTCTTTGTGCTGAACTGGCCAACTTTATAAACTGTGAGAGATTGGGAGGAGGAAGTAGGCATCAGCTTCGGGGATTATCGTGTTCTGTTGTTCTTGGACAGAGATGCCAAGGAAGTGAATCCAGATTGGGGAATGTTGGAATGTGTTTTTATTTTTAAGACAAATCCACATCTCTAGTGTCACTCTAGCATTTGCTGCACCGTGATTTCTAATACGATAACTTGTTTAGGTTACCAAGCGGGTTGCTGTCCCCTCTCCTTGTCTCCCGGAGACATCAGGTGCTCATCAGGCCCTCCACCCCACGCTGACAGAGGTTTGGAGTGGGGCCAAGATGAGGGGAGGACGAGCATGCCTGAGGTGAGGGAGGCCCACGGTCATGGGTGTTGCATTGAGTATCTCTTTTTGTTTTCCCTGATATGATAACCTGGTCTGTGGTCTTGCAGTACTTTGTCATCAGACTTGTTTTAGTGTGTATATATGTGACCCCTCCCATAAAGCATATATACACAGGTATTAAATATATTGCTCTATATAATATTATATGTGTGTGGTATCGAAGGAATCTTTTTAATGAGGGTAAAGGAAAAGGACTCGGGCAAGGAAACGCAGCATCTTCAGTTTAAATATGAAGACTTTTATTTGGGTTAGGGAAAGGGAGTTATTAAAGAGGGGAGGGTTTTATATAGATAGGTATAAATTCTGAGATGGGACAGGTTTCCCTGTTCATACTTTTGAAAGCCCCTGGGATGTTCTTGCAGTCCCATCTCAGTGAAAGAGTATTATACTGCTAAGCTTGTGAATAAAGTTTTAATGGTAAGTCTTTGCTTATGTTATTTAAAGGGACATTGTGAACGGCAGGAAGCTTCACACTTGGCTTCCTAGGCTCACTTTATCAAGTCAAGGGGATTTTCTTTGGCATGTTATGTACTCTCACCAGAAATGCTCAGTGCTAACAGCTCTACAGCAATTAAACCTGAAGTAAGTTGTAGGACTGCTTTAGTGGTGCATTTGTGAGACCCTGCAGTAACTCTCCCTTTTCTGTATTCATGTAAGGGGAGAGGAAAATTTTACAACGCAGAACCAAATCTGAGGGTAATTAACAACAGAAGTCATGCTTTAATTTTATAGCTTTAGAAGAAAATCTCATATCCCTTAAAATATCCACATATATACTCGCACAAAATAGAGACTTTGGTTTAGCTCAGCTTGTTAAAAGCTGAAGTTCTTATAGTAAAAATCCTTTCACATATCCTGGGAGGGATTTATGTGACACTGGTGTTGGGGTTAACCTGACCTTTACGGGGGGAAGAAAAAAAGCAAAAGATACCCTACTTAGCTTATATGAAATTTTGTATGTCAAAAGTGGATGGGTTTTAGCAAGTGAAAGGAGAAGATAGCAAGGGGATGCTGCAGTTCTGAGCTAGGTAGTAATGATTTTGAGTCCTTTAATATGTCTTTGTATTAATATAATTTAAGAATACCACGCTTTACTATTAAAAAAAAAACTTAGTATCTTTCATAAGGTCTAGTATCGGGATAATAATGTAGATGTTTTAACAACATTTTTGGTTTTGTTCTTAAATAAAAAAAACCAAACCTGCTTCTTTTAGCCTTTGTAATAGAAAATAAAAGTGTGCACTTTAAACCCTCTCCTGATACAGTGTGTGTTTGCATTTTTCAAATAGCCTGCAATGGCTTTATCCAGGTTTCAGATTTCCCTACTCTGAGGAAAATAAAGAGGTAGAAGAAAAGGGGGACTTCAGGCATTGAATCAATTACACCTGGTACCATCCTTCAGTCTAATCTACTGCTCTTCTTGGTGAATGGAAAATTGCATGTGTGTGCATGTGTATATAAACAGATGTGCTGTAGTTCTTCATTAGACCCATAGTTCTTGTGAATTTAAAGAGTTTAAAATTTTTGTTTCTGTCTCCCAAGCCACAGGAACCTACAGGCTCTGTATTAACACACAGATCCAGGTATTTGGGTAACTTGTGTTTTGAAACCTCCAGTAATCAAGTCTTGTAATCATCTCAATCTAAAAGTTGTTCTGCTGTGTAGGCCAGTCTGTTCAACAGGGTCAGCCAGTTCTTTTGCCTGACATAGTGCGCTCTGTGAGGGAAAATGCCCTTAGTCTTAGCCAACACGTCTCATGCAGGTCGGGCCATGAGAAGTATCTGTGCAGATTCCTGGAGAGGATGTTGTGCGGTGGGGATCACACTTGGGGCAAGAAGTCAGTGTGAAAACATTTATTAATAACACTTCTTTCACTAATCCATCCTGATGCAAATTACTCTCGGATTCCCAATGAAGCCAAAATGTGGCAAAGACAAGGAAGTCCCATGGGGACACCCTACTACTGCTGTATAAATTGCTAGAGTGACCAGAAGGTCATATCCAAAGAGACCTGAGCAGAGGAGGTTTGTTATGCATCTCCCTGCTGTGCCTGGCTACAAACACGGCAACTCAGATCCTTCTGGTCTAAGGAGGAGATGCTTGAATACAAGCTTGTAGCACAGAGGGAATAAGGAGCAAGATGCACTGTCAAGGTGCATCTACTGAGCGTTTTGTACATACAACTTGAGAGGCATTCGTTTTACCCTCTGCAGAGTTACTGAGCAAGAGTGCAGCTTTACCAGTACAATGGAGACCAAAACTGACAAATTGCAAAGCACACAAAGCATGAGGAAAAAAACGGACAGTACTAACACTGCCATGCATCTGTGCAGATTTGAGCCTCAGCTGTGAACACTTCACAGGTGTTTCTTCATTGATGAGCTAAATAGTAATAAAACAGAGGGACAGGTCTGGGTGGGAGTGACTGGTATGAGGGTAAAGTGGAAGCAGAAGGGTTGCAGGAACACAGGCTCGAGCAAGCAGCCATTTGGTGGGGGGCAGAGGATGGTGTTGAACAGACTTGGCCTGGTGCCTCTGGTATGGCTCAGGGTGGAGATCCTGTGCACAGCTAGCTTCTGGGGCTTCCTGGAAAGCTGTGGGAACTGCTCAGGAGCTCTGCTCTGCATCCTCATCTGGCTTCATCCCTTGCTCCCCAGGCCTGGAGGGGAAGGGCCAGGGCCCATCCCTTCCTGGTAGTCTCTCCCTCTTGCCTCCTGCTACTCTGCAGTTCCTCAAGGCAGGAGCAGCAGGTCCTGGTGCCCCCTGGGGCAGGGGTGTTTCCCCAATTCAGATCCAAGTGCAACAAGGATGAGAGAAGGGATCGGAGGAGGGATCAGACAGGATGCCAGCTCCAATTAACTCATTCCCCCACTGCAGCAGTCCCAGCCCTGGTTGCTCTTGGAACTGTCCCTTTCATGGGTGCTCCTCTCTGTAGTTTGGCTTACGGATGGCAGCACCTTGAAAAGCTTTACTTTTTCCTGAGAGCCTTGGGAAGTGCTGAATAGGAGAGAGTCCCAGGAAATAGGCTTGTTACCATCTGGATTGATGCTCCCAGAATGACATTTACCCACAGCTGGGGTGGAAACCTCTAAACCTAGATGCCAGGGTAGACTTGGCTTGCTTGGAACCAGAGAAACGTTTGATGCTGGAGGCGCTCTTTGGTGCATTTTGTTCTCTGTGGATTTCCTCTCTCTGCCTTAACTGTGGGCCTTCAGTAGTGCTGGGGCCCTCCAGGCATACAGTCGGGAAGGATGAAGAGCCGCATAGTTTCTTTGAATACCAAGACACACTCCCCCCTTAGTACTCCAGCAAAGCTCAGAGGGAGAAAGGGCAAGTCCTCTCTTCCATAGGAATGTGGTGGCCTCAACTTTCCTCAGCTGAGTGGCTTGAGGATAACTGCAACATGACTGGAGGAGGTGATGGGGATTGAGTTCTGAAGCAGTGTTTCAGAGGAGACTTTCAGCTGGCTGGGCTGGTTCAAGACCCAGGCATTCAGAGTTTGGCCTTTCAGGATCAGCTGCAGATGAGCTGCCAAGGCTTCTCGGGTGATCGGTCGTTTTCTTTGGACCCAAATCCCTCATGCAGACTCAGATGACTCCTGTATCTGTCTGTCCAATTCTGACCTCTTGAGCTGTGGTGCTGCAGGATGCCTGCTCCTGCTGGGGTCAGCATTGCTCTTGGGACAGGTGAGTGACACAGCCTGAAAAGGGATGGCTGAGGAATGGCTGAGATCACTGACACCCAGCCTCTTCATTTTGAGGAGGAAGTGTCCAGAGGAGCGTATATCTTCCTTCACCTGGTCTTCTTGCTGACCTGTCCAATGGTCTCCCATGGACCCTGGCAATTGTCCAGCAATTGCTCTCCTTGGATTTCCCCATCCTGCTTTAAATGCCTTAGTTTATTGCTACTCTTTGCAGGTTCTGGGCTCTGCCCCTTGCCAGGGGTCTGGTAAAGCTTGTTCAGAGAGCTCCCAAAGCAGGCTCTGCCCAGGCTCACAGAGTGTTTTGGGAGCAGGGAGATGCACAAAGGCAGCTCTAGATGTCCTTCCTGCCCAGGGCAGCACAACTTCTGGCAATCCAGCCTCTCACATTACCTCCCTGCCTACCACCTAGATTTTTGGCAAATGGCACCTCACAGGGGAAGGCCATATGCAGAGAGGAGCTGCCGTGAGTCTGGCTGCCACGTGAGCACCCTGAGAGGGAGGGGGAAGTCTTGGGGAGGGGGGAGAAGGAAAGCTCATTAGCTTTTGGCACTCATTTGGGGGAATTAGTTTTTAGAAGTCCTTTTGCCTCGGGCGGAAGGTGCAGGTGGTTCGTTCCGCGGAGCTGCACTGCTCAGGGGATCCTGGGCGCTGTGAGCGGGGCCCTCTCACCCCAGTAGGCACTGGTCCTGGCTGCCAGGACTTGTTTGCAGCAAAAGCAAGCTGCCGGCTGCCTCAGATGAAGGGCCGTATCTCTGCAGCATGGAGGGAGCAAGAGCCCATGGGTCCTCTGAGGGCCGTGCTGGGACGAAGGGCTGGCCACCCCGCAGGGATGCTGGCGGAGGGGTGGGCAGAGCAAAGGGCGCCAGGGGTGAGCCCTGTCCTCTGTCCTTTCTGCCCATCCTTCCTTCTCCACTGCATGGTCACCAGGAGTGGGGCTAACCCCGACCGCCCCTGCAGCGCTGTGCTAAGCTCTCAAAGGAGGGGATTATGAGATGGCAAAGGGTCTGCTCCTGATGTGAGGGCTGTCTCCCAGTTCCTGTCAGTGGCCTGTCACTGGGGATTAAGGCTTAATTCTCTGTCCGCATTAAACCTGGATCTGACCCATGCTTGTTGTGACAGGACTAATCAGTTCAGCCTCAGCCTTTTCTGCTGGGCAAAGCTGTGAAGGAGGAGGCTGTTCTTCTCCCACTCCTTTCTTTGTAGTTAAGCCTTTCTTTAATGGTAGCGAAAGGCATGAGAGAGTACAGCTTAGTGGTCACGCTCCCTGTCCCTTCTCCAGATACAAGAGGCACAGACTCTCCATAGCACACGTGCATGCTTGAATATATACATATACATGCGTATGCATGCATTCTGCCCTGGGAAAAGGCAGCCCTTTCAGAGGTGAGAAGGGGGTTCAGTGCAAGGCCTGGTCAAGCATGAGTGTCCGTGCTGCACATCGCCACTGTCAAAAGTACCTGAGGGGTTCTACGGTCCTGTTTCAGACACTAGGCTGGGTCTTCAGTGACTCAGCCAACACAGAGCTCCAGCCCTGCTTTTAACACACTCAGCTGTCCAGCCTCCTGTGCTGGCTTCTTTGCTCCTTCCCCACCTCCTTTTCTTTTAAAGTACTCTGCTCTGCACAGAGGTGGCTGCAGACCCACCTGCTCTAGCTTCAACCTTCCCCACTGCTGCAGTTGTGGGTGCCCTTGCAGCTCCACCAACGCCCATCATTGCTAGCAGCAGCATTTCGACCCCATAGAAAAAGAGGTGCCGGGATACAGGGCAAGTGTTCTTTCAGAAAGGCCGTGGCGAAACAGCCTGCCAGCTTTGGCCAAGGTGATAAAAATCCCCTATCAAGCCCAATGCACTGTGTAAATAAATTGGTAAATCCTCCACTGGAATCTGTCATTGGAATCTGTTTTTATTTGTCCAAGGAGCTAGTAAAAGAACAAATAAAATTACGGATGTGTGGTACGAGGCAGTGACTGACCTCCAGCAAATGGTTTGCCTGGATAAAAGGAAAAAGAAGAAACCGTTTACCACTCTGGGTTTAGTGTGAGAACTGGGCCCGGCGCCTTCACAGAGACCATGAGGAGCAAGTCTGATTTATTGGACCTGCAGCAGAAGATGTCCCTGTATGAGGCGATACGGAAATTTCCAAATAATGGCTGTGCAGCCAAAGTGAATGGTCTTAGGTGACTGAAAAAAAAAAAAAAGGCTGTTTTGAGAGCAGCAAGACTGGTAAAGCTTCTACAGGTTTCTACAGATTTTTGTCCTTATTTCTGGATACACCTTAGTGCAGTAACTCACCTTCTCCCTTGCCACACAGTCCCCTCAGTACTGCCAGCTTCTGCCTGTCCCCTAACTCTTGGATGCTGGGGCAGTACATGCTTTGGGGTCCCAGATACCAATGTACAAGCCTCAAAATCAAACAGAATAAGAGCAGGCTTTCTTTCTGAGGAGGCATTCATTTGATTTTCTCATCCATCTTTCCAGCCTATAAGATATTTCAAATTTAGATAGAAATAAACATTTAAATATATTTATCCCTTTGCCAAATTGGGTAGTAGGTTCAAAAATGGGTAGGGGAGAGATGGATAGATAGACAGATAGATAATCCTGTTGTGTAAGCTTTGTATTCTTAGAAAATCAGACCAAAAATGTTATCTATTTTCTAGGAGGAAACATTCCATTGGATTACCAAGCCAAGCTTCCATCTCATTTGAAGAAGCTGAGATAATAACAGTTACTAATAATAACAATTAATGCCTTATTTTGGTCAAATATCACTGCTGCTGGTGGGTTCCCCAAAGCCTTGCTTTAAGTTATCCATAAGAGACAATTAAGTTCCAGAGGTCAGAAAAATCAGTACGCAGCCTGGCGTCACCACCTGTACAAGACCCGTAGCACCAATTTGCAGGAGTTTCTGCCTGAGAAGGCACAGGCACGTCGCCGTCTCTTGGTTTGGGATGGAGGGTGGGTGCAAGAGACTGGCACAAGGAGGGTGCAACAGAAAGGCAGCTGCAGAAGCGCTGCTGACGTGGTCCTTGGAAGGAGCTGAGGGAGCAGGCCTGGGACTGAGAGAAAGAAGGAGACTTGGAGATGCGCACATCTCCAGGTCTGCACAAGGAGTCCCCCCTCGCCCAGCTCCCAGTAATAAATGGTGTGGTGTGGAAAAAGTCTGAATGTCCCAGCACTTCTGGGTGGTACAGGTAGCCACATAGGGAGACCTAAAGAAAAGATATTGAACATAACCCTGGCCTCTACCATTTGAATTGGCATTCCTGGAGTTTAGCTCTCTCTGTCACATTCAATGCACCTTTCTGTTTGCAACCAATTTAGGGCCAGTGTAAGTGGATTATGGCTGATCAAGTCTGTAAAAAAATGTGATGTTAAGGGCTGACTAGGCTTCTGAGTGATGAAGAGAAGCTGCTGAGACCTCTGCTAATAAGGGATTACAATAATAATAAATAACGATCTGATCTGATAACAGTGCAGCCAGCACAAACGATGCAATCTATGGCCATGCCTGCAGCTTTCCATGCTGACACAGGGCCAACACTTCAACTCCGGTCACTAAACCAGCTCAAGTGCTCTTCATGGCAGGGACACAAGGGAGGATGGATGCTTCCCACTGCTATGACTCTACTCCGTAGCAAGGTTTCTGCTTCCCCAGGGCCTAAAGTCAGGGCAGTGTTGATACATCCTAGTGATGTTGCTTGAGCATTTCTCCTGGGCAGGAGCTCAATTTTCAGGGATTATGAATCAAGAAAGATACACAGCATTGGCAGGGGACTTTGTGGACATGGTGAACACAAGCTGAGAAGTGTGCTCTTAGATCTCTAGAAAATAACTTGTAAATGTCCATTGACAGCTAATAATTAGAAATGTTAAGTGACAATTTCATGTTTCCTTTCAATAAACTCCTTCATTTGCTGAAGTAATAAATGTCAGTCAATTGCTGCAGCAGCTACTGTGAAGTCCTGGGGTGCCTCCAGACGTGCGGCCAGGAGTGTGCACAAGAACCCTCTTCTCCCTAACCAGGTCCATCCAACTTTAAAGACAGGTTTGAGCCTGAGGCAAGAATAGTCTGTCCAGCTGCACCTGGCACTGGACAGTTACCGTATTCCCATTCACTTTACCTTGTCAGTGAGCAACTGAGCCTTGGTAAAGGCCATCAGTCACCACCCTTTGGTGAGAAGCAGGCCTAGAGATGTGTGAAGATACTAGTTGCTCTCCCAAACGTTAGCAGTGCTTGGCAGCATTGAGTAACCCCACTCCCTTTGCCTTAACCAGCCAGAATGGCCAAGAAGATTTCAGGAAAGGCCACAACCCTCCTGGCTGGCAGGCTGAGCTGCAGGAACAAGAGACGTGGTTGTGCTTCCCTTGCTCCAAGCAGCCAGAATCCACTGATCTTTGAGACGCTCTGCTGGGTCTGCCCGCTATCTCCAGCTTTGGGCAAGTAAAGGACACCATAATGGACTGGAGTCTGTAGAAGAGTATTCTCCCAAAATGTTTTAACAGCTAATTGTTAGCACTGGTTCACTGTTTTCTTAT
>NW_020448564.1:1340297-1347261 GCF_003343035.1 Apteryx rowi
GGGGAAGCAAACCACATGGAAAATCCCAAGAGGTTTTAATGTAATTGTATCATAATTAAGAATTCTACCAAAGCATCTACCTTGTGATTCCTGAGCCCGGTTAGATTGGGATCTAGATCACAAAACTTCCCCAGCTAATTTGAAATTCCCAACCACCCAGACTAGCTAGGTAATTCTTTCTTCTTGTTTTCTTTGGATTAGATCAAACACATTTCATTACGGGACCAAACAGAAACACAGTGCTATTGGGGGTGAGCAAAACCTTATCAGTTTTTAAGACTCTAAATGCTGGGCCAGTGAAATACTTCAAGCATGAGAAAAGTCCTAATGACTTCCCTCAGGCCACTTCCATATTTAGCGTCAAGTATGGTTTTCAGACTTCTGTTGGACTGTCCCCAATAGCAGGGACTCAGAGACCGTGGTAGGAATACCCTGCTCCTAACAACTCATGCTGGCGCAGTAAGGCTGCGCTCAGCAAAGTGGACAGGAGCAAACTGAGAAATAAAGGCAGTTCTGTTCTAATTATCCCGCCCATCAAAAGGGAAGTCCCCGGCATGTGTAAGATGCTCCTTCCCAAGCCAGAGCCCTACAACAAACCAGATGAAAGATCGGACCTTTATCCTCCTGTCTCCAGATCACCCCTCCAACCTAAAAAGCTTTACTAACAGGAGGACTTCTGCATGCTCAAGACCTTACTTAACCAGGCTGTTTTCAGAGTATTTGCAGGGCACATGAACTCACTTGCATTAAATCACTGCTTGGGGAGGAGACTGCTAGATTTCTGATATAACTTTGTGTCACTTCTGAAGAGAAATTCTGCATTTTGGGGACAATGCAAACTTAATGAGAAAGATGCCTTACGTTGTTATCAGTATTCACTTAGGAGAGACAGACAATAAGTCTCATACCATATACAACAATAGTCACTATCTGCATCTCAGAGAGCTGAAAAGTTAGCAGGCAGATGCAAACAACATCTGTACATCTCCATGGGACAGTCTGTGCAGCTCAGAGCTCCTCTTCTCAGAGCCTCCTGAGAGCCCTTCAGAGGATCCGCTTGCTGTCATGTTTGCAGCTGATGTGCGTACCCCTGACTGTGTGTGTGCTTTTTCTTTTCACAGCATGTATATTTGTTATAACACCTTGGGAAGGAAAAGGGTGCTGCCTTTGCAAAGTTAGATAACTGGCCCAGTTCTTTGCAGCCGGATTGGTTGTGAGAGGCCCTGTAAAACCATGCTGGCCAGCAGCCCGGCCCAGCCCTGCTAGGCTGCGAGCTATTTCCACAATTGGCCACTTCAGAGTGGGAGCGGGGGAGGTGAAGACAGCTGGGCAAACTGCATCTCCACCAGGCTGCTTCCCTTCCTCCTCGGTTTTTCTCAGCTGGAGTTGTTTGGCAAGCCTGCTCCAGGCGCCTCCGAACCCCTCTCGCAACTCCCAGGAAAGCGGGTTGTGACGTCGGCAGCCAGGCACCTGGTCCTCCCTTAGCGTTACTAGTGTAGTCCCGGGACAGGCCATGTCAAGCTGCAACAGCTCTGGGGGCCCCGCTGCCCTGGATTTTCCCGAAGTCCTGAAGTCCCTGCTGGAGTACTCCTTACCCTGGACCAACAAAATGCCAGGTAGGATTGAAGTAACACATGCCTGTTTTTTTTTTCTCCTTCCCCTCCTTAAATTGCAAGGCGAGAAGGGGGTAGAAGTGCTTGTCTGCTGCAAGCCTTTCGAGGGTGTGCTTCCTCCAAGAGTCCAAGACAGACGGGGAGTTCTGGCACTGAGCATGTTGTGCAGCTAGGAGGAAAAAAGGCAGCAGTGGACTGATTACAAAATCAGTCAAGAGTGCTGAGCTCCTGATCCTTTTAATCTCTGTGCTCAGCTACTTCTTGGAAACCCTCAAAGCTTTGTGCACAGAGGTTTGGGCACAAATCTCTGTGCTCATGTAGCAGTGACTTTCAGGATTCCCAACCAGGTTGTCCCTTGGTTAATAACTTCTGATCTTCTAGACGTTGCCACTCCCTAGATGTGGACTGTCAAGGTAATCTGGCCCATGTGGGCAAGGTGATTCTGCGCAAGCTTTGTGTTTGATGCTCCAGTTGCTAATCAGTGGAAAGCTGGGGTAGGGAACAAAATGAATGTCGTGGGTTTTTTGCAAGAGCACTTCTGTCTTCCTAGGCTTTCCTGCTCTCTGTGCAGTGTTGTGGAAAACAAATGGAAATGACCTAGGAGATTATTTAGTCTGGGCTTCTGCTGTGCCTCGGCAGTGTTGGGCACATCTCTCTTGCTGGATATGCCCCAAGTGCCCCTCATGTAACCTAGGGACTCTCTTGCTTTTGCATGGGATGCCACATGCCCCTCTCAGACTGCTTTTTGGTTGCTGTGTTTTAATGTTTGTTGCTGAGTGCTGAGGAGGTGTGTGGGAACACCTTGGCACAACAAGCTCATGTCTAGGCATGAGTGAGTCAAACTCACAGAAACGAATGTGCACTGAGTCGCTGTTCTGTAGGGAATTGCTACCAGGACACACAGACAGCTCTGCAGTCTCACAGGGCAGTGTGACCAGGAGGTGGGAGCAGAAAAGCCAGCCACACGATGAAGAGGGATCCCTGCTTTTGCCCTGGGGTTGACAGTAGAGAAGGATGCTGCTGTGACAGTAAAGTATTTATGGCAGGAAAGGCAGCTGCCTAGACTCAGTGAAATACAGCAAGCCCTGTGGCACTGGCATGGCTCCCTATGGGAAAAGGGTTATTAGGACATGGGGAGATTCCTATACCTCCTAAGGGGCTCATTTTGTCACATTGCTCTGCTGTTACCTATGAGTTGGCTCTCTTCTTTGCTGAGACTTTGCACATTAATTGGGTTGTTTACATATCATATGGTATGAAGCTGGGTGTCTGGACCAGGGCATGTTTTCAGAGCTGACTGATGCCCAGGTGGAAAGTTGACCTGGCTGGAAGGAAGCAGTAATGACCAAGGGAGGCTCACATGGTGCAGAGCCTTGCTGTGCCTAAGCAGAAGTTAGGCTGGCTCTCCTAGATCTCTGGTCTTCAGAGCCAAGTGGATTGAATTAATCCAAGGGAGGAACATTGGCAAGATTTATCTGTTTGGCAGTGAGTTGGAGTGTGTATGTTGGGGGGGGGGAAGGGTGTCAGGGAAATCAATGGTTTGCAGAGGGAATAATTTAGTCCTAACTGAATGTGGCTTATTTGGCAGCTTTCTTCCTCAGCCCCAGGACCACCCTGCCTCTCGGCCTTACCTCCTGTAACTCTTAGAAATGTCTTTATTATACTGCTTGCCTCCCAGGGCCAGTGCTCCCGTCACAATGCCTTCCCACAGAGCTCAATTCCTTCTTTCTAGGTCTTCATACCTACACATTAGCCTCCTGGATTTGCTGGGTCTGTGGTCTCCATCTGACACACATTCTTCTATCCAAAAAAGCCTCCCAGTGAGGCTAGCTGTATGTGTCCCCCCGTGCCTAGGGCTGAGCTGCTTCTTGCTTGGCTCCCTGCTGCATCAGAGCTGGGCTGTTCGGCATCATCTGGCCCTGACAAAACTCCCAGCAATAACAGCCAAAGTCACTGCATTCCTCTCCTCACATCTCATTGTCTTCCTCTCCTTCTCACCCCCAGAACAAAATAAAAAGTGTACAAGTCTTAGGCAAATTCCAACTCAATCAAGAAGGTACAACTGATGCCGCAATGTCCACTTTGTGCTGGCAGTGACTTGAATACTTAATCCCTGGAGGCAACAAGGAAGAGCTCTCAGAGTAACCTCCCTCCTTGCTGGCAGGGCAGAGCTGTTGCCCGGGCAGGGTGCTGTGAGAGGCAAACCACAGGAATGCTCCCCAGGATCTCCCGCCTTTGAGCCGAGCAACTAATGCTGTACAAGTTAAACCATCTCCAGGCAGTCACATCGCAGTGATGGTGCAAAGTGAATCCTGATGTTCAGCACCATTGAGTGGAAACGTGCAGGAGAAAGGGGAGGGAAAAGCCCTGGAGGTGAAGGTTGCTGAGTGGGTGTAATAACCTCCATTCATATAGACATTCACCAGCAAAGTAGTTGCCATTTAGATCTGCGATGTGGGGGAAGCACACGCAGTGTGTTCCTTGAAGGAGCTATGTACAGTACTGAGACACAGTGTCATCCCCGGGGGCTTCCAGCATTGACAACAATGGAACAAAGCAACCATGAGAGCTGCAACTGAATGGGAAGCCTGCAGCCAGCCCCACTTTGGCAAAATCCCCTCTCCCTGTTCCTAGAAGCTGCTCCTTCTCAGCTTCAGTAGGTTGTGTTCTCTTGTTAGCATTTAGGACTAGCTGTTTTCTCTATAAAAATTTCACTATGAATCAGTTGCCCCTTGTTGAGCTATGTGTGCTGCCTCTGCCATGTGTGGTCTGACATCTGTGTTTCATTGCCCCATGTGAAATGGCATCTCTGTTTCACGTATATGCCTATTTCTTCTGCCAGCTGAGCTAGGCAAGACAGATGGAGCCCACGGAGGGCAAGTAGCAGCCAGAAGCATGACCTGCTCTGTGTGCTTCTTGCAGCTGGGTTTATCAAATTAAGCCCCTTGCAATGATACATTGACCCAGGCTGTTCCAACTTCCTGGACAGCATCCTATTTTAACAAGGTGGCCATTTCCAGCTCAATGGCAGGCAGAATATGCACAGGAGTTGTGTCTCCAGTTCCACCCCTGTCCACACATGGCAGCAGCTTCTGCCTCCCAGGCTACATGGGAGAATGAGTAGTTGGCTGTTAGTGAGTGTGCATTCCCTGAACAGCTTCCCTGCCCACCCTGAAGGAAAAGGAGGTGGTTGGATGAGGGCATGCACTGGGCCACACTGTAATAAAACAAGGGGGAAAGCACCTGCCACATGTGACTTCCAATCCATTCCTTTTCCCGGGGTGTGCAGGGAGGAATTCAGATCTGATTTTGTGTCATGACAGACCACTAGTGTTTATTAGCAAGGGTCAGGTCAAATTGTGCCACGCAACTGAGATGAAATGTCTGAGGTATTTTGGGAGTCTTGTTGAGGGAGGTTTGTGGAGGGACAGCTGAAACAAGCAAATGTTTAACTGAGCATCTACCCTGGAGGAAGAGGTGCCTGAGCATAGAAAACTCTCCCCAGTGGACTGCACACATGGCTTCTCTGGGTGAAGATGGGGTTATCCCAGTTAGGTTGTGCACCCTTTCCTTTCACTGCTTGCAATGCTATGCAGTAGGATCTCTGGGGCCAGCCCTTCTGCAGCAAGAGGCAACTGCTGATGGGAAAAGCCTGTGGTTGCAGCGTCTGTCACTTCTGTGAGCTTGTTCATTCTGCAGGAGAACCTCCTTACTATCTGCCTGCGCTCTTGGGGATGAATTTGGCAAAATGTACTCCCTTTTTGTGTTCAGAAGCATAAATCCCAGCACASCATCCCTGTCACTGGAACAGGGGGATACTTGGGGAATCAGAAGGAACAGTGCTGAGGACTTGCGTGCCCCAGATTCACATGAGCACAGGAACTCAAAACGACCCTCTGTGCACAGCACGGGGATCCCCATATCTTGAGCAGCCCAGCCACGTCAGCCCTCCAGCCTGAATCCTGGCCATCCTCCCCTCGAGTCACAGGCTGGGAGCAGCCGCAGTGAAGTTTCTCCCCTCTCGCTGCTAACGTTATATAGGGCACACAGCTGCTGCTGGCGCGATGTAGGACAGAGGAAGATTAAATCCAGGTCATGTGGGAGAGGTGATCTCTGGATCCAAATAAGGATATTTTAAAATCAGCTGAAGCGCTGACCCCGGCTGCGGAGCGGCGGGCGCTCCCGCCCCAACGCGTGCTGCCACCAACGGCCGCGGCGATTACGCAACCGCCGTAACGGCGGCCCCACCGGCGCCGGCGGCCGTGGCTGCCGAGCCCAACGGGAGGCGGGAAGAGCTGGGGCTGAGACGGGGCTCATAAACGCCGCACGGCACCGGTTGCCGCCGCCTAAGCAGAGTCCCGGTATCCTCACGCGGCCCCTCGGCCAGCCGGGGTGGGGGAGGGGCAGGAGCGCCCGTTCGCGCAGGCGCAGAGGCGGAGCGGCCTGTAGCCCTGCCCCCCTCCCCCTCCAGGGAGGCGAGACTCGTGCGCGAGCGGGCGCGCGCGCCGCAGCAGGCGCTGCTCCTCCGCCGCCCACGCGCGGGCTCGACTCCCCACCCCGCCCCCCGCGGCCCTCCATGAGAGGGAGCAGCTGGCAGTGACGCAGCGCCCCGGAGGAGGTGCGGAGCGGGCGGGGTCTCGCCATGCTAATGAGCCGCCGGAGCCTGCCCCTGCACGTGCCCCGGCGGGCGAGGGGCGCGTGCCCGCGCGGGCCGCGGAGGGGAGGGGAGGGCGGGGCTGGCCCGCCCGGGACCGCCCTTCGCGAGGCGCGAGCCAATCCGAGGGGCGGGGAGGGCGGGGCGAGGCGAGGCGATTTGGACGGGGCGGGCGCTCGCGCTCATGAATAGTGAAAGAGCCGAAGAGCGTCAGCTGGGCGCGCATGCGCTATTGCCCTCTCGGGCGCTGTCTTCTCGGGCTCGTCGGTGTAGACGAGTCCCTGGGAGCTGTCGCAGCCTCGCGCCGCAGCCGTGGACGACCGTTGACAGACGTTCAGCCGCCCGCCAGCTTGCGGGGAGTATGCCCGGCCGCGCCGCGCACCAGGAGGCGGCGGCGGCGGGAGGAACAGAGCCCACTGCAGCCGGGGGGAGCGCGGGGGCCGCCGCGCAGCAGGAGCAGCGGGGCCTGGCGGGAACCTTCCCGCTGGTGCTGAAGAAACTGATGGAGAACCCGCCGCGGGACGCGCGCCTGGGTGAGAGCGGGAGCGCGCGCGGGGCCGGCGGGATCGTGCGACACCCTCTTTCCCTCCCCCCCTTTCTCCCCGCCTCCCTGCCGTCTTCCCCGCCCCGTGCTTCGGAGGGCGGGACCGCCGGGTCACGGTGGGACTGGCTCGGGGGGGGGGGACACCCACGGGAG
>NW_020448564.1:1347397-1369650 GCF_003343035.1 Apteryx rowi
CGTGCCTTAAGCCTCCCCCGTTCTGCGCGCCAGCATCCGTTCTCTCTGCCGCCCCCCGCGCAAGCATCTGTGCGAAGGTGCCGGCGGCACGAGCTTCCAGCCCGCTGGGAAGGGCTCGTCCTCCCGGGCCGCGCGGCCACCAGCCCTGCTGCGCTCCGGCCTGTCCGGCTGGGGCGGGCCGCACCGGCTTGCCTTTTCGGAGGCGCAGAGCAGCAGTGGCTGCCCCCCGCGGCAGGATCTCTCCTCAACTGGCCAATGCCACCGAAGAATTAAAGTGCCGCGATTTGCCTTTCAGGTGTCTGCTTTGCACAAAGTATGCCTCAGATATGAGGACTAGGTAGAATTCACAATCTGGCACTCTTATTTTATTCACTTAGCTGTCTGGTGGCTTCCTTACTTTGGGACATACAGTAATAGTCAGGGGCAGCATTGGAAAGGTTTCTGGTCTTCCTTGGCCTCAATTGCTGAAAAGTTGTATGACAACGTGCCTAAAATGCAAATCTCTTCCCTTCAGATTAGGTTTGGTGATAATCCATGAGGGTGTAACTGATGATCTTCACATGCAATCCTGTATGGGCTGGAGCGCGTGTGCTCGCTTGCTCGCTCTCTCTCTCACCCTCTCACCGATTATGCAGGTGACAGTTGTGTAAATAAACAGTGCTGGTGTTTATAGTCTTCATTCCCAATGGCACACTGATTTTTTTTTCACCTGACAGTAGTTTTGCATTTCTGAATATCAATTTGATCTTGAGTGAGCTTGAGGTTTATCTTCATTGCTGTAATGCCGTGTGCTGGTTTGTAATACAAATGAATCCTTACATCTAGGTATTTTGAGACTGACAATTGTTTTTGGAACATCAGACTGTATCCAGGGTAGACAACAGTTCAGGGTTAGCAAGATTGTTCCTAACTAAGATCCTTTTATTTTGTATGTCTGACATTACACAATACTTTGTTGATGTATCCATCTTGTGATTCTGCCAAACGCTTTTTCCTCCTTTCTATTCAAAAAATTCTCAGCCTCTAATAAAGGTTTTGATTACGTTGCTATGGTACAGGATGGTGTGATAGATAGAATCTTGAATCTCCAGTGTTATGAGAGTTCTTAAGATATTTTCTTCACCAAATCATTTTTAAACGACAGTGCTAGTGGCAGTGCTACCAGGAACAATTTAAGTAAGTATGTGAAATTATAATGGTAGCTGAATGGGATATGGAGGCTTTATTTTAGGGGTGGTGTTTCTGTTGCCCACACCTGTGTGATTTAGTATGTGGAGATGTAGAATTTTTAAGATTAATATGAGCTTGCGATCTTGCATTGTTATCAAATTAGAAACTTTTGATGTTCTTGCTTTCACTAGATGACCCTGTTCCTGCTTGGGAAAGTACTCAATATTCTAACACTTGATAGTGAGTCCATTGAATCTTGATTACTCCTCTCCATTCATGCTGCAATCAAGTTCAAATTGCTATCATTCTTAAAACTATCCATGGTCTTCCTTAGCCCATCTCATACTGTTTCATTTCACACTGTGCAACTTATTGTTTTCTGTTTATTTTGACATCTGTGGCTTTTTTTTGTTTGCATATTTGCAAAACAAAAAAAAGACAAACGGTGAAACCTGTGTTAACAGGTAGTTAATGTCACAAAAGACCTCTCAGTAGAACTATGACTGTGCTAACTTCAAATGATCTTTGCTGTATCTTCTGCGCCTTTGCATTCTACAGACAGAACCAAAGTGTTAGAGATGCACTAATTCACTTAATACAGTGGTGTGTTTTCAGCAGACTTTCTGAGAAAGGGCCATATGCCTTTTGTCTGGTTTGCCTGTTGACAAAATATAATTTCCTGCATTATTCTGAGAGAAAGAGTATCGGCTAGCTGCAGTGTCCATTTATAGTCTCCACCATGGGTTTTGCGACTGCCTTAGGTAATTTGATTACCCATAAGCAAGCAGGTTTTCTAATCCTTCAGAGCAATGGAGGAAGACATCCAGTCCCAACTGAATGCCATCATCTTGAATACCCTGCCTTATACCAAGTATATCTGACCAGCCTTGCAGTAAACTATTGCTATGGACATTATATGTATTGAAAAAAATAAAAAAAATAAAGACACCTTCGATGAGGTAAGGGAAGGGAATTAATATTCTGGAGCAGGAGTATAGGTCTGTCCTATCAGTAATAAGCTACTGCATGCTCTCCAATCTAAGGCATGTCCTAATCGCCAGTTGCATGCTACTGTGGCAGGAGGAGCACCTCAGCAAACATCACAGTAATGGGCATCAGGAATTCATAACCCTATAACCTATTTTGTTCCACTGCCAAAAGTTGCACTGAAGACATATGGAAAAATCAGCCTTAGTCTGCATAGTGTTTTTAATATAGTATTATCGTGTGTGTGTGTGTGTGTGTGTGTGTGTGTGTCTGATGAAGAAGAGGAGGAATTTTGTCAACTATTTCTTCTGGGCTGGATACCACTTGAATGGCCTAAATATCTGTTTTTCCTTGGGAGAAAAACCAGCAGGGTGTAGAATAAAACTCTTTCCAGGTTGTTGCTTTTGTCTAAAACTCCAGTATTTTCCAGCCTTTCATGAACTGGAATGCTCAGTTGTTGTTGTCTAAATTATTTAGCATAGACTGCTGATCTCTCTGTTAATAGCAGATGTATGGACTAGTTAACAGGCCACAGTAGCAGAATGAGGGGACTAAATCAGACATGAGCTATCAGCTACAGAAGTACAGTCCAGATTTATCAGGGTGACCTTGAATCACTGCAAATGGAACCTCTTAGGATACTGCAGCTCTGTCAGGTAATACCTGTTTACCCTATAAATATCTTGAGAGAATTAATGTTTCAGGTCCCTGTGCTGGGGCAGGCGGAAGCTCCCCCTCAAGATGCAAGAAGTTAATTAATGTTTCATTAGATATTGTGCACCCAGCAGGATGTTGTGCAGCAGGAATAAAGATAAAATGAATTGAAAGAAAGCCAGTGGGAAAATGTCAATGTAAAAATGATTGTACAACAGTTTTATCTTTATATGTGCCGTATTTGAAATACATGGGCACTCAATATGCCTGTTAACTCTTGCTATTTTAATCTGTTTCAGATATTGCTGTTAGAAGTGAGGGGGGAGAGAGAGACAGCATAGCTAAACAAAGACAATGTTGGGGGCCCAGTGTTTGTCCGGTTCTCAACATATAGTAAAAGGAAAAAAAATTCAGATGATCTTCTCACAGGAAGAAAGGATCTAACCTGGTGTGAGCCAGGGAAGACAGCAAGAGGAAGTTGGAAAGACCACAGTCTTTTGGGGTTACTGAAGTACAGTGGGATGATGGTGCACATCTAAAAGGCATTAAAAGATCTGAGAAGAGACAGACCTGTCAACAATATAGTCTTTGGGCATCTATCTTCTGAAAAATATTCTTAAGCTTTGTATTTAGTCCACTAACTGTTAAGGTTTCCTTTCTCCTCTGTTGTCTGAGGTGTTGCATTAGATGCTGCAAAACAAAAGCACTGTTGTCTTGTGTTAAAACTGGCATAGTTTATAATGGAATACTGTTGTTTTTAAGACTAAAGTATGTTTTTTTTTTTTCTTTTAATTAATAGGCATTTTGAGTCAACATTCACAAGATGTTTTCTCTACCACATTGATCAAAATAAAGTGATTTACAAAGTCATTATTGTCCCTGTGTTTGTCTTGCTGTTGTCTTTATTAGGTTACTGTCCACAATTGCCAGTCAGAATCTGGGTTCCGTTATGCTGGGCACTATGCAAACTGTATGCTCCTTAAAGTTTGATATAAAATGGCAGTTCCAGTTTGGTGGGATGTGCTTCACTAGTAAGTGACATCATGGTGCAGAGCAGGAAGAAAACTTAGGCTGTGCATTTACTGGCTTCGGTGAGGAGCTGTTTGAGAAACAGTAATTGGATCATGCCTGTTAGCCTGCACATCTTGCAGTCACTGACCAAGGAAATGGTAGGAGAGTTAGTGGAAAGGAGTTCATAACAAAGATAGAAGTTGGGAGGTTGGAGTGTAGAGGCAGCAATGGGAGGTGGCAAGGGGAAAAGCCCAAAGCTGCAAGATGTTGTCAATAGCAAAGCTCAGGTCCAGGACCCTCTGATCGAATTTAACGTGCTCTTTAGGTACTCACTGTTAGTCCCAAGTCTGTGGCTGGTAAGTATTTTTTCAGCTGTTCATTTTGAAATCTGTATCTTCTTTGGTTGTAAAATGTTCAGAGTATGGTAGATTGAAATGATATAGAATGGAAAGCTATACAAAGTAAATTATGCTTTTCTGTTCTTTAAACCATAAAAAGCTCATTCTGCCTCAGTTCTATACCTGCTAAGGCAGCAGTTGAAGGAATGCTGGTTTTATCAGAATAGGGTTTATATAAGTAGGCTTTTCTGATTTACAGCAGAATTTAAAACTCCCTATAAAGTAAAGTACTCTTTTAAATGTACGATAGCCACTCTAGAATATCCTAATGCCTGAAGTTTGTGCATTTTATTGGGTTGACCTGTGTGAATATTGGAGATCGTAACTGGTCCAGTATACGTCTCTGGACTCCTCCTTCTGTTGAACTAAATGTTTGTCTGCTTCCACAGTAAGACCCAATTTGCCACTGATTAGAGTTCAACTGGTGGCCTTTCCTTTTGATGGCAGTGCTGGCTCAAGTAGTCCCAGCCCCCTGCTTCTGCAGTGCATCCTTGGCTGTGCTGGTAAAACTGCATGGTTACGTACAGAACTGGATTGGGAAACTGACTTGGATTTTTTTCTTTTTTTTTTTCATCTTATTGTCTAAATTAAAGAATTATTCTCAACTTGAATTTTCTGCTGGGATTCTGTTCCAGACAATTGTTAAGTTTCAGTAACTATGGCAAGCATAAAGACTGCCGTTTTTCTATAATGCATGACCTGCAGCATAGTAAATGGAGAAAATTTCATCCGTCTTTTGGGGCTCTGGGGTGTTAAAATGTTCCTTTAAAAGCTCATCTTCCACTACCTTATTAGACAGCTCCCCAAAGAGTGAAAATTGTATATAGGGATTCTGAGCTATCTGCAATGAAGAGCATTTGAAGCTATTACTTTGTGTGAACATGCTGAGTCACTTTAGAAAGAAATGCTTCTAAAATACTGAGCAATAGTGGTTCAGGTCTTCTGATGTTATGTGGGCCTTCTGACTAAATTTCAAATCCAATCTGAAAACCCGTATTCCTTTCTTGTTTGTACTGAAATATTTCTCTGTACATCCTTTCTCTTGTACCTAGAATAAAGTACACTGCTTCCTCAGTGTTTTCTTAATGGCTTCCACTGTAATCCTACTTATCCACAGTCACTTTCCCTGTCTTCCAGGATGAGTCTGTGGAAAAAGAGGCTAATTTGCAGTGCCTAGTTGTTAATAAGCTAGCTGCAATATTATGTCACTCCTTGGTAAGTTATCGCAGCAAAGATACTAATCTCCAAGGCTACTCAAATGTCTGTGGTCTAGCTGTCACAGGGAGACAGAACACTCAGGACTGAGTTACATATGAATGCTGCCTTTAATGTTTGTTTCCTCAGACCATGTCATGAGGCAAAAAAAAAAAAAGCTTACTAAATTTCCTTTCATGAGATCTTTGTTAATTCTTAAACTTTGAGTCTTTCCTGTGCTGCAGCTTGTACAGTGACCACTTGTATCTTACAGATAAAGAGAAAGAGAAGATAAAACTTGAGGAAGATGAAGCAGCAGCTGCCAGCACTATGGCAGTCTCAGCTTCCCTTATGCCACCCATTTGGGACAAAACTATTCCTTATGATGGAGAGTCTTTCCACCTGGAGTACATGGATCTTGATGAGTTCCTTCTGGAGAATGGAATTCCTTCCAGCCCTACTCACCTGGATTTGAACCAGAATCCACTCTTGCCTGTGGCTGAGCTGGAAGGAAAGGAGTCTGCCAGTGCTTCCACTGGTTCACCTGCATCATCATCATCTACTGCAGTTTACCAGCAATCTGAAGCGGCCTCCAGCACAGGTAGATGGAACAGTTTGGGGCTCTGTGAGGGATTTTTCTTGTATCAAAAGGCCCCTCCTCAGACTGAAGAGGGGACATGTTAACATATCCATGTTAGCTGTTGCAGGTTAAACAGCACAAACATACTTGGTTTAGAGCCTTAGTCCACATGTCAGTTCATGAAGATGCTGCCTCTCCCTGTCTCTCAAAAATGAGTTGGTGTCCCTGAGTGTGCAGTTTTTCTCCTTTGAAAGCAGAAGAGCTGAAACACCAACAGCTGCTTTCTTGTGATTGCCAATCTAGTGAGAAGCTGGATGTGTGGAGAACATAGTTTCTCAGATTATAGGTTATTTTACAACAGATTTGATAGTTTGTGATAGGTCATTCACTCTACCTTGGTGGTTCAGTCTGCTTGGGTAAACTTATGCCCACTTAATGTACCTCAAATAACAATGCTTGACAGAAAAATAATGAAGCAGTCTTTCCTTGCTAGCTTGTGAAATGTGATGTGTCTTTTGGAAGAGGTTTGTTTACGGTGCAGTTTGATGTTTTGTGGCGCTTTGAAGTGGGTATGGTGGAAATGAGAAAAACAAAACTGTGTAGTTAAATGGTGCTAGGAAACTTCTGATCTTCATGAGAAGTATGGAGATCTTCTCTATGGAAGAATTTAGCAGCTCAGTTTGCTCAAGATTTGAATCCTAACCATGATAGCCACTAAATTTACACAGTGCTATTTTTATGAACAGACTTTATGGAAAGCATTTTTCTTGGTGACTCTTCCTCTGAATCTGAGAGAGAAACAAGGTGTGGCTTTTTTCCCCATTTTTTTATTTTTAGCCAGTAATGTATGAAAAGATTTGTTCATTGGTCTCTTCAGATTGCACCGACATTTGCAATCCATCTGTATGAAGTCTGTAATCAAGCTATATAAATATGGCCACAGTATAGTTCTTGTCTCCAGTATCCTGAAAGTTCCTGTGAAAGCCATCTATCAGCGTCAGGCCATTGTTGGGACACTTCTGTCTCCGCATAGCAACAAAGAGAATACTATTGCATTTGTAGAAAACCTATGTTCTTTTTAGTTCTTTATTTGGAAATACTATCTTTTCTGACCTTTGAAGGACTAAGGGAATGGGGTCTCCAAGCAGGCTGGTAGGGTAGGGCTTTCTAAGCCACAAAGCTCAGACTGATTAAAGTTTCTTGTTTCATGCTGTTGTGGCAATGGCTTCTAATGTGTGGTTAAGTGTGTAAAGCATGTAGTTTTTGTTGAAGTATTAACTCTGTGCCACACCTATCTATTCATGTCTGTTAGCCTGGCATATATTCCTAGAGCTTGTATTATTATAAATAATAAACTGGACTGAGTAGCTTCTCTCTGTAATAGAAGTTGTACGGTGTTCTATCCAGTACCGAGCACACCTTAGGGAAATAATACTGTAGGACAATCAATAGAGGTACACAAGTTGGCTTCTGAAATAATTCTCTTCATCCTGCTCAGTATATTATGACTTTTTCTGTTTTTGCTAGAGTCCCCTCCACAAAATGAGAGAAATACTCCCAGCCCCATTGATCCTGACTGCGTAGAAGTTGAGGTGAATTTTAACCCTGACCCTGCTGATTTAGTGCTGTCCAGCGTGCCTGGTGGTGAGCTCTTCAATCCTCGCAAGCACAAGTTTACTGAAGAGGACCTGAAACCACAGCCTATGATTAAAAAGGCCAAGAAGGTTTTTGTCCCAGATGAGCAAAAGGTAACAGATTTATTACTGCAGATTTCTTTAGGTCCTCATCAAAGTTTTTGACTCTTTGCTCAAACATTTTAACATACAAAGCTAATGTGCCATACCTACATGATTGGGCAAAAGCACTGCCAAAACAGAAGTAGCGAGTCACTTGGTGTTCTTGCTGTTTTGTTGGTTCGGCATCATGAGCTAATTACTGGGCAGGAGCAACTTACAATGTTATACATGGAAATTAGAAGAACTATCAAGTCACATCCTCATTCACTGCATTTTTGAAGACCAGTGTATGCATTTGGCCAGCATTCTGTCTGATCCAGTTTTAAGCAGCCCAGACAACAGACCAGATTGCTTTCCATGGAAGTTGATTCCTGAATTGAAGCGAAGTAAAGAGAGCATTTCAGTTGGACAGCTTCTTAGTAGCCAAGTCTTTTAATCTCCCTAGTTTTAGCCATGCCCTCAGTTCATCCTGAAAAAAGCCTCACATAAGGATGAAATCTTACAGTACTATGTAACCTATATTCTAGTGTCTGAGCCTTGAAACCCAAAGATGATGATTCTTCAGTATAGCAGTTAGTGTGACTACCATTATACAATTAAAAGGTGTCTATTTGATATAAAATGCCAGATTGACAGACTGGCATCTCTTTTTCTTTTTCCTTTTTCCCTATAGGATGAAAAATATTGGACAAGGCGAAAGAAGAACAATGTGGCAGCAAAGCGTTCCCGTGATGCTCGGCGATTAAAGGAGAATCAAATCACAATTAGGGCAGCCTTCCTCGAGAAAGAGAATACGGCCCTGAGGACGGAGGTTGCAGAGCTGCGCAAGGAAGTGGGGCGATGCAAGAACATTGTTTCTAAATACGAGACCAGATACGGACCCTTGTAAGCACACCCCTTTTCCTTGTTAGGGCTTCTTGTTTTAGCCTCTTAGACTTCTCTGCCTTCTGTAGAGACTCCCAGAAATAAAGTTTGTGGAGGCTTTGCTATTTTTGCATCTATACCAAAAAAAAAAAGTTTCTGTTGGCACAACTTGTTCAGGCCCTTTCCTGATCTTGTGTTGCCAAAATTTAAGTGTCATATTTACAGTTTTGTTGTTAACACTGATAGAGCACTTTCTGATGTTATACAAGAGAACAGATTGACCTGTCTGGAGGAATAGAGGTGGATATCTCCTGACTGGACAGGACTCTTGCTTTCTGTTCTAATCTACATTTTAAGTGGAGAAAGAGCCCAGGACTTTGGTCCTTGTGGGTGTTGGTTGTGGGTGGGGTTTTTTTAATTGATTTTTTTTTTTTTCTTCCTTCCTTCCCCCTTTCCCCTGCCCCAGTTGAACTGTAAAACATAACTTTAAGATGTTGCTGGGCAGCATCATGAAATTATTTCCTCTCCTGTTTAGGAGAGGAAATGTGCTTTCTCCTTTCCCAGAGAAGGGCTCTCTGCTACTGTTCAAGAGGAACAGGGGAACCTTTAAGACAGAAAATATTCAGTCTCCTGTAGAAATGGAGGTATTTTTAGGTTAATGAACATGTGTTTATGCAGACCAGAGTCAGTGCATATTGATAAAATACTGCTTAAACATCTTGGTAGGTTCTAATTCTGGATATCTTCCAGAAACACAGGATAGAGAACAATGGGGATCTCCCACTTTACAGATAGGGACAAAATAATTTGGGGGTTAGGTTGTCTTCCCCCTCTATCCCCTCTCTTTTTTTTTTTTCCCCTAAGAGGAACTTCCCTATTCTTGAACTGCTGATCGTGCAGCATGTGACACCTAACTGGGAAGTAAGGGAGATGGTTCCATTTAAAAAAAGAAAAAAAAAAAAATGTCTGGCTCATTAGGCAGGACCTTGGGGCCCATCTGTTTGGGAATTGCCAATACATTATGGTTTAGAAGGAGGGTTTTTTTTGTTTTAAAGTAACAGATAAACCAGCCACCATCACTTTACTGCACCTTACCTGTTGTGCAAGAGCTTGCGAAGGACTTGTGGTCCTTTGGCTTGTGAATGTGCTAAGGAACAAGCCACACCCATTCTGAACATTAACTGCTTACTCCACTATCTCCCGTGTAGCTGCATATCTCATCTCTCCATGCCTGCTGGTTCTCTCTCCAGCAAGTTTCCTGCTACAAAGTTATCACATAAGACTTGCCCTCTTGTAAGTAATCCATTCTCAGCACCAAACGCTGCTTCAACAGTATGTGGTGTTAAAAGAAAACTGTTCTGTGCGACCTTCTCCATGACCTCCAACTGCAAGAACCAGAAACTTTAATAGAAGTATTTGTTTAGAAGTCATCTTAACAGGGCAAGCATCTTAAGATAGTGGCTATGTTAGAACTCCTAAGCTATGCTTCCTGGACTTGTATTTATATTAGGGAGTAAATGTGGGACAGGTGATGTTTAGGCTAGTTTCCAAATCCCCTATTGAAATCTGAAAAGAAACCCCAGCACTTTTTATATACTTTTTAATATTAAAGGCTTCTTGCCTAGCTTGTCTTTTAAATGCAACATGGAAATTGGAGACCAATTGTATGTTGACTTAAACAAGTGGAGAAACAGGCTTATTCAAAATGTTTAAAGTAAATGTATACTTTGAACTATTTTCCCCTCTCTGTTATGTTCCAATTTGACCAGAGTGGCTCTTCATGCAGTGTTGGTCTAATTTCTTTCAAACATACAAAAGATTGTCACCCTTTCAGCAGGGGTTTTTCTCTCACAGGGTGGTGTGTGGTGGTAATGGTGGGAAGTATGTTATAAATAAATTGTCACACTTAACACTTTGCTTTGTTTAAAGTGACTTATCTGATTCCGAGTGATGCAACTTTAAAGACTTTTAAAAACAAAGAAACTAAAAAGCACACATGAATCGCCAGTCTTCAGAGTGAGCGTGAAATCTATGAGGTGTCCCAACACAAACAGCTGACGATGACCCTGCCTGCCTGCTTGCCTGCAAGTACCCCATCTGAACTACCCAGGGCTGGGCATGATGAAAAGTGCAAAGTCTCCTTAATTCTGTATATGGCTTTCTTATCTGTCTTTCTCACTGTAACTATGAACTACAATAAGCTTGCTTACTGGGGTTTTGTCAAGACACTCAAAGTTCATTTCTCCAAGTCTGTTGACAACCTGTGTGAATAGTGACTCTTCGTTTTGGCACTTGAGTGGAAGAAAATGGGGAGCTTTAAATGGAAGTGGCTCTATGTATTAAGAACTGATATAATCTTTTTTTCTTCCCCTGCAGTAAATACTGCAGCTCACTTCTGGTACAGTGTAGCATCTTGTATTGTTAGTGCAGAACCAAAGACACCAGGAGAACAGCAATCTATAAGGTGTAAGACTTTCAGTGCAGGAAAGTACAGCAGATATATTTGAAACAGACTAGAAAGCACCACAGTGTGCCATACAAAGAGCAGTAATAAACTCTTATCAAATGACTCATGTAATAGTAAAACACTTCATTTGCTTTCCTGCCCCCATAGTTATGCAGCTGTAACCTACCTTTTCTTTTTTTCCCCTCTTATGAGGCTTGCTTTCTCCTATGGTATCTGACTGAAACAAGATCTATTCTCCCTTTACTACTCAGCAATCATGAAAAGGGTGTTGGTCTGAGCTGCTGATCCACGTATCTTTTAGCAGTCTGATACAACCAAATGAGTTAATTGCCAAAACAATGATTTAGCTACGATACTACAATTTTCTGTCTCCTCTTGACCACAGGAGAACTGCAGTGGGGAGTGAATACTTTGTTCATTTGTTTTATAAATCTGAAACAGCCAATGATTTTTGGAGTCACTATGGGCTGTTTAAACTATCAAAACCCTTGTGCTGGTGTAGGGGAGCAGACGAAAGCTTGGACAGATTGTGGGGATGCTTGTTGTGTGTAGAATATGGAGGAAGTAGGTGGAAGTTCCTTTGTAAAAAGTCTCATCAGCATGACGAAAATCTACTTTTATAATGAGGAAGCTTAAGAACTAAATTGATGTGAGAAGAAAGAGTACTTAATTTCCTGGAAAGTAGTATAGGGCCATGCTCATAGTCAAGATGAAGCTTGTCAGACAGGAGTGAAAGATGATCAGTGTATTTTTGCCTGGAGATTAACAAGCAGCATACACTGTGAGAAGAATATTCTTGAAAGCTTTCAGAAGCACAGGTGCCTAAATATGAGGCACAGTTAGTTACCAGCAAAGTTTGACATGCTATCATATTGAACAAGTATTTTAAATTTGCATTTACCTGAGAGATTCTGCCCTTAATTTCATAGTAGAAAGGCAAAGATAAAAAGGAACAAAGAAGCAGATAATGTTTTGAACTTCGAAAAACGACAACAACAAAACTCCAGAATGCATAACCAGTTTTTTCAAAGCATAACCTTTGTAAAGGACATGTACATGAAATGCACTTCTTGACCTCTTTGACCTATTTTTTTGTTTTAATGGACCATGTTGTGAAGTCAAGAAAGTGCTTTTAACTTTTTTTTCTGGTTACAAGAGTGTATTAATGAATATACTTATAATTTGGGACTCTAAAGTTCTGAGATAATCTGTGAGTATCCTATTCAAATAAATAATTTAGCTCCACATTGCTGAAATGTCAGCATATATCACTACCTGTATCAAATATTGCAGATTTGGACTGATATTTTTGGTAGGTACTGTTTTTTGTGGCTTTATTTTGGTGATAAAGGCCTTGCTGTGGATTTTTTTAAAAGATACTGACAGCATGTAAATATAGCAAATTTTCTTCCATTATCATTTCTGATTTTTCAGTTAGCTTGGAATGGCTGTTCTTGAAAGTCATGCTTTCTGTTCAAATAACAAACTTAAAGGGTATTGTAACTGGACAAGGAGTCACTAGTCTTTCATTCGGGTCTTGCTGTCTTACTGCTTTAGGAATATCCTTTAAATACTCAAGTATTGTGTACAGGATTTGTTTTTGCAGTGTGTCATGCTATATCAATAGCAAAATATTTAGTCAGTAAGAATAGTATGTGCAGTTCTATTTGCTTTTTGTATTACATCAAAACTTTATACAATGGGAACTAACAGTGAATGTTTTAGATTTTTCTT
Organism: Apteryx rowi; assembly: GCF_003343035.1. NCBI lineage: Eukaryota > Metazoa > Chordata > Aves > Apterygiformes > Apterygidae > Apteryx > Apteryx rowi. The sequence continues at coordinate 1,360,193 of NW_020448564.1, forward strand.
TCAGAGAAGACTGTTAGCAAACTCTTGTGCTTCCCTGTAGAACAGTGCAAAGTTGCACATTCTGTGATTCACGTATCTACAGGTTGCAAAACTGGAAAAATCACACTTTAGAGTGAGAGTGTAGTTGGAGGAATCTTTTTGCTAAGAAACAACATCTTCAAAGATAGCTGAGATGGTAGTAACTTTTTAAAGGAATATAGTTTTTGCTGGGCAATACCTATGTGTGCAAAGCTGAATTCCTCTTTTGATATTCGCAGTCTCAGGAAGCTAGGCTTACAACTTCAGAGCTTTCCACTCTTTTCAGAATGATTAACTACTTAATCTTGTTTCTTTGACACAGATAGGATAGTCATCCTAGTAAGTTATAACTTTAATACATTTTCCATAGGGGTCATAAGACCACCAATATTCTTTTAACTGAATTTGAATGTTAAAAGCTGCTGAATTGATACTGTTAGCATCTGAAGCTCTCTAACCATGGAACAAGCTCTGTATAGGCCATAACTGTGCCTAATGCCAATGTACCCCATTCCAGCTGTAAAGGGACCATCTCTAAGGGGTGGGAATAAAGGGAGTTCACCTTTTGGCATCACTGCAGGGATTGCCAGTAAAGGAGCAGTGTTTGACACAGCTGTGCATTCATTAAGAAATGGATTGAAGCCAATGGTTGTTCCACACAGGCTGTCAAACAGCCATTGCACAGAACTCACTTTCAAAATATATGAACTGTTGATAATGTTTGTGGGGAGTGCGTTGTCTTATGCTACATCAGAAATAGTCAATGAATAAATGATGCACAAAATTTAAGCAGCATTACTTTTATACATGGTCTTTTAATCTAAGTGTAGTTACATCTCCTTATAATAATGCATTTTTGTATTTAAAGATTCCCTAGAAGTTCAGTTTATCACCTATTGCCAAGTTCTGCTCCCACCAAAGCCAATAACAAAGATCTCATTAACTCCCACAGGAAAAGGTCTTTACTCTCTGACGTGGTGATCTTAAGGTTTAGGAAGCACTGGAGTCATGGGTGTCTTTGCTTTACTCTGGAGTGCTCTGTGTTGGGACCAGGTGAATGCATCTCAGATCGCAGGTGTAATGTTTGCGAACTGACCCTTTCCCATCTTCTATTCATTTACACAAGCTAGTGATATATTTTTGATATTTGGACAATCTGATTAATTCAGCTGTTTTTCTTCTGTTTTTTCTTGCTGCTTGGTATGTGTGGAAAAGGTGCACAATAAACTTGTGCTGGGAGAAGGAATGTTAAAAAAAGGAACCTTAAGTGTGGCTTTCTGCAGTTCTTTAGTAACATTTTGTGTTGGCAGTTCTCCATTTCTCTGCTGTGCTGTTTGAAAGCCCAAGGTGTTGTAGTTGTAGAGATGATTTTCAGCATTATCTGTAGGATTGCTACAAATGTACCAAATTCACTTCAAGTTGGGAGGTGCAGTGGAAAGCCAGCAGTTACAGCTTTGGGAATACTGTAGTATAACTACCTGTTATGGAAAAATATTTTGTGTAGACAGCAAAAAAAATGGACTTACACAGAAGAGAGCATTGCTGCTTCAGTCTTGTAAGCCTTTTCAGCCTCACAGGGTTTTGTTGCTTGTAATCAGATGCCTTCATTTTTAGTGAGAGTGAAGGTATCTCAGACCTTAAACTCCAGATGGGCTTGTGTTTGTCCTTAGAGTTTGAGCTGATAAGCCCAAGATGAGAAATGCAAACTTATCTTAATGTATAAATCTAATATTTTTGGTAACCTACATCTAAATACACAAACGGCAAAATCGTTTGTTAATGTTAGTGTTATGCCTTTGCAGCACTACAAGATACCAGCTAGCTTTCTAGTTTCGTTTTTTTTGTTTTGTTTTATTTTTAATATAATTCCTCTGATCTGTATATCTACCAGCGTAACCTGATGAAGGTAAACGCTCAGTGAAAGGTTGGGGAAAGAGTAGAAAAAAAATAAGCCTAACTAAACTCTTGTGGAGATATTAACATAATGCTAACTGAGAAATAATGATTTATTTTTTGGTAATACAAATTTGTGATAAAGAATGTAATTTGTTAGTTATTCCTTACAGTGGATCACTATTGGAATGTAAACCTAAAGTTCAAGCAGCTGCAGGAGAAAGGGAAGCCTTTGAAGGAAGTACAGATAGGAAAAAATACAGATACTTGGCAAGGATGATAAAGAATGAAAGCAGAAATACAAAGAGTAAAGCAAGGTACTGACCTGAACCAGACTGCTAAAACTGAAGCCTCACCATTTCCAATTTTAGGACACTTTGGATCCCCTTAGTTTGGCGTCATACAGAAGATATGCACTTGTTTAGGTTTTGAGAATCTCCTTTTCTTGTTCTCATTTCCACAGAGGAATATAAAGATAGGGAGGAGGGTTATTGCAGAAAGGCACAAAAAATAGGTATTGCTTTCTCAGTGTGCTATTCCACTGAGACTTGTCCTGCCTGTATGAAGCTGTATAGGATAGTAATTTCCCCATGACACAGCACTATCTGAGGCCCCAATATTTTAAGGCCTCAATTCTGCTGTCAGTTCTGCATGGGATGAGCCCTATATCTGTATAAAACCACATGGACTTTACAGGATCTATTTATGAATGTGAAGCTCTTCCCAGTCAGTCAGCTGCAGAATCGTGTCCTTAACATGTGATCAGTTGTAGTTACATGGCTGTTTATAGTAACTGTAACTTGGGTGCCTATTATGCAGCCAAAACCCTTGTTATTTCACTTTTCCCAACTAAAGCATGAACAGAAGCTCTTTGCTGTACAACATCTGTAAAAATGTACTTCATATTTGTCTAGTAAATTAAGGCATGTGATTTTGGGCTGTGGGTCTCAACAGACTTTGCTCATGTACCTGCCTGAATGTTTTCCTAGATCTGCAGCCATGTCTCAGTATGAAGGTATGGTGGGATTTGTTTACCTGAGTGAACGGAATAGCAGCTCTCATCTGTCCCAACACAGGTGTCTGCTTGCTACTGGTCAGGATCATGGAAGGATGCATCTTCTGCACTTTTATGTGAAATTGTCTAAAATATGGTGATTAATATGATTATTGGAATACTGTATTTTGTATAACTTAGAATATGTAAATACACTTTTAAAACTAATTTGTTCTATGAAGTAATAAATAAGTGCTTCCATTGTAATATCTGAATAATGTTAATGCTTCATGTAGCTTGATTTGGGAATTTTTTCCTAGAGAACTACAGAAATCAAAACAAAGATTGATGTTGTGGAATTCTAGTCTAGTTGTGATGCTTTCTATCAGCAAAAAATGTTTAAAAAAAAAAAAGAGCTACATTTAAGCAGAGAAACTGATAACTTGAGGGAACCAATTCTCTTTCAGTCTTTCTTTAACAGTAGTTGCTGTTACATTCATAGTTCTACTCTTCCCATCCCATTTGACAGTTAACCTGTTGTTCACCAGCTGCATCTGGAAAGTGGCAATATTAAATGGCTTATAAAGCTTAGTGATTGAGGAAAATGAAAGTGGATTTTATTTATTTCTATTTAAACTATTCTCTCTTTTGGCTTAAACAGATCTGTCTCCATCCTTCAGCCAGACTGCAGCAAGCTGCAATGAAACAGTGAGTGACTGTTACTAAAGCTCATTTGTAATCTAGGTAGTCTACATATTGATTAGTCCTATTATGTACACAGATGACACATAGGTATCCTGCCTTGGTGTGGAGAGGAAGCGATTCATGACTTGAGTTTTTGCTGAGTACATGTTCACTGGATGCTGCACAGGTGGAACTTTCATCAGCTTTCTTGACCTTTTCTGTCTCATATTAAAAGAAAAAACAGTGGTATGAGAATCATGAGCAGTCTGCTAGGAAACATGAACATCTCTTTTTTGAGGAGAAGGTGAGGAGATTGGTCCATCAGCCTTCATCTAGGGAGATTATCCTGTGATAACACCTTCTGCAGCCATAACATTACTACTTTCTTTAATGCTGTATTGCAGCAGTCTCCTCTCTGATATCAGCTGCTTCTGCAGTGTTCCATAAATGACAAAGCTACAGCACCTCTTCTGAGGTGGGCAGAGATGGTGACATGCACCCTCCCACCCCCAGTCCTTGGTGCATCTAGACTATAAAATAGCTATGAAACAGCTAAGCATATGTGCAGGTTATTCATAAAGTTCTGTTCCTGTAAAGTTTTTTTCAGAGACCTTTGGTTTTGAACCAAATAGTTTGAAGAAACTCTTATCTGCTATATTTTCCTTGAAATCCTTTTGCCTCTGGGATAAAAATACTTTATTTGGATTCATATATGACACTGATCTAACCCATTCATTCCATGGGATGGATGATAAATCTGCACAATATTTATATGAAATATAAATCTGATCTTGGTTTTATTGCATGATAAATTGTTTAATCTCTTGGGTATCTGCACCTTGAGGTTGTTTAGGTAATTCCTGTACATGCAGCTGACTTTTTTGAAGCAGCCTAGAGAGTGCATTTGAGATCATCCTGACTGCAAGATTCTGTAGGAATTAATAATAATTATGTTTGTAAAGCAACTGGGTAAAACTGTATTGCCATAAATGATTTTAGTGTATATATAAATCCTTTATCCCAAACAGCTCATTTTGCACATAAACCTACACACTCCGGGCAGCTGATGGGTGAAAATAAAGGTGCTTAAACAGCAGTCTAATGGGGAAAGGGCATTTCACTGGTGCAGAATTGGTATTATTTTATATTTCCGTTTCTTACACTTTTTCAAATGTATAAACCATGGATTTGAATTCTCAACGTCTTCAAAAACAGCTTGGATTTTGTGAGTAGTTTAAATCCTCTCACTTCTCTGCTCGTAACTTTTTTTTTAAAAAAAGCTTTTGTTTAAAATGTAAAATTTTTAGTGTATTAAATTCTGTTAGTACCCTTTCTTTTTAAGAAATAAAATTTATATTCCACTATGCTGAGATCCAGTAATTTTATTGTCTAGACAGCATACTGTGTGCTGTACACATCACTGCCAGCATCATACCTGCAATTTGCATTTGAGTTTGTAGAAATTAAAGCAACTGGTCACCTTCTAAAATTGGGCACTTGCTGTGCATTTCCTATGCATTAACTAACTGCACAGGTAACAGGTGCACAGTTCCCCATTTTTACTTTCTGAATCAACTGATTTGAAAAACATTGCAAGCTTTTGCATTGTTAATGTCCTGTAGCGACTCTAGGCCAAGCTCTTTCAAATGGGTAGGAAATCCTGAAAACAGTCAGTGCCAGAAACTCAGTCCTTGCTTTGTCTGTTACTTTGGGCCTGACAGCTGCAAAATAATTGGAATTTAGTTGTCATTCTTTTTTGGAAAGAAGCAGAATTTAGAGCACAAGTTTACACAGTGAGGGCAGCTTCTTCCCTCCTTTTCCATCCTTTTTAACCTAGATATTTATTTATTTATTTATTTATTTATTTATTAAGAGCTGGTTGGTGAAGATCCCAGGCTAGATCAGCCTGCTAAGAAAGGAGTGGTAAGAAATGTGTGTCTCATACTGACTGTGTCTGACTTGAAAGGACAGCTTTTCAGAAAAAGATGGGTTCACTTTCCTAGACCTCTTGCAATTCAAGATATTTCAACCTGAGATGCATGCTCTCAAAATGAGATCACTGGTATTATAATATATCTAGAAACTACAGTAAAGTAAGGTTTGTTGGCTCTTTGCCTTTGTAGAGGTATTCTGTATGATCAATGATTGGGGGGAGAAAAGATTAAAAAATTAAATTCTAAGTAGGAGGAAGAGGAGGAAGAATTGGGTTCTGATTCTGATGGATAGCGACCCAGACAATATGTGTACATAAGCTAGAAACCTACCTGTTTAGAGGGAAGGGCCTGACCTATACTTTGTACTGACAGCAAAGGACATGCCATGGCCAAAACAAGGAATTGCAGTAGAAACTGAGTGGATATAAAGACATATGGCCTTAACACTAGAATCGGAGTGGAGTATATTTGGTATCTGTTCTCAGTATGATGGCAGCTGGCAGCAGCATGAATGTCTTATTATACAGCTCCTTCTTTTTAGGAGATTATATGTTTTCTTTTGGGGGCAGGGAGGGAGTTTATAAATGTGCCAACTATGCTCTCTACATTACTAGTTTCATTAAGGAAATGCAAGCACATTCTCCTATTTGCAGGCAGTAGTGATATGAAGAATGGCAATGGAAAAAATAGCATCCTCTTACTCAATCTCCTTCCTGTTGTGTGTTGGGGGGACTCTGCTGACTTCAAGACCTTAAATACATTTGTACTCCTTTTTGCTCCTCTTTCCTCTGCTAGATCTGCCAATAGGTGGGGAAGGGATCTGGCACCTACTTGGTTTGTCTTGATTTGTAGTGTCAACTGGAAATTCTTTGTTAAGAGATGCCCAAGAGTTGCATCCACCAAGCTTTTCTGGGGGTTTCTGTTTGCTGTTGGTTCAGGTTGTTGGCAACACATGGCCATTAAGAAAACATCTTAAGTATCTTATGTGGCTTTCAAATTATACAATTTTCTTACTGCTGGGGAGAGGCTAAATCCATGGGGTGACTACTTTGCAAAAGTGATTTCAAGTTCCACTTGACCCTGAGTTCCCCTTCATTCATCCCATGGCCTCGTAGCTCTCTGTGACTTTTCAAGAAGCAAGAAGGAACAGAGGCAACTGAGGAGCAGGCTAATATCTTCTCTCCTGATGTGCAATTCTAGGAGGAAGCCTATTGTGTGCCTGGGGAAGCAGCATGTCACACAACAGGGGTGGGAGTCCCAGCTCCTGGATGTACCTGGCACATTACTGGACACTGTGTATATATTCAGTATCCACCACCAGCATAATCTCTGGCTGCAGTATGATACTGAAGCCTCTTTCCTGCCCCAGAACAGCAGACACAGTGGGTCCAAAGAGCTACAGTTGCTTAGAGGCCTCGGAGCGAGAGAAAGTCTTTTGCTCTGCCCCAGAAGCCCAGCTTGTGATGCTGGGAGGTGAGGTGGGAAGGGAGACCAAGCATGTCATGTTCCGTGCTGTGCCTGAGATCTGAGCGGGCTTCTGAGGGATGAAAGGGTAAGGGGAGGAAACTGGGAGAGAACCAAATGTGGAGGGTTTCTGCCAAGCTCAAGCCAGAAGTTTGCAGTTTAGTTTGGGGAGAGGCGTGTAGGTGTGGGCAGGGTGAATCCAAGAAATATCAGTGAAAGGGCAACAGGGGCCCAACCTTCCTCCCCTCTGAAAGGGGAGGAGACAGAAAAGGCTGACAGAGTAGAAGACAGATGCTGGCACTATTCTAGATGTGGCAAGAGGTGAGTTCATGCACCTTTTCCCTCTAGTGCTTTATCACATTTAAGGTCAAAACTGGTCCTTGAACGCTTTAATCCTGAACTTTGCCTCCAACTTGCAAGAGCAGGCTCAGCAACCCAGGCCTGCTTGACCCCTAGAACATCAAGCCTTTGTGTGAGATCCATGTGGAAGCGTGGCTGCTGCCTGTGCCAAGTCAGGAGACCCTTCAAACAGGGGGTCAATAGATTACACATGTGCACTGCCCCACTGCCAGCTCTGCACTGCAGGTATAGATATGTCTTCAGTAGCATCAGGGAAGAACCAGAACTTGGAGTAGTCAGTCACTCAGGCCTCTCCGAGGTAGTTGTCCAAAAAGGCCGGGCCTGAGCCACGTTTTAAGGTTCCCTTGGTGTTACCTTCCCTGGTAAAGATGACAGCAGAGCCATGCCATGACCTCAGAGATGAAGACAGTCCTAGTATTTGCCTGTAAGAAGCAACCCTGTGGCATGGTGGCCCACCTGGATGTCCTGCTGCCTGGGAGACAAGCGATCTGTTCAGTGCCCAACGTGCCAAGGTACCATCCTGCTCCCTCAAATTGGGGCCCTGCTGGCAGAGCACAACAGGTAGCAGGCACTGCCACCAAAGACTTGATCCACTGGTCTCTTCCTCCTTCCTAGACCAAGTGGCTGGGGAACAGATGTCTGTGTGGGGCACTACTTTGAGGAGCTCTCCTGGAGGGTTAGAACCTTTGCAGTTGCTAAGTCTTTGAGAAAAATTGTTCTGTGTTTACACTGTCGCAGCTGAACAGCACAGGAATCCCTTGATTGCTTATTCCTATGGCCAGAGGACCTCGGGAAACATATTGTCTTTGAGTCCTGGGTGAGGTTTAAGAAAAAAACACAATGAAAAGCTATGGCCTCAGCAGCTGGAGGCCTGTTCTCCTGTCAGTATAGGTGTAACACAACTGCTTGTTTGCTACTTGCAGCTCACAGAGGGGCACATAGCCCCCCTGGACTGCCCAGACTCACTTGCATCTTGAGACCTAAGGGTATATGCACAGGGTGTGCTAATGAAGAAGGAGAGAAGTTTCAAATCCTTTTAGTTTTACTCCCCATTTAATCCTAGCCTCAATACTTACATGCAACTGTGAAGAAATGTGTGGTTGCTCATAATGATTCATTGCTGTTGGTGTTAGACTTGTGCCTGGAGGCCTGTCTCAGTGCCAGGGCCCATTGTGCGGCACACTCTCATTGTGTGCGCATTCACACCTTCCTTTGCAAGCAGGGCACAAAGAAACCCTGCCCATCAAAACTGCCCTTGTCTCACTGAGTAGGTATCTTACAGGGGTTTAGCCCTGCTCTCCATGAAAGCAGGCCCAAGGCTACTGGGAAAGAGGGTCCCCACACACATTCCCACAGTAGTATAGGTTGTAGGGTGAAGAACACAAAAGGTTTTGGTGGGGATGTATATCTATCTGTGCACATATCTACATGCACACACTTTTCCTACTTACTCTAAATTTTAATTGACCTTAGTTAATGACTGCAGAATTGTTACTTATTCACCCCTCTAATAGGAAAGTGGAGGCTTGGGTGCAGCCTCACAGCTGCCCCACCAAGAAATTTAACTCAAGTGCTGCTGCCTGCCTGTCAGTGCCCGCATGGTGTGACCTGAATTGACTCTAGAAGAAGGCAGCAGAAATGCTGAAACAGGAAGAATTGTGTTTCTGAACGAGCAGAGCGTCCTTGTGCACAACGGGTGCCTGAGCTCAGCCAATATTTGTGAAGCCCCAACAGGGCCAAGGCCCTGCAGCCCGTCCCCCAGGCTCTGCAGTGCTCTTTATCCTGAGCAGGTTGTCAAAGCCCTGGCAATGAGTGTCTGTCCCACCTGGCTCCCTGCTTCCCCATGGAGGAGGGGGGCTTCCCACTGACCAAAGGCACAAAGTCACTTCCAGGTGTAGAGCAGCACCTCTGCCTCGCTGTTCCTCACACCACGCTGAAGACACTGCTGCCTCTGCCAGGCTGCCCAGGCCCTGCTAGCCCAGCACCTCACAAGGATGGCAGGGGCTGCAGCTGGTGTCCTGCCAGCGCAGCCAGCGCACATGGTGTGTCAGGGGCAACCAACAAAGCTGGGCTGCACCCCAGGGCTGCTTCCCCTCCTCTCCCACCCCCCC
>NW_020448564.1:1369925-1394081 GCF_003343035.1 Apteryx rowi
CCCCGCGCCGCAGCGCCGCCCCGCCTCACCGCCCCAGCGCCCCGGCGGGACGCGGGCCGTCTTCCTCCCCGGCGCACCGGCGCACCGGCTCTGCGCGACGGCAGCGGCCGAGGCTGAAAGGCTGGAGCCCGCTCAGCTCCCTGGGTCGCCGCCATGGGGGCTTTGGGGGGGGGGGGCAGGTGACCAAACACGCACTGGTCTGGTTGGTGGCCGCATTAGTTTGATCCGGACTGAGCGGGCAGCTCGAGGGATGGCTGTTGATGGAGAGCAAAATAAGCCTTTTGTGCCATAGAGGCCTTGGACTGAGACGGTCGGCATGGTTATCCTGCATTAGCCCCCAGCGACGGGGGCAGTCGCCTCCCTCTGCCACTAGCCGGGCAGCGTCAGATCCCGCAGGGCCACCACAGGACGCCCCCTCCCTCCCGGCGGCACCTGCCCAACAACCTGCCCTGGGAGGAAGTTTCTTCCTCATCTCAAAGACACACGGATCGCTGTCTTGCCAGAGACCTGAAGCCCCCCTGCTTTGGCAGTAGGCCGGGTGGCATGTTCACCTCTCCTCTGGCAGGAACTGGAGCCTGGGGTGCGGCTGCAGTTGGCACCTTAAAACCCTTTTATTTTATATTTGATCCTGCAATTATTTATGCAGAGGGTGAGCTGGATCCACCCAGCATATGTGCAAGTTTCACAGCCCTGTCACTACTCACAGGGACAAGCTTGGGCCCATCACAGCAGTCAGCACGCTCTTTATCTATCTTGGAGAAGCCCAGAAAGGGCTTGGGTAAACCAGAAAATTCAGTACTCCACTGTCTTCTGCCACCGCTGTATCACAGCACCTCATCATTTCTCCACTGTAAATTATCCCAATGCCCCAGCAATCGGGGAAGGGTTGTCACCCCTGTTTTACAGCTGGGGCACAGAAGTGCAGACAGACTTGTCCGGTGGCTTGTCCAGGGACAAGTAGGCAGTCTGTGGCCTTGACCTTACATCTCACCTTGCCCAAGCCAGGACTGTCAGGGCACAGCGAGGGCTGGCTGCTCCCTAAGGGCTGGGGAGCCAGGAGCTGAGTGTGGTAACAACACTGGCCAGGCTGGGGCCTCACTAGCCAGCACCCAGCCCCACAGTACCCCAGCGAGATGAGCAGGGCAGGCCCAGGGTTGCAACCAGGTTCAGCCAAGAGTCCAGCTCACCAGACAAGTCCATGGTGATGAGAGAGGTCCAAGGCCAAGCTGGCCAGGCTTGCCGGGAAGGCAAATGAGCGAGCCAGGGTCAGGATCTGGCCCAGTGACAGTAAGCAGGGTCAGACATAACCCAGTGATCACCAGGCAAATCTGTAGTGACAGGGCAGGTCTGAGGACAGGCTGGGACACCAGTCCGTGGGTCAGAGTCTGGGTCCAGCTCAGCAGGGTACATGGCCAGGCACAAGAGTGGCTGTGACATAGCTGGAGCTTAGGCGGGGGCCAAGCCCTAGAGCCTCAGCTTAAAAGCAGCTCCCATGACAAGAGGGGCCAGCCTTGGCTGAGGGATCCCTGCAGAGCTGTCTGGGAGCGCTCTCTCCAAGGTCGCCAATGGAAAGGCGGGCAGCCGTCAGCTACACTATCCCTATGTTGGCTCTGAGTCCCAGGCAGCCAAACCTCCAGGAGGGGGGGGCATGCTCTCAGGGCCCTTACAAGGACTAGAGGACAGAGCCAGAGCCTTTTGAAGCTGGGTGCGTGCTCTGAGGGGACATTGCAGGCGGGTGGATGGCTAAACGGGTGCTCTGAGCAAGGCTCAGGGGCTGTTGATGCTGGGCCAGCTACTCAGCTCTCTGTCCAGCTCTAGGCAACCACTCCCTGCTGGTCTGTGCAGCCTGACAGCAAACCAGATGGCCTCTGCAATGGGGATATATGGCACAACAGAGGAGGAAAATGGCTAGGATTAGGTGAGGACCAGATGTGAGGCAGGGATCAAGACTCACAGAGGGATCTGGGTGGCACACACTCATGGCCTGGAATTGACCTTTAAAAGATCTGAGGCTGGAGGAGGCAGCCTTAAACGTCCTATGGGACCTGCTGTCCTCTGACACCTTTCCACAGACTTCTGAACTGACCCCTTTGCAGTTCTAATCCAGGATCCTGCTTCATGATAGCTCTGCCTAGGGTTTTACCCAGCTATCTGTGGTACTGAGGTGTAATCAGAGCAGGCAAGAATAGCTGGCACGCAGTCTCTCTCTGGTCACAATTGTGAGGACAGCCTTGTCTCCATTGGTAATGTGGGCTCTATGCCACATGGAAACATAGGCCTGGGACTTTGAATCCTGTCCTTCAGCTGTGCACACACCGTAGCATAGTGTCCAAGTCCAGACACGTAGGGAACATCCAGGGAATGTCCTCTCCACAGGCCCCCTGACCATCTTAACATGAAAGCACCCTATCACATCCCATGATAAAGCTCAGTAGCTGGAAAAGCCTAAAGATATGAATGTGTCATAGGGAGCAAGCTGGGGAGAGCAAAGGTGTCTCCAGTGGCCCTGGTTTCCTGCAAGAAGGGAAGTGTAGCCAAAGGGTCCCAGAAGAAAAATGCGTCGTTTCCCCCCCCCCGTGAACAACACTGTCAACTAAAACTCCACAGGTAGCCCCCACACACCGAGCCTGAGGGAAATGCCTTCCTGACCCTACAACTGGTTCCATCTTGAGCCTGTGAGCAAAACAAACCAACACACCCAAAGCCTGACTAATGGCAGTGGAGGGCCCCATTCCTCCTCCCTGCCCCACCCAAACCCCATGGCTAGCCCCAGCCACAAAGGCCACAGAGTTGAAGGAAATGAAAGAATTTCCTTAGAATCCAAATTGGGCATCACAATTGAGACAGGAAAAGAAGTGACCTCCTCCTTGCTTCTTCAAGTTCAGGAGGACTCGAAAGCAGGAGATTAATAGCATGTAACCTAAACAGGGTGCAACACACTGAGGTTATATCTGTGCAAGTCTCTCGGGGGGGGGGGGGCACCAACTTGGGGACATGATTGCAAGCTTTATTTGAGAAGCCTGTATGAACTCATTCTGGGCTCCTTCCTCTCCTGCCACGCAGTCCCTATCAGCCAGCTTAGTATCTTACCAAATTTGACTTCTTCTGCTCACCTTTCAGTTTGGCAGGCTGTCACAGTTTATACCATGGCTGGCTAGAAACTTCTTTCTGATTCCAACTCTAAATGTATTTGTGATCCAAATGACCTTCTACCAGTATGAATTAGACTTTTGCCCTAGAATGTATTTTTAATGTGCAAATCATATCCCCTCTTAGACTCTCCTGTTTTAGATTAAACAAGCAAAGCACTTACAACAGCTGCTCATAAGCTAAATTCTTCCTTCCCCTAATGGTTGTGCTCTGTACCTGTTGGAGTTTAAATCTATCTTTTCTGAAAAGGGATGCCTAGAACAGCATCTACATGCCATGTGAAGTGGTACCTAACCCTTGTTTCTCTCTGCAGACCATTCCTTGCTGAGTATATGCTTGACCTGTGTGTCTTTATTCAGAGCCAAAGTTGCAGCACACAGTCAGCTTCCACCCAGTGTCAGTCCTCTTCCATAGCTCTTGGTTGAGGGACCCCTATCTTACAGCAAAAAGTCTGTCATTTTGGTCACTAGTATATTATTTTCTTTATTTTTTTTATTCTGTAGTTTTACCTTTTTATTATTATTACTACTGTAGTCTACAAGGTTATCCAAATCTCCCTGCCTGAGAAGTCTCCTCCGACCAACCAGGTTGGAGTCAGCTGCTACATTCATAAAAACTATGATAAAGCGAAGAATATATTAAACAGGTTTGGACCCAGTACTTGTGCCCAAGAGATACTGCTGCTCTTCACAACTGTCATTTCAGTGTAACCCCCACTGCCTCTCCCTTAGCCAGCTCCTCATCTGCCTCGCCTTTCCCCATCAGTCCTCATGCTTTCTCTGGGAGCTTTCTCTGGGAGACACCCCAGGGCTGGCCTGGGGCAGAGGGGCTGGTGTAGTGATCTGCAGCTTGCAATGCCTGGAGAGGAGCCCTGCAGGGCCTGGCCCTCTCCCAGCAGGTACTATGTGTCCCCTGCTCTGGCCCATCCATCCCTTACCCTCACTTTGCCAGAGAGGGTGGTGCCAGGGTATCACATTCCCACAAAAAAGTAGTTTTTCCCCTCAAGATCCCTTCCACTCTGCTCCAAGGAATTGTGATAACCCCACAGCTCGAGGAGGAGGGACTGACCTTTCTAAAGTTACAGGGAGAGATGGGAGGAGGAAAGGGGAACTGCCGGTCTTGTGGGCTAGGAGGGGAGAGAGAGAGGTGAAGGAGAGGATGTGAAGGGGAAGGTGGAAAGGCAGGGGCTGTTCATGGAAGAGGAGAGAGGCTGGAGAGAAAGGGAAAGGTGAGGCCTGCTAGTGTGAGAGAGGTACAAAGGTGCAGGGGAGGACACCAGCCCCAAGCTGAGGAGCTGCCTCGGACAGGGGAGGCTGCATGTGCCCCTGCAGCAATACAAAGCATCACTCAGGAGTGGGGCTTGGCAGAGGCTGGGGTACTGACTGCCCCCAGGGGGCCTGGCCTGGACAGCCGCACACCCTGGCCAGGGGGTGGGGGGAAGAGCTGGAGAAGGAGGGAGGAAGGGATTTTAAAATAGCCCCTTCTCATTTTTTGCAGCTGTCATTCAGTGTGCATAAGTCAGCCCCAGGCCTCCCCGCTCCCGTACACATTGCGAGTTACATAATGGGAGACACGCGGGCATCACTTCAGGCTGGGAACAGGGAGAGACGTGACATTTACACTGCGCAGCCTGTGCCCCAGCCCTGCCAGAGTCGATGAATACTGAGCAGCTCCCAGGTGCCTGGTCCCCAAAAATGGCCTCTGGACCAGGGACGGCAGAGTGTGTGGCAAGCAGAGGGGCAACCTAGCTGCAGTGATGGACTGGGGAGGAGGTGAGGGCGAGCAGGGTGCACCCAGAAGGCAAAGGTCGACCTCTCAGTACAGCCTGCTGGCAGAAAGCAGCTAGCAGCTGTCAAGGTGGCAGCGGTGCTTCTGGAGGGACGCCTGCGGGAAGGGCCCAGGGGCTTTGCAGGGACAGCTGGGGGCAAGGCTCAGGAGGTCCTGAGAGGTGGCCCATTTGCCACTGGGAAGATGCAGCTGCAAGCAGCAGAGGAGAAGGGTGGGATGCAGTGATAGGGAGCACTGGCATCAGGAGGCAAGGGGGCTGTTGGGGAACAGGGAGCCAGAACAGATCCCCAGGAGAATCAAACATGGGGGAAGGGGAGTGCAGGAGGTGTGAGAGGAGCGGGTCTGAGGGGGGAGGAGTGGGGGGCACAGTGCCCAGTTGGGGCTGCGAGAGGAAGGAGCTGAGGAGGAGGAGTGGATGGGGCAAGAATTTTGAGAGGAAGCAGAGTGAGAAGAGCAGTGTGAGGATTAGTAGGGGCTGGGGAAATGGAAGATGATTCAAGTGCCTGAGGGAAAGGTAATGGCTCAGGACTGCCTGCCCTTGCCTTCATCCTGGGTGCTACAGGGCTTGAGGGCCGAGCATTGTAAAGGGGCAGAACAGCATTCCATGTCCCGTCCCCCCCCCCATATCAGCCATGCCTGGGCTCGGGTGCTGCTCCCACATTCCTTTTCCTGACCTCCTGAAGCTGCCCAGAGCAATGAATACTGCTGACTCCAGCAAATTCCAGAGCAAATGGGGCTATGCATGTGGCGGCAGGTCAGGAGGACAGAGCTGGGCAGTGGTGGGGAGGCTGCCGCGCTCTGCCTGCAAGCCACAGCCTCTCAGCCTGTCTCATCTAGAAACACTTCCACCCCTCCCACCTTCTGCCCAGGAACTGAGCCATATGTCTGCTCGCTGTAGGATCCTCTCTTCTTCCAAAGATCACCGGCTTTCATGCTTGATGCCAGCAGCCAGACTGCCTTGGGTAACACATGAGTCATGTGATGCGGTTATTTAAAGTGTGTCTTCTGAGTGCTAGCCACGTGCCTGCGCTGTGCAGGCAGAGAAGGAAAGCACAACTGGACCCTAGAGTTTACATGCGGAGGGACAGCCACCAAAAGAAATACCGGGTCCTGTTTAGCTTCTCCTGAAGCAAAGGGAACCCTTGGCATTTCTCAGCAGCCTCCTCAGTGCAGAGAACAAAGCAGTTCAGTCCAGCCTCAAACAAAGCCAAATGATTTCCATAACCACAAACCGACTGTGCTTCATAGGAGGTTGTCACCCATGGGTTCAGCAGGCCTAGGGCTAGTCAGGAGCTGCATGTGATTTCTCAGCCATGTGGCCACTCAGTGCAGGGCAGGCGTGACCCAAAGCCACTACAATGGCCCTAGGGTTGTGCTTGGAGTCTCCTGGTGCTGGAGCAGGAGCCAGAATCTAATCCTGAAACTTCAGGCAGCTATGGACTTCTAAAAACTGTTAGGGGAATGCATGTCTTGCCTGGTAAATATTTATGGCATATTCTAACTACTCCCTGCTATTTTCCATTAGGACTGACATCTCAGGGCAATGAGTAAGTCCCAGCGATGGTCTTCCTGGCTCAGCATTACTCAGCTGGACAAGCCAAGAGGCTTCTGGCTTATGAATGAGCCCAAGCTCAGGGAAGTTCATTCTTCCTCTGCTTCCCACTGGCTCCCCCAGAGGCAGGACTGCACTGCACAAACTCAGCTGCAGAGCTCCTAGAGATGCCAGCAAGAGGAGGTCCCAGGCACACACTGATTAGGCTGAGCCTTGCCACTGCCACCACTATCCTGCCCCACTAAGGAGACATAGTAACAGCCTCCACATGTTCACGTCACGGCCTAGCAGGAGGTTTGGGAGTTTACTCTGGGAGGAGGTTGCTGCAGGCCAAGCTGAGGTGAAGCTGGGCAGGTCTAGGGTATGGAAAAGGAGGCCTCGCTAGTGGGTATGACATCTTTATGGGCTGTAAGCTGAGAGGAGCTGAAAGAGCAGAACAGAGTTTTGCAGGGGGATCACATGCAGACCAACCAGACTAGAAGGTCTTGGTTGTGTTTCCTTGTAAAAGGGCTTTTCTCTGGCCCAGAGCAGGAAGCATCTGCAATCTCCAGATCTGGGTGAGTTAAAGTGCAGCACTGCTCTCACTGACTGTAGGACATCGAGCTGCCAGGATCCATCCACAACTTTCCCCTCTACTGGGCCAGGCCTCAGTGTGCTGAAACAGCCCTTTCACAGAGCGTGGCTGCCTGTGATGCCTCTTGCACAGGCCTAGCATTAGCCTCTCAAGGATGGTCTTTTCACAGAGGTTCAGTGCCTCCTAGAACCCCCAGAGGATCACTTTTCTCTCCTATAACCATACCTCGCTTGGTTTTCAAGCATCACAAAGGTATCAGGGAAGATATTTGTGCTAATTGCTCATTAAGCATTTCCAGAAAAAGCCAAGCTTGTCTTTTCCAAGAAGTGATGATAACAGCAGGAGAGAAATGTGCCAGGCATGGGAGCTGTTATCCTCTCCAGGCCCTGCTCCTTCCTGCCTCCCTCCTCTGGCCAGCCATTTTCCTGCTGGCCCGCAGCAGAGAGTTGCTGTATCTCCTCCATCTCTCTCTTTGTCTTACTCCTTGACTTCCTCTGCTTCCATCTCC
Source organism: Apteryx rowi (assembly GCF_003343035.1). Lineage (NCBI taxonomy): Eukaryota > Metazoa > Chordata > Aves > Apterygiformes > Apterygidae > Apteryx > Apteryx rowi. The sequence continues at coordinate 1,377,498 of NW_020448564.1, forward strand.
TTTGCTTTCTATGTTTAGCTTTTCTTTTGGCTAGACTTTGATCCTTGCATTTCTTTTGCTCTTTCTTCTCCCTGATTTTATCCTTTTTCCTTTCCCCACATTGCCCTGTATCTCCCCCACTTCATCCAACAGTCAGTGGTGACCACTATCCAAAACAGTGCTTGAGCTGTCACTAAAAGAGTCCTCCAACTCCTACAAACTGTATTATAGCTCCAAACACCACTTCTACCCATCTGACACCTTGGGCTCCAAGCCCATCTGCAGCTCAGATCTCTCTCAGCTAAGCCCTTCTCCTACGCAGCTCCACTACATCAGACCCCCCCCTACTTGTTGCTGCAGCTGTAAAAGCAGGGACAGACACAGCAGGGGAGGGATCGTAGCTGCTAGAAACATGTGCAGAGAGCTTCAGGCACCAGATCTTCGGGTTAATCTACATCAAACCCTCAGAGGCTGATGTTTATTGCATCTGTTCTCTCCACTGCCTGAAGTCCATGTGCCGCAGGGCCCCCCACGCACTGAGATGCTGGCAGTAAGATCACACTGTACCTTCACTGCAGTGATGGGACACACTTAGGAGCTATGTAGGATCCACTCTGAGACTGGCTTAACCCCCAGTTAACAAGCACCAAGCTGTTCTCTCAGGTCTCGCCCATCACTATGTGGTTTCCTCATCACCTTTTTTCATAAAAGCATCTGGAGAGGGTTCAGGATGGACTGCAACATTTGCAGATGGGTTACGGCATGAGGAAGTATTTATGTGAGGTACAGTAGAGTTTGGGGATCATGCTTCCACTAATGATAATACACAGATCTTGAACAATGCCAGACTGAGCTATGATCCTGTTTGCAACATGAGACATCTTGGACCTCTCTGGTACTGGGCTAGAAAAATGATGGAAATTATGGAATTATGGAAATGGTACCAGTGACTTAGGAGATGGAGCCATGCTCTGTGGATTGCTGTGAACCAATGTCCAGGCGGGGTGATGGGTAGCCTGGAGCTGCTTTCAGGTAAGATATTAACCAGATACCTTGACAACGACATCTGGCGAATTATGCCCAGCGGTATTTTTGTAATAGCAGAGCTGTGAATCGCAGCTTCCCAGCTAAATTGCACCTGAGTAATGCTCTCATGACTTGACTATCTCCCCAACATTTTAATTAGTCATTTTTGCCTTCCCTACAGTGACATTCATTATTAGTACAAAATGGCTGCCTTCTCTGCCTCATCCCCACTTCTACACAGCTCTTTCCAAGATGGGGCTGTATTTCAGTGGCAAGGGGTGATCTTGAAGGTGGTTTTGGAGCCATCAGGGGAAAAAGCATCAGCGTGACATAAACAGAACCAGGAGCAGACCTTCTGCTTCCTTCTCTTCACAGCCCACTTGGGGGTTGACACCTAGGTACCCATAATGCTCCCACTGAAATCAACTCAATTTGATACTCAGTGCAGCAGAAGCAGGCCCTGGAGAAGGATGGCAATGACAAGAGTTTGGGACAGAAGAGACTCAGAGGGTTCATGTATCCTGATTCCTCTGTGGAGAGATCACAATTATGTATAAGCAAGCAGAGCTGCATCTATGCTTCCACTTCATACAGAGCACTGCAGGAATAGTTTGTATTCATAGATAACAGAGTGTGGCGAGCACAGAAACCTGCCTCCCTTTTGGCTTGAGCAATTAGCCCATATTCAATGTTTCCATTAGTAAGAGAACTGAATGATGGCATTAGGTACTTTGACATAATCCTGTTTGCCTACAAAGAATATACAAACTCCTCCTTCTGTAAGCACAGCAGGAGTCAAACTGCATCAACAGCTTCTTTGGTCATAGTTCTAAGCCTCTTTTAACCAGTTCTTTAACCTGCTTGGAAAAATCTCTCCTAGCTTTTTCTGTGTGTCATGTTACAAGTTCTTTGCTGCATTTTGTGGACACTTCTACAGCGTTTCCTACAGCATAGCCTCTCCTTTCCTCTCAGCCTCTCTCTGCAGCTTTGCTTTAGGGTCTGTGATTCCCAAGTGCCTCAGGCCATGTGTGGTAGAGACACAGTGCAGAAACCTGTTAAAACAAACCTCTCTTTCATCAGATAATGACATTTATGCCCCTCTATCATCATGTTGTATGAACACCCATGATGTGTCAATGCTACATTGCCACTTTGCTTCTGATTAAACACCTCTGGAGTTTAATGAATTCTCTTCCTGCCCTAAACCAGTGGTCACAGGCCTCGTCACTCCAGTGATGCCAAGATAATTTTGGACATCCTGGGAGGGGTGGCAGAACTAAGTGCAGCTGCAGAATCCTTCAAAGGCTGAGGGGTGTTTAGGAGGCTTCCACAAAGCAAGTCAGGCTGCTGGGTTCCCAGGGAAAGAATTCACCTTGCAAAATCTATCCTCCCAGCCGGCCAGCAGAGACTGGTCTGAACAAGCTGTTCAGAACTAGCTCCCCTCACCTCCAGCTATGCTTCTGCAATCCTTGCATCTGCCACCTGCTCTGTCATTAACTCTTGGGTCAGAGCCAATGATGGTGGCAACACCTGAACTAGAAATTGGGCTATTGCAGCAGCGCTAACATAGCTGGGAAGTCTCTGCCAGCCAAGCCAACTGCTTCAGGATGTGCCAGTGTGCAGCCAGCGTTCTTGTTGTGCTTGAAGGTCCCCGCGCTACAATGAAGTGATGAGCTCCTGCAGCTATGATGTGCTACACAGATACTTTTGCAAATGCTGTTTTTCTGCATGGAGGGTCACCATTGCCAGCTGGGGAAGGCATGTGTGGGAAGAGGAGAAGGCCAGAATGAGCTGCGGTGGGGGAAAAGGGGAAATCAGGTAGATAAGAGGCGAATGGCGCAGGGGGGATGAGTCCACTGGGAGGTGAGGTACTGTAAGGAGAGTTGTGCCTGCTTACTGGGGGCAGAACTCTTGCACCCAGGTTCTCTCTGCTGTGGGCTGCTATTTTGTCCCATGATCAGGCCACCGTGTTTGGGGGAAACAATCCACTGGAGCAAGGAAGATAGGGAGGCAAGGGAGATGAGAAGGTTGGAGGAGTCTGAGCATTAGGGCTAGCTCTGCCCTTCCTGTCAGGGAGGGTCAGAATGAGGGAGAGGACATAATGAACAGACACCCTGGACGCAACTTCATCTCCCTCCCTGCATGTCTTCTTTCAGGGGCTGGCTGGGAAGCAGAGTGATGAGGATGTTGCACAGATGTTGGTGCAGACTAGAGTCAAACTCCCTTCTTCATGGCTTGTGCTGGGCAGCCTAAGACAGCCCAGACAAATACTCAGAAAAAGAGAATACAAATAAGAGAATGTGGGCGCTAGAGAAGGAAGTTTCTCAAGTTCCCCAGGTGGGTAAGTTCCCACCTGACAAATCCTGGTGCTTATAGGGGCGTTTTCTGGTCTCATAGCTAGAGACCCAAGAAACTTTCTCATACTCCGGGGGTCTCCTAGAGCTTCTGGCAGCAGGTGCATTTAATGGAAAACAGTATGGAAATGCAATTGCATCCCTTCACCTTCCTGCCCAGTCTGGCCAGTGAAAAGCAAGTGAGAGCAGACAGCAGCAGCTATGGGCCAGCGTGAGTGTTAAACCCCTTGAGCTCCAACCTGCCTTGCCTGGCAAAGTGTGAAGAAGACATCATTCACTTGGTGACAGCAGAAGCAAATGATTTGGCAGGGCAGGATCTAGGCACGAGCAAAGCAGGCTGTGGCCTAGGGCAGGAGGCTTCTGAGTGGCTGAGAGGTGGAGAACCATGACCCTGCAGCCTGCTTGGCCTGTGGCAGAGCCTGGAAAGCCAGGCTTAGTCACTGCCACCACAGAATGGGTAAGATCCTGCCAAGTGATGGTTACCTACAAAAGGAAGTGTGGCTCCCTCTAGGAGCAGCAGTTACTAATTCCCCCCCAATATCTTCCCTCCCTTCCCTAAACACAGGAAACTCAGCTCTCCAGCAGCTTCTGCCCAGGTAGGCTATAGCTTGTTGTACTTGGGGAGACAAAATTCAGGGTTGTGTATGCAGCCAAGACACCTTAGGCCAGCTCCCTGTGCGGCCAGCAGTAACAATGGTGTCTGGGGCAGGAGATTCCCCAGCAGGATGCTAGGGAGGCAATGGTCTGAATTTAGGAGGTGGAGAGGAAGCCCACCTTGCACAGGTAATGGCAGGTTTCCAGGGCCTGTGAAGAAGGGCAAAACATCTCCAAGGGAGAAGTGGCTAGAACAGTGGATGCTGTTTTAATCCTGCAATTGGGGTGAGGTGGGCCAGCAGGTAAAGAATGGTGGCCAACAGCCTAGTCAGGCACAGGAGGAGCTGAACAGCTGTATATTCATGTGGTTGACAGGTCAGCAACATGGGCTGCAGTTAAGGACACCCTTTTTCTGTCTGTAGACCTTGCTGGGAAAGAAGGGGCAAAATTAAGAAAGAGGAGTAAGGTAATTGTATGCTGCATAATAGAGAGGTATCATGGAAAAAAACTAGGGAACGTATTTTTTATGAGATCATCATAGCCAACTCAGTGTACCCAATTCTGTGAAGGTCAAGAAGCCTCACTTTTTGAGTAAAGTCAGTGAGGGAGTTGTTTCATCCGGGCATATACAATGAACCTCCTTTTACCTACCAGGCTGTGGATCCCAAATGCCAGTCTTTTACAGGAAGTTTGCTGTACCATTTAGACTATGCTGACTTCTCCAGTAAAACACTGTGGGTTTGGTTTTGTGGATTCATCTCGGTAATGGGCAGCTTCCACCAGCTCTTGCAGCACTAGCTGCACAGAGCATGCTCTGGGGAAGACAGCTGAGTATACAGGATATATACATATACAGGATACATACATATACATACATATACTGTATACAGGATATATATACAGTATATTACAGGATACTCCAGGTATTTTAAATGAAGATGTCCAGCCCCAACTGGTTCTGGATTATGAAGTTCTACTGGACGGACAAGGGAAGGGTCAGCACACAGTTACTAATAGAGGTCTTCACTTCCTAGATAATGTTTTGCAGATTACTGTTGTGGTCCTCAGATGACCTTGTATAACAAGTTTATCCTGCTTTCCAAGAAAGCTTAGTGACACAGGGGCAGAGATAAATCAGGCATTGCAGAAAGACAGATTCCAGCAGCAGTAGCAGTTCTTGCCAGGTACTCTGTGTGCTCAGAATCCATTCTTCTGTCTCAGGCATCCCAAGGTATAAAATACTTGGGCGAAGGTCATTCTGAGCCTGCCTGAGGTTGTCATTTTTTGCTTGAGTCAGTCAAATTGGCTGCTCATCCTCTTCCACCCCAAATGCAGGGTCACTAGTTGGTCAGAGCCAATTCACATAAAGGCTCAGAGAAGCTCTGGAAATGTAACACAGAGAATGCGCTAGGAAAGGGAAGTGGGATATTGGCATGCCAGGAGCTTTGGGACAAATGTTTGGGACTCCACAACCATCCATCATTGCCAAAGTGCCACAGACACAGAGCAAAGGCAGGTGCAGTCCAAGGAAGCAGCTTGTCCTTTTGCTCTTTCCATATGCCCCAGCTAGAAAGAACTGGACAGAAATAAGGGCAGGAGGCCAGCACTCTTAGTTTTTCAAGACCTCTGTGCTGACACCCAGCAGCTCTAAAATTTGTTCCAGTTTAGATTTATGGCTACAATTGCACGCACCTAAAAGTGACTGCAAAATGTAGGTTACAGGTGGATAGTGCAAGGAGGCAAGGCAGCAGCAGTTATGGGAGAGACAGTGGCAGAAAGCAGAGCTTCCTTCATGGAGTGGGGTGCTTGGAGGGGATCCCTGACCAAAGGGTCTTGGTCTTGCTGCATTTGGATCCCCATTTGTGAGCAGTCAAAACTACAGTGACGTAACACAACTCCTAAAACTGATTATCATTCAAGTGGACATAACGGAGCAAAGGCACTGGATTTTGGCTAACAGGTGAGGCCAAAACAGCAACAGGATTTACTGCACAGCTTGTGTAGCAATCCAGAGCATGGCTAGAAACTTGCAGATGAACTCTGTGGGGCACACATGGGCGCTCTGGGGATTTCTGTAGTACCCATCTAACACACCCCCAACCCGCCAGCAACTAGGTTCAGCATCCAGGCATGCGCTGCACTCTGCTTCATGCACACGGAGTGAACCTGTCTCTTCTTAGAGTCGACTCAAGGCCAGAGAGGCAGTAACGCTGTGCAGTGGACTGGGTTTCTGTTATGGATGGAAAGCAGGCAGAGAAACAATGTTTCCATGTCGAGCCAGGGCCTCACTAAAGGAACCCTGGCTACCAAGCTGGAAAGCAAGAGTCAGGGGCCCAGGCCTCCGAGAGACCCGGGCGCTGCCAGCTACCTTCGGTCCCCACTCATTGGGGCACCCGGGGCTGGGAACGGGCAGCCGCCCTGCCCAACGGCGCCGGGGTGGCCCTCAGGGAAGACCCGGCTGCCAGCCCCGCGGAGACAGCGGCACGCCGACGGTTAACCGCCGCCAACGATCGGCTCGCCAAAGGCTGGCCGCCGTGCTGACGTCACGGCGCCATTTATAGGCCTGTCGGAGGGCGCGGGCGCCCCGCCCCCTCGGCGGGGCGGGCGGCTGCCCGCGGCGTGACGTCACCGCGCTCTCGCGTGGCCCCCCCCCCCGCTCTGTGGGGCAGGGGCCGCCCCACCCCCACGCCGCCGGAGTGGCCGTTGGGCCCCGTGTTCCACAAGCCCCGTGTCACCCCCACGCTGCCGGAGTGGCCGTTGGGCCCTGCGTCGCACAGTACCCGTGTCGCACAGACTTTGTGTTACACAGGCCCCGTGTCGCACACACCCTGCAGGGGACACGGGGGACATGGGGGACACGGGGGGGCTGCCCTGTCCGAACTGATGCCATGCCACAAGTGGAGCCCGCGCCAAAACAGGCTCCGGTGGGGGGGTTCAGAGCAGCCTCGCAGCACACACAGAGGGCACCGCCAGAGATATCTTACGGCCCCGAAGGCCTGTAGGGCTTGTGCACGTGATGCTTGTACGCTCACTCTCCCTGACACACTTCTTATGAAGCATATGTGTGCATAATCTAGACTTCAGTTTGCTTAGTTCCTGCGTTATTGTATCAGTCGGTCATGACCGTTTTGGAGGGGAATTTATGCAACATCAGTGTTTGCTCTCCACCTCCCCCACAGCCCTGTAAGAGCCGTGCATGGCGGCCATTTTCTACTTGCTCCAAGTTTCTTGGGAGATCGATTGCCTCGGTGGTGACAGCATGGTTGGGTCAGTGACACACCGGGAACATTTCATCCCGGGGCGGCTGGGGATGTCCCGCGCACAGAGGTAGCTCTGGCAGGGGCCAGAGTTCAACCTTGCTGAAGCAGGTGTTGAAAAGGTTCAGTCTGTGCTTACAGCCTGGATTTACACCTTTTTTTTTTCCTTTTGCTTGAATGTCACAGTTTGCGTGTTGCTTATTTGTATCATACATTGGATGGACTCAGTTAGGTCCTTCCATAGCATTTTAAGGTGCAAAGTGGGAGGCCTAAAGTTTTTTCTGACAAAGTCAGTAGGAAGATCTCCACGGCTTTGATGTTTCCTGTGTGTTGAATACCTGTATGACAACGAGCTACGGTCGCTGGCTTCCTCCTGCAATAAATACCGGTCTAAGCAGACTTTCATGGAGTATGTGTCTGTTAGATATTGTTCTATTCTTTGCTTGCTATGGAGCTATTGAAGTTCCTGCAATCACCTCTGTAACCATCAGCTTTGAGAAGCTTTCCACCTACATGCCCCTGACAGGGCAAAAAATTCCCAGAACAAGTATTTTTATGGGGGGAGGAAGAGCACTGTGCTTTTGGAGAGGAGAATATCTCCCCCTAAGGTTAAAAATAAAGTCTTAGAATGAAATAATCTTTCTGTATTGGCTTTGTATTGACCAGTTAGTCTGATGGCCAAGTTTCCAGTTTGGGAGATCTCTCTTGCATGGTTTTCTAGACGTGATCTGTGCTGTGATTTAGGACATTGACTATTGGAGAGTTTCTTTGCTTGTGTTTCTAAAAATCAGAAACTTGTGATTCCCTATGCTGATACGTTAACACTTAGGATGTAGGTTGTGGTTTTCAATGCCCCATCCGAAAGTGATTGCTTACATATTGCAACTGCTTTACTCTGCAGCATTGGATGCCTTTGGGTGGGCCTTGGAGCGCCACATCCCATCTGCTCCCTTGCTGGGTTTGAGAGGTTTGTTTGACTGGATCCTATTTTAATCTGGATTTGTTGAGCCCTTTCCTTTCTCACCTGCTTCCCCGAATATGTGACTCCCTGGGTACCACAATGTCATCTTGAGGCCAAGGAGCAGCTCAGGTCATCCCTGGCTGCTGATTACCCTTTGGTAGGACTGGCACGTCCTCATCCCCATGGGAAGACGTGGCAGCACAGATGGTGGGGGGGTGAATGTGGGCCAGAAGAAGTTCCCCAGTGGCCAATGGGCAACACGGTGGCTGGGACACAGCTCTCCCCAAGCGTGGCTGGTCCCCCCCCCCACCTTTTTCTTTTCCCCGTCACAGGCAGCTTACAGCACTGGTGGGAAAATGCATGAGACAGTGGGAAAGACCAATGGCTCCCAGCTCAGCTGCTCGCTTGTGCTCCCCACGTCTGCGGTTAGGTCATGGCTCCTCCCCGCTCCTCAGCGTCTCCACATCTGTCAGGGGGACAGTGACACTGCCTTGACTCACCAGCCTGCTGGGTGACCTCACTGCAAAGGTGGGAGCTGCAGTCCTTGGACCAGTCTGAATTGGGCAGAGGGAGACTGTGCTCCTCCTTTCCCTCACGTTATCAGCTGTGCTGCCAATCTGTCCCTGCACGGATGCAAACCTGAGAGCTCCCCCTGCAGACCAGGTCTCTCAGGGATTGCTCCATGGTTCTCCTGTGTGCCCCTTGAGCCCCCAGGCTACACCATGCATTGTGCCAGCACCACCACTTGGGCTGTTGCAACAGGACTGCTGTTAGCAGGTGGGTAGTTGAGGTGGAAAAATAAGCTAAACTTCTCTCCATCTATGCCAGTGCAGCTCAGCAAGAATGGCAAAAAACACCAGGAAAGGAAGAGCAGATCTGGCTCTTTTCTTGGTATCTCCTTGCTTGCAAGGCATTTCTTGTTCACATCCCCAGTTTGTCACTCCCAGTCAATTCAGGTCGTCACCATGCTGGACCTGCAGGAGCTGTGCCCTTGGCATCCCAGAACAGGGACGTTGTAGGATCCTCAGCCCCAGGCAGAGGCTGGGTGAGAAACTCTCACTGCGGATCTCTCCAGCATGGGCTAAGGAGGCAATGGAGCCCGGCTTTCTACGGACTTCGCCAAAGCGCTCTGAGAGTACTTGTTAACTCCTGGAGTTAACAGCCATGCAATGGCGTGCCAAAGCCTACAGTGATATGCACTGGTCATGGCATAGCTGAACACAGGAATATCAGGAAACACAGAAATGCGCATGGCTGAGAACAGCTTGAGCTGGCCCTTGGATGAATTTACTGTGCTTTGCAGGCAAAGCAAGGTGAATGGAGGAAGGGTTTCCTGCTGCAGTCATCAGGAGAGCTGCAGCAACATTGTCTGTTGCCCTTGCTACATACTAGCTTGTGTGCCTTTTTTGTTTTTTTGTTGTTGTTGTTTTTCTTTTTCTTTTTTTTCTTTAAATGAAAGCCCTAGCACACCTTTTGCAAGCCGTTGCTGGCTGATTCACTCCAAGGAAAACTTTGTCCTTGGTGGAAACACCCTGCAGAGTGGGAGGGACACATTCCCTCACAGGGACCTGCTTCCTTCAGTGGTAACGCTGCACCACAAGCATGGCAGGCTGAGCAAGACCAACAAAAATAACCCCAAATCCCCCCAGCTGTGTCTCATCAGCTGCAGAATAACACATGGCCAGGACTGGCTTCCTTACCATTCAGCAAAGAAGGAATGAGCTCCCCCATGCCTCCAGCTGTACCTGTCTCTTCTCCATCTAAAGGCAAAGTGAAATTTGGACCTGAACCTTCTTCACAGAGATCTCATTTTTCTAACCCTCTCCTGCGCCTCTGTGGGTGATGGGATCCTTGGGAAAAAACATGTCCCTCCCTGACATGCACCCTTACCACGGTAAAGTCATTTTTGCTGTTGGCTACAGCTGTGCACAGATTGTCTATTACACAGAGGCCCTTCCTTGACCAGTAAAGATAAAAAGCAGCATTCATGCTAGCAGAGCATTAAGCTTCAACGGTGCGTGTTTGGGGAGGGGGGAATAAAAGCTGAATTCTTCAGCAGTTTTAAAAAAAGCACACAAGGTTTCTTGAGGTGAACAGGCCATCCTCACAGGAGGGTGCGCGTGTAGGGGAATGCACGCAGCAGTGGGGAACAGTGCGACAATAACCCTGAAAGGGTCGGGGCGAGCATGTTCCAGGCTGTGTTTAAATTGGAGCCCAGCCACAGAAACCAAGGGAAAGTTGCACAGCAAAAGGTTTCACACACCGCTAACCTTGGCCAGGATTTGTCCCTTGGCTTGCATTTGCACCCTCGCTTACGAAGGCGGATGGAGCCCGCTGGAGAGAGCTGGCTGTCACTTCGCATTTGTGGGGGGACTCTTAAGAAGAGCTTGGAAAAGCATCCTGCTGGCAGTGGGAACTGACCAGGCCAAGCCAGCGGCACAGTCAGAGAAGCGAGGGGAAGGAAGGGGGCCGATACCCCACAGCGCAGCCTTCCCCTTTCGCACCCGGTGCGGACAGCCAAGGGCCACGCGCAGCATCGGCCGGCTGTCGCGTGAGCGGGAAGCAGGTGGCATCTGCAGGGAGCACACGTGGGCCTCCGGGGAAGCCAAGGGCTCAGCAGGCCCCCAGCTCCCCTCCAAGCAGTGTTTTTCCACATCCAGGTTCTGGCACGCCAGCGAGAGCCGGGGCGTGGGAGGCACCTGCCGTTAACGCTGCCTGTGCGGTGCGTTATTCAAACCCGATAACCCAAATCTCCGAGAGGCTCCGGGGCAGCGAGACACTCTCTTCAGCCAGAGCAAACTTGGGTTGTTTTGCTGGGCCTGTATTTACAATAAATCCACAGCACATCTATCTTAGAGCCTGCTTTTCATGCTTGCATAAGGCTTTCCTCTGGGCCCCAGCCCCCTCCATCTCCCAGAACAGCCTGATCCATGTCAAAAATTGCTGCTTTCAGACTGAAAAGCACAAGGATGAAGCTTGGCTTTTTTTTTTTTTTTTTTTAAACCAAAGCTGTCTCCTCCTTTCAGGTGGGAGCCCGCCCGCTCAGTGACTCAAGCTGCAAGTTTCCTTCTTAATAACGAGTCCCCTGTGACGAGCATCTCAACAACACCCCATGCCCCTGCTTTGAAGAAATTACTCAGTGGCTTCAGGAGACTAATCCCATCTTGTTACCATGCCTTGCTAGAGTATCCTATTTGGGGACTGACTTGGTCACTTGCCCAAACCTGGTGTCAAACACACAGCGATTATTCCCACACCCTGCCCCGGGCAATACCCCTTGCCGGGTGAGCGCTGGGCTCCAGCACGTTCTTTCGTCTTTTTGTTGGCAGCCGCCTATGAAGGAGGGCAAAGCCCTCACCCTCTCTCTGCAGAGCTCCCTGCCCTACTTCCTTCCCTGCTTCTGCTGACACAGAAAGACTGCTTTAAGGTGGAAAAGGGCACTTTACCTCCCCCCACCTTGCTGTCTCACTGAGATGACACAGGAACATATATCTGAACAGAAGTAAGGCTATACTAAGCCTTTTCCCTAATCCCTGCCCAGGCTGCACAGCTATCAGCTGTAAGCTAACTCCAGGCCCTACCACTCAGCATACCTGCGCCCAAAAAGGGAAAGGCTGTGTCCTGCCGCATCAGAGCCAAGCAAATGCAGGGCAAGGATCAGTAAGGCACATATTCATCCTTGATTTTCCATTTCCAGAAACATGTCTAAGGGCAAGAGTTTGTGCATGCTTTAGATAAATGATTACAAGGGGTTTGAGACACAAAGGGGAAAGAATAGTTTTGTTGCTTAGCAGAGTGTGACAGTCACATGGCATGCAGCATGCACGAGCAAGAACCCAGCTCCCAGGGCTTGGAAATCCAAGGGCAAGCAATGCAAGCTCTTCCAGGAAGAAATTCAGGCTAGAGGGGCTGTGGGGAAGGACACTAGCAGGAACCAGCTCCACATTTGGTTTCCTTAAATACATTTTAATAAGCTACTTCATACAGCTTTTTGGGGAGGCAGCATAGGGATCTGTGACCCACCCCTGGAGCAGAAGGCAGGCAGGAGCACAACTAGGCTGTTTATGGCTTGGGGAAGCTGTGTCACTCGGCAAGCAGAGGGAAGGAAAGATGTTTCCTATGCTAAAAAGCTTGTAAGCATCTTCCTCAGCACAGAACTGTTTTCATCCCCCTTTTCACCAGAAAGGAGCAGCACCCTTTAAAGAAATTCTTATTAAACCTGAGCAATGAGACATAAAAGCAAAATGAAACACTAGACCTTCATCACCCTTCATTTGTTCTCATATCCAGGCTCAAGGCCACCCTGCTATGAGAAGCCACCTAGAATGAAAAAGCAGGGAGGACACAGCCTGCACACACTGCTCCAGAGGCTTCTTTTGCTTAGGAAGCACCCAAAATAGCCCAAGGATAAACCCCTGGAGGGGAGTGGGGGGGAAGAAGGGGATAGGGAAAATAAAACACAAACAGCACCTCCTCCACAGCAACCACTGCTTGTGAAGGCTTTGTCTACACCTAACCAGGTCTGGTCAAAGGGAACCAGGTAACGATCCCAGCTTAACCATACAGAAGCTGCAGGCAAGCTACTTCATTTGGGAGGAGGTGCTGCAGGTAGCCTGCTATTTTAGGAACTCTGATGTTGCTCTGTTGAAGGCCCCCGAGGCATCAGAAGCTAAAGGCAAAGTATCATGTTCCCTCTTCCCCCCTCCTCCCCTCCCCTGGGAAGGAAAGCCAGCTCTCAGCCTCACTCCAGGGAGCTGAATCACGGCTTTGACCCTGGAAGGCAAGGCAGACCGCCTTTTTCCTATGCCACTGCTATTCTTGGCAGCAGGAGAGGTCAGAAAGACAGCTGCCCTCACCGCCTTGCACAACACCCCACCACCGCTGGGCTATTCCTAACACAGTGAAACCGCCACTGAGCGTGAGCACACTACGAACCAGTGATTTCACGTGAAAGAGGAAGGCACCAAGCACTGGTTCATCTGAAGGCAGGCTGGGAAGGAATCCTGGTCCCTCTTCACCAGCATCACTGCCTACTCTCAGGGAGAGGCAACCACAGAGGTGTTCTCTCCCCACTGAGCACACAACACATGACAACCAATTATTATATCATGCTTTTAATACAAACTTAAAAAAATCTGGAACAATAGAAACTGTACAGATTTGATCAACCTTTTTGTTTTTGTTTTTAACTAAATCTCTAGACACACCAATGTCCCGTTCCAAAATATTGCACAACATTCTGAATACAAAACTCTGATTGTATTCCTCCTTCGCTAAAGAAAAAAAAAAAAAAGAAAAAAGACAGCAACCCCCTGGTTCCCCCTCTCAGTAGCCCCCTTCTTGGAAAGAAACCCAAGCAGAGCACACACAGAAACCCTCCACTCAGAGACATACAGACTTCTGTCCTCTTTCACTCATTCTCTCCTCAAGACGACTGTCAATTCACTCCTCAGAGAGGGTTGGGAGGGAAAGGAGGGAGGCTGAGTGGGGAGAAAGGAATCTTCACTGCTTCTTTTTTTAAAGTTTTTTCCTGAAAAAATATTTTTCTCTCCTCTTTTTAAGAAAAAATCTTGAAAAGAAAAAAATTACAATTTTTTTACGTTAGAAATATACATATATTATATATACCTCTTACATTTTACAAATGTAGCAAATTATTCAATACAAACGGACATCAACAAAAAGAACACAAACCCATAAAAAATAAAAGTTAAAAAAAAATTCTCTCTTCTCTTCCTAAGAAACCAGGTAAATTAGTGCAGGTTTTAAAAAATAAAATTGAAGCTGAACGCCTACATCCAAGACTAGAAAAGACCCAAAAAGGCCGTTAGTTTCCATTGCTGCCTGACGCTGGAGGAACGTTTCTGAAGCACGCTTTTTTCCTTTAAGATACAAAGAGGTTGGTCCCTCCCCTTTTCCTCCTTCCACGCACACTATTTTTAAAGCAGGTATAATACGTGTGGCAGGGCAAAGCAGCATCAAAGCTTCACACACACAAGCAGGTGGCTGGGGGCATCCCACCTCTCCCCTCCCTTCCTGCACCTGAGGAGGGCATGCTGTCCCACAGCAGCAGTTCACAGAAGGCTTTGCCAGAAGATGTGGGAACGGTGGAAGAAACTGAGGCAGCTGAGACAGGGTGCCAGCCAGGACCCCGCGATCGCGGGCTGAGCGCTCCTCGGTCCAGCGTGGCAAGCTGGCTGGCCATCAGCAGCATACTCCTGGGGAGGAAGGATGGGGTGGCAGTGGTAACATCAGTAAGGGGGTTAATGAGAGAGGAAAAAAAGAAAAAAGAAATCAGCTCAGCCATTCCTGGGCAGCTTGTCCTAGCCTGGAAACCTGGAGGGTTGAGGCTGCAGATGCCAGTTCGAGGGAAGCTACCTGGGCTCCACTCTCCTCACCCACCCACCGTGTTGGTCATAGCTTGACAGCAGCAAGCAGCCTGCTCGGGAACCGATGCTGGGCATGAGGTTGGGACCATGCCTCTTCCAGTCACCCAGAGAGGGAAAGGGGCATGCTGGAAATTCTCCTTAATGAGATATGGGTAGTGGCAGTCTCCCTGGGACACCCCATTTCCCCTGCAAAGGCTCATTGACAACACAAGAGGGCTAGAGCATCTCTATCTCAGCTTGAGAGAAGGGAGAGGGAAAAGCACGAATTCAAGCCTATCTCCCCTGAAACAGGGATGTCTGGAAAGAGCTTACTAGTTCTCAACAGACACAGCAGAAACAGGTTTCAGAAGGTGCTCCAGAGACATGCTTAAAAGAAAACCAAATCCCCACACTTGGGAGGCAGCAGAAAGATTTTTTTTTTTTTTAAAACAAAAAAAACTTCCTGGAGCCTCATCTCCATCTCACTCCTCTTTGCACTCTTCCATACTCTCACAACAGCCTCCGAGGAGACCTCCTTCCCACCTAGGGAGCCACCAGCCCTGCCTGGGCAAAAAGAGGCCCTCCACATGTCCCCCTGAAGGTGGGCTCTGGGCTCCCTGGCACAGAAGTGACCTAGCTGAAAAGCCATTACCACCCTGCTGCAGCACATTGGCTTTGGGAAAAGCTGCAGGGGCGTTCCTAAATTCTGGCCCTACTGCTGTAGGTTCACACATGGGAACACCCTGCTCTTCAGTAAGCCTGCTACTGTCTGCACCAACACGATCTGGTTGGAAGGACAAACTTACACTAGGCGCTTCCCTTCTGCACCAGATCAGCCATCTCCTCCCGCTCCTCCAGAAGGGCAGAGGAAGGGTTTTAGTCAGATTTATTCCTAACTGAAAGTACAAACCCTTAGGCTATCATTCAAGAGAGCAGCTTCGACAACATAGCCCTTTCTCTTCTCCAAAAGCAGTGCTGCCTCTCTAATTAAAAAGAAAGGCATTCCCTCTCAAAGATTAAAAAGATAAATTCACAGCAGGGAATGAGAACACAAACCTAGAAGATTGCCCCAAATGACCGTCAGTGGACGCTGCCCTTGCTGGTGGGGAGAAAGTACACAAAATGGGGGCAGAATCCAAGTGCAGCTGCCTGGCTCAGCACCACCTCCCCCACACAGCAGGGACACGTGTGTATGTTTTTACACCACAGGGTTGTCATCTGAACCAACTGGCCCGAAGAGGCCATGAAAAGGTTCCTTTGCTCACACGCAGAAGGGGATTATAACCAGAGTGACTTAGTTCAAAGTGCTGTTCTTCTGCAGCTTCCCTCCACGGCTGGAAGTGCAGATGAGGAAGGGAGCAGGAAGAAGCCATTTCACAGTAATGCTCTGGCCTTCCTGCTATTTGCTGGGAGACACTAAAGAAGAGTTAGTGCTTTTCAGCACACAAACAAAACAGCTGATGCCAGCCTGGTCTGGAGAGCTTCGAGCAACAGCACAGCAGTCTCAGCCTGTGGGCGCGGTAGATGCTCTCCGTCTACACTCAGGACGCAGAGCCGTAACAGAAAAGCAAGCCCACTCACCCATTTCTGGCTAGCACACAAGAAGAGCATGCACCTCCGCCAACACTGACTCATCCTCTCCCTGTCCCTCCCCCAGCCTCCAGCAAGGCAGTAGGTGTCTGGGGACGCAGCCCAGAACAAAGCCATCTCTACACCCAGGTAGAAGGATCGAGTGCCCAGTGCTGGGGATGGTGCAGGGAGACAGGAGCATCGTGACCTATGTTTGCACCATTCCTGGGCTGGGGCAGGGGAAAGGTGAACACAAACCAAAAAACCCAAGATTCATTAAAGGAGTAAAAAAGTGAGTAGGAAAAAAGCACAGGGACTGAGTTAAAAAACAAGTCAGTGCTTCAGGAGCGTTGCCAGCACAGCGCAACAACACTAAGCTCTCTCTTTTTCCAAGAAGCTATATTTATAAGATTTGAATATTTTCTGTATATTTCTATTTTTCTTTTCTCTCCTTTTTTTTTTTTTTTTTTTTTTTT
>NW_020448564.1:1394101-1399128 GCF_003343035.1 Apteryx rowi
TTTTCCCCCCTCCCTCCCCACCCAAATACTCTCTTTCCTTGTGTTCAGTTGGCCAGGACGACAGGCTGGAACGACTGGCTGGGATACTGCATGGCATTCAGGTTGTAGCTGAGTCCTTCCACAAAGGGAGACTTCTCCAAAAAGAGGCTGTTGGTGCTGCCACCGAAGACCTGAGCCATATCAAAGGTACCTCCAGTGCCGGTGTTGAACTGCGATGCCGGTGGGATGTTGCTGGCCTGGCTCTCACTGGCAACACCATCGAAGAACAGGCTACTGGCTCCTGGTGACCCACCGCTGTAAACGAACTCCTTGGCATTGGGGGAGAGCTGCGACTGCGGGGCTTGGCTCCCAGCACTCCCGATGAAGTTCAGAGAGTGCATAGACAGGGAGAGGCCCTTGTGCTTCAGCAGGTTGTTAGTGGGAGACCTGACCATCCTCGGCTGCTGCGCAGCCCCTGCTCCGCCACCCCCTCCTCCAGCTCCTCCACCCTTCTTCATCTTGGTAGAACCAAACTTTGTGGCAGCAAACGTGGCAGTGGTGAAAGTGATGGGCTGGGCAGAGCGAGGGATGAAGGTGGGGCTAGGCGACTGGCCAAAGGAGGGGGACGGAGAGTTGGACAGCGAGTTGTCCTGGCTGCCAATGGGGACAAATACCTGGGCATCAGGGTTGAAGCTGCTCTTGATTTCTTTGTCCAGCTCTGCTGCGCTGCAGCCCTCGCTGTCATCCAGGTACAGGACCTTAACAGAGCCCTTCTCGCCAATCTGGTAGGAAACCTCAAAAGGATCGATCCAGACACTCAGCTCTTCTGGCACATTGGCACGCACATCCTCCACGGCCAGCCCACTCCGCTTGGCCGCCAGCTCCACCACCGGATCCACGGTCTCCCCTATATGGACACAGCGATAGCCAGATCCCTTCAGAGGCTTTTCTGGGTACCAGTGACCCTCATATTTCTTCTTCAGCAGGCGCTCTAGCTCCTCACCAAACAGGTCTGCCCGCCTCCGAGGAAGCTTGTTGTACAGGTATGAGATGATGAAGTTAAGAGCAACTTTGATCTCCAGATGCATACTCCCTTCACAGCAAGCAAGTCAGGGCAGCGTATTAAAAGAGACAGAGTGACAAACACATAGACAAGATTTGGCTCCAAGCAGACCTAGGAAAAGAGAGGAAAAAATATGGATAAAGGCAAGAAAACACAACAATTCTTAGCCTGTTGAAGTGAACGGCTACACTTTTTCATTAAGCAGAAGGAAACATTTGTACAAACATTACCAAGTAGAGATGCCGACTAGGAGAGTCACCCCAAATCTACTGGCCCTCAAGACACAGAAGTGCTGGTGGGGAAGAGTCTCCCTTGTCCTCTCCAGAAGGAACAGGGCCGTAGCTACTATCCGCACCCAGGCATGTGCATTATACCTACCTCGCTGCCAAGTACCGTTGCTGAAATGAAGCAGGCCAACTGCCTGCTCTGGCAGAGCTATTTCAGTATACCTAATGTCTCCCTGTGCTTCAGCACTCAGCTGCTTCTGGTGCAGTTCACCTGCACCAGCCTCTCTAGAGCATAAATGCACCACCTGGAAAGCCCCGTGACTTGCTTGGGAGCCTGCACAGAGACCCACTTGCGCTCGGGACAGCAGGGCCAACCTCCCCGCCGAGAGGCTGGGTGGTCCTGTGGAGTACTGTGTCCTGCTGGCACAAGCACAGAAGGGACGAGAATGAACAACGGAGGGAGCTGTGGCACCAGCTGCTACGCCGTGTTTACTATCCCCTTGACTGGCAGGCACATACCTTATTAAGCATACCCAGTGGAGGATCTGCCTAGCTACAAGCCTAAAATCCCATTTTAATTCAGTTCATTTTGGGGGGGGGGGGGCACAGTGGCACAGGGTCACAAAACACACACACGCCAACAACCTGTCAAGTACAGATCATATCACTTATCCTTGAACAGAGGGAAGATGAGCTCTGCCAGGATCAGGTACCTACTTAATAAAAACTTAAACTGCTTGCCAAAAACTGAAGTAATCCTCCTTCCCTCCCTAGTGAGGAAGTCTCTGAAATTGAGAGAAGCCACAAAAGCATAATGTGAAACCACAACACTCAACTCTCCCATTATACAAAAATTTGCAAACAATGTTTGTCTGGATACAACCTCCCCCAGATAGGTCAGCACTGCGCTCTGTCACCCATCCAAAGAAAATGAATCCCACAGATATTTTAAGAGGAAACACACTTCCATTAGCCTACACACCTCTCCGGGGGAAGCAGAATATCCAGTTTTTAATTGGCAGCTTAGTCAGAGGCTGTTCACTCTTCAATTGCCCTCATCTTGCTCAAGCAAACACAGTGTTCAACTGTCTTCCTAAAATGGGCTACAGTGATGCTCTCATGGAGCAGTCAGGCCAATGTTTATATTGTGTGCCAATTATTTGGAGGTGGGGATGGAGTACAAACATAAGGTGTCAGCCTTCCCCTGAAAAAACAGGAATCACAGCAGCACCACCAAGTATCCATATCAGCCCAGGTCAGTAGGAGGAAGAAAAACTGACCAGGCTTGTTTGCTTAGTCTAGTTTAGTGGAGAAAAAGGAGTAAATAAACAGACTAAAAACAAAACAAAAAACACCCACCCTCAAGTATTTTGAGGCTTCATTACAGGAAAAAAAGGGGGGGGCATGGATTCTGTGCATTTTGGGGGGTTTGTTTGGTTTTTTGAGTACTAGTCAGAGATCAAGAAGGCTTATTTTTAGGATTATAGTAACCAAAAGCAGATCCCACACCTCAAGTCAGTTGACAAAAAGGTCAGTTCTGGAAGGAATCCCCTTTGGGTTTAACTTGGCAACAAGAAAAACACAAGATTAAGAGGATGGAAAAGAGAAAAGGAAGTCTTGACTTTTAAAACCTGGTTTAAGGAATTACTGAACTACAACAAGTTTTGTTAGGTCACCAAGACCTGACAAAGTTCAAATAAGAACAGACTAACACCAAAGAAGAAATGAATAATTGGAGTTTTTCAGAGAGCAAGGAGAGCCATTTTCAGATGGCACGCGTCTCAATCCTGAGACAAAGCCTCTTCCACCCTATATGCAACACAGATGCCTCAGTACCCCTTGGCAATCCCACATCCTAATCAACAGAGCAGCACCTTCTGCTGAAGACAGCAGGGAGGAGATAAGAGTAATAAATCTTGACTCCCCCCTTTTTTTCTGTCAAAAAAAAAGTTCTTCCTTTCTAAAAGCAGAATACTCAACCTTCACTATGAATAAAGATGAGTTAATTAGGCTAGTAATACCAGTAGCTGCCAAGGTAGCCACATATAGCTGATGTTTGCAGAACTCTGAAGAAGTCAGACACCACCTCAGGTTGTTGACACAGTAAGATGGGCTCCAGTAGGACTTCTTAATCCCTTTCTATTGCACTAAAATAGCAATTAGGGAATATCTGAACGATCCCAGCTTCCAAGACAACAGGCAACTAAGTATCAACTCCAAAATGTATTCTGACAAGTCTACCAGAAAAAAAGTCTTGTCCACACTGCCTTTATTTCCAAAGTAAAAGCTTATTGTATGGTGGGCAGAACACAGAAGCACCAGTGTTAACAAGAGCAATGTCCCTCTACAGACACACTCTGTTGATGAAATTTATAAGCCACCTCTGACTTCCCTCTTTTATCAGCACGTTTTAAAGGAGACAGGCCAAATAATAATTTACATTAAACAAGAGCAAACAGTAGAATGCCCTCTTCTCATTATGTAAGCAGAAGTGACCTTGTGAGTAAGCCTTCAAACTTTTAAGAAAAAATTTTCTTCTGAGAACAGGCTCACTATCGTGTCACCATGGTTAATGGCGCACAGTGACATTTAAAGTGACTTTAAAAGTATGCAGCCAAAATAATCTCCCATGCTCAACCGCAGGCCACACCCTATCAAAACAACAGCTTCTTTCCAGGCTTCCCCGCTCATCCCACAGGCAGCAAAGGCGCTAATCGGATTAATTACGGCTCCCCCTCCCTCCTACCCCCATAAGGGCAAGTGGGCCTGCACCCCTCCGGCCAGCCGGCCCGCCCTGTCCAAGGCACGGAGCCAGACTCTCCCCTTGCAGCCTGTTGAACCAGGGCGCCTCCCTTCCGCCCCACGCCGTGGGGAAGAGGAAAGCGGGCACCATGTAGGGGGCTCCATCCCCCCCCCCCGCAGCCGCCCACCTCCTAGGGGAGAGGAGCCATTTCTGGTGACCCAGCCAGAAGCGCTCCCACTCTCCCCACGCCTCCCGCCGCGCGGCACTCTGGGACTGGTGCGCAGAGCCCCGTGACCTACTTCGCCCTCGAACTACATCTCCCAGCGTGCCCCGCGCCGGCCGGCAGCCCCGGCGCTTCCTCGGTGGGGCAGGGCACAAAATTTTCCACGGCACATGCGCTCTGGCGGCGCTCCCCTCCCCGGCAATTGCCCAACGCGAGAAATACACCCCGCCGCCGATCATTTGGGATCGCCGGGTGGCCTCCCCCCCCTTCCCCTTCCTACGTGCGCGAGCGATTTGTCTCCCTTCCCCACCCTCTTTTTAGGGGACGGGAGAGGAGGGAGAGGCAGGTCACTTTCTCCCTCTCCCCCGCCCCACAACTGCCTCCCCCGAGCCTGCAGTCCACACCCGGGGCGGGCACATTCCCCAAGCCGGGCAACGCCACCGAGGGCGACAAGGAGCCGCAGTCCAAAATAGTCTCTCGCCCCTTCCCCTCCCCCAGCACACCCCCTTGTCTCCTTTACTTATCCTCGTCCCCCTGTTGGGGAATGCGGGAATCGGACCTGCAGGATCACAGCGTCCCCAAAAGAGGCCCTCCACAGTCCGGGCAAAAAGCCCCCCCCCCGCCAAGGGCAAGCTCCCGACCCCACACACCCGCCGGGGCACCAAGGCTGCCCCCCTCCTGCTCCCATCGCACCCCCGAGGCTGGGAGGAGGATCCGGGGAGGGCAGGATTGGGGGTGTGTGTGATGGGGGTGCAGGCAAGCACCAAGCGCCCCCTCCTTCTTCCAGCCCCC
>NW_020448564.1:1399774-1414478 GCF_003343035.1 Apteryx rowi
TTAGTGATGTAGGGGATTAAAAAAAAAAAAAAAAGGAGAAAGACCGAACAAAATGGTGAACTCGGGCACTGCGAAGCGTCATGGACCCAATGACTTTCACCACCCCTTGAAATCCCATTAATCCCCCCCCGCCCGGGGCCGCCAGCTATAGAAATGTTTCAAAGAAAGAAAAATACCCCTCCACAGGCGGGGCGGGAAGGGGGGGGGGAACAACCCCCTCCCCCAACGCACCACCCTCCCAGCAGCGCCGAGCGCACAAAAGGGGGCGCGGGCCCGCGGGCCCCCCCGGCCCCGCTCACCTCTCCCTCAGCTCCAGGGCCGGCGACTCCTCGCAGCTCTGTCCTGGGGGCGGCTGCGTGCGGGTCTCTGCCCCCGTCCGTCCCTCCCTCTCGTTATCCCCAGCTCTCGCGCGGGGGAGGGGGGGAGCTTCGTTCCCGGTGGCGGCAGCGCGGGCCGGAGGTTGCTGTGGGACGCTGCAGGAGGTGCCAGTGCCGGTGTCACCTGCCCTGCCCAGCTCCGCCTCGCCCCGCCGGCCCGCAGCCGCCCGCGCCCTGGCCCCAAGTGAGCCAACTCACAGCAAACTTTCACCCTTAGCAACCCCGCGCACGGATCCGCGCTCCCCGCCCAGCGTGATGCGGCCCGCGAAGGGCGGGCCGGGACTACTTCCCCCACCCCTCGCCACCCATTAACCCCGGGGCCCGCCGCGCCGCGGAGGGGATGGAGGGTCCCTTTTTTCCCCCTTTATTTCTCCCTTCCTCCCCCACTTCCCCCCCCTTTCCCCGTTCAGGGCCCGGTCCTGGTGCAGCAGCTGCAGCGGGGGGTGCTGTAGAGCATCCCCCGCGGTGGGTTTCACAGCTCGGTGTTAGTGCTGTGGGACTACCTGGGCTCGGGAGTGGGGAGGGAAGGAAAGGGCAGAGGGGATTTAAAAGGGATCAAATAGCCAGGTTGGACTGACCTGAGGATTTCCCCAAGCTGCTTACCGGTGGGGAGGGAAGGGCAGAGCAAGATAATCAGGGGAGAAAAGGCACACACCAACAGCAAGCAGGTTATGGGCAGCCTGGTTGTTAGACCCCTGGCTTGGCTGCAAAACAGACCTCAGTGCAGAGGGGAGGCTCTCTGAGCTATTCGGTTGATGCAACTCCAGTGTCAAATCTATTAATGACAGAAAGCAGGGCAGGGAGGAGGGAAGTCTTCAAAAAGTTATGTTAGGACCCCCAAATCCTGCTGATCATATGGGCAAGAGGCAGGTTTCACAGGTGAGGCCTGGGGAGCTGTATTACCACTTTTGTGGGCGGAGAAAAAAGGGCAATGCCAGCTGGTTTCCTTGGGTGCAAACCCCTCTGGGACACTCTCAGTGGCAGCAAGGATGGGGACTCCCAAGCCTTTTGGCGGACACTCCTTGGCACAGGGTAGCATGGGCAGTTGGGGCACACGGTGCTCCTGGGCCCCAGCTCCTCAGGAGGAAACGGGGGGGGGGGCGGGGGAAGCAAAATCAAGGCACAACAAGCATTGCCCTCGCTGCTGGAGCCCATGCTAGAGAGGGGAGCAGGACAGTCGCAGCCACACCTCCTGGCCGGCACCGTACCCCCAGCACCCCCCGAGGCAGGGAGGTTATTTGGGCTCTCCGCTGGGGCAGCGCCGCCCTGCTCCCAGCCCCGCGGCGCACGGCCCGCGGACTACTTAACCGCCGCGCGCCTGTGCACCACCGCCGCCGCCAGCGTAGGGACGGCCCGCCCCGGCCGCGATGGAGGCGAGAGACCCGCAAGGTGCGCGAGCGGAGCCCGAGCTAAAAATAACTGCGGCGTGTTAGCAACAGCCTCCCAATTGGCTGGCCGGGCCCGGCGGCGCCCGCGGATTGGTGCATTGCCGCAGCCAGTGAGCTGGAGGGGGTGTGTGCGGGAGGGACGCCCCGGCCGCTGCGCGGGGGCTGCTGGGAGCTGTAGTTCTTAGTGGTCCCATGGCCCTCGAAGGCCTTACTGTGGGGCCTGGCTTGGCCATCCCTTCCCTGCTGCCACGGGCAGTGGCAGATTATTTTAAGGTTTTATCTGAGTTAGGAAGGTAGGGCTTGCCCTGCGTAAATGCAAGATAAGCAATTACGTAAGCTGGCACCATAGCTGGTGCAACTTCAGCTGTGAATGCTGTCCTGGGGAAGGGCACCGCTGTGCAAAGTAGTAGCCCTGGCTGCCATCCAGATTCCTTATCTGGCTTCTGCTCTTCACATTGCAGGTGAATCACAGGTATTTACCCTTCCCCAAAGGGTTAGGCACCACTGAGAAGAGTCTTTGCTGCAACATTAGCAAGCTGAAATTATTCACGTACTGTGAAATGTGTTTTTTTTCTGCAAATAAAAAAGGGTAAGAGTCAACAAATGCTAATGAATTAAAAACGAGCCTGCTTGCTTCAGGGTATGATGTGATATCCAGGTGTGGCAAGAAAGAAATAGTCCCCATAAAGTAGCAATGCCCAGTGAAGCATGCTACAGCAGTTAGTATGTTTTCCTCGCGGAGGCTATTACCACACATGGCTATAGGGCACCAGTTGCCTCAACACATGGCTCCACATTCCCTCTTTTAAATTGGACCTATTGCTAGTTCTGAGGAAAACAAAATCCTAGCAGGCACCTGCAGCTCATGTATTTGCTGGTCGGAGAACACAGGCCAAGGTAAGGTGGCCAGCTGACGCGGTGCTGGGCACACCAGGTGCCTTGGGGAGGAGAAGCACGCACAGACACCTTGCAAAAGGCTCTCGTGGCGTACGTGCTCCTGTTAAGACAGGAACAGGATAAAGCTCCAGACACGCAGAACTGGCACCAACAACACTGCTCCCAGGCCCTCCCAGCCACCTTTCAGACAATTTTCTCAGAGGCAACACCAACAGACCATGGAGGGGAGAAGGAGCCTTGTAGGGGCTACACGGCACCCGCGTGGCCACTGTCACAACAGGGGGAGCTTGCCTGGCCGAGGGCTGGGCCCCTGAAATCCTCCCTGAAGAATTCACAAGAAAAATCACACCGTGAAGTCTCATTTAATCTTGTAATTGGAGCCTCTCAATATATAGAGGTATGTTCAAATGTTAAACTTGCCTCCCATTTTCAAAAGGGACAGAGACCACCAATGCCTCCTGAGCTGCTCCGTATCCCTCTGGTTAAATAATTCTCCATAGTAACCACTCCCCCCTCCCCCCAAACAAGAAGTATACAGTTCCTCCCTTGCCCTTTTCCCGCAAAGATACTCTGGATCTTTCTGGGATTTGTTTACACTCCCTCACTCAGGAACGCTTTACCTTAGGTACTGCCTTTGCCATTCAATTGGCCTTCTTTTGAACCCAGTCAAGGCTGTGCAGTAAGAAATCTATTTATATTGTCCTTTCTAGACAGTGCTACAGCAGCCATCGTTGCTCATCTTTTCACCAGTTTAAGAAAGAAAAAACTTTTAGATTTTTTTTTTGCTGTAGGGGAAGGGGGGAGAAAGAACAGGAAGATTTATGAGAGTTATTAGGAGCAGCATTATTTTCATCACTTCTAGTTTAAAATGAATATCATTACAAGAGAATGCCTTTCTTCTAATGCTCCCTTGCTTTGCTGGAAACAAAAAACAAGCTGTCAGCCAAAGATCAGGAAATTAAAATGACAGGGCTATTTTTAGCATCATTAAGAAAAAAAGGCAATTACATTTCTAAAATTCTATTGTTGTTTTAATAAGGTGTTACTAAGAGGGTGTAACATGTTAGAACTCTTTAAAATACTTGTGTCTTGACCATGTTCCTTTAATTATCTAGTTGCACTTGTAAACATGCACGCAGAGGAATTTTGTCATAGTATCCGCTCCTGCATTCTCGACCATTTGGCTATTACGTCAAAGCAAAGCTCCTGAATCACATGCACACGGAGAGGGCAGGAATCTCCAAACCACCAGGACAGAGCTAGTTCTGCTGGGTTATTTAATGCCAAGGAAGGGCATTATAATTCAGTCAGGTTATAATTGAGCATAATTAACACTCCCATAGCCTGAATACACTTTACATTCAAGTCACATGACAACCTCAAGGAAATGAAAAATTCTTTCCTGCTATTGAAATAGGCAAACAACATCTCCAGCTGATCCCCATAATGAGAAAATAACAGCTCGTGTGAAGATAAGGTTTCAGAAGCAGGATTTCATCTATGCAGCTCCCCCAGGGAAAGCTCACAGGCAAACTCCAGACATTTACCTACCTTCAGTTTCTTAAAAGGGTAATGCTTCAGGCTCAAGGGCTTTGTCAAGGCAAGGTCTACATGATTCAATGGACTGGAGGTGTGTTACAGAGCTATTTGCTGAGCTTGCTGGTAAGTTATCACACCGTGGCGGGCAGTTGATCTGAAGGGGCGTGTAACAGGGAACATCCATATTTCAGAACCTAGGGATGCCTTGTTAGTACTGGCAACAAAGAGCCAATTACTTAATAGGCCAAGAGTTCTCATGTTTTTTCCTCAGTGTAAACATTTGAAATAAATGGATTTTTATACCTATTGCATAACATCCTTCTGATAAAAAGAAAAACAACCAATAACCCTGTCTAGAAAAGTAACAGCAGGAAAACACATTTAGCTCCATGTAATTAGGATTTGCAGCCAGCACCATGGGGGTTCAGCCACCACAGAGATGCAGCATCCCTTCCACCCTTCCTTGCAGCTGCCATGCAAGTGTTTCACAGCACACAGCCAGGGAGCCCCTGAGTCAGGCTACTTAAGACTTCTTTCTGCTGTCTGATGAGGCCCTTCCAGAGCTTGGCAGACAGACAGTAGCAGGACATTTGTTGTCCTATTTTTCCCCAGGGAAGCTTGCCCTTTTAGTACATGTTTTAGTCTCTAGTACTGTCAGAAAAATCTCTTTCTACTGATCAGTGCTGTTTCAGTGAGTTTAATTTAGCTTATCTCTACTTTATATTAAAAACATTGCACTTTTCTAGGGGCCTTGGCTGGATTTGATATATTGGTGAACAGAAATCATTACCACACCAGCTGTATCCATTACCCGTGTCTGAATTAGCAGCTTTAGGGCAATGCCCCATTCATGCTCTAAAGGTAGCAGAAGGGCAGTGGTGTTGAACTGATCTGAGCACCAGCAGCATTTGGCATTCTCCCCAGTGCTGTCTGAGCAAACAAGGCAAAGGGGAAAAAAAAGCCTATTCCCCTCTCTGCACCTGCCCAGTGACTCAGAACTAGAAATGGCAGCTTAACTCTCATTGCTGCCAGAAGGCAGACCACTATACCCAGCAGTCAGAGAGTGAGGATACCAGCAGTGCCAAGAAAATAAGTATGATCAGCTCTTTTTTCAGGGGAAAGGGATGGGAAACTCATCTCTATGGCAACCCCTGCTTGGCTGATCCTGCTAAACGTTCAGAAACAAGGGCCGCTCTAAAGCTAGATCTTCTAGGAGTCCCTACACCAGGGACAGCAACTCCAAGAGACCAAAAAACAAAAAAAAAGCAAGCAAACTTGTCTGTCCTCTGCATTCACAGAACAACTTTCATTATTTTAGAAACTTCCAGGAAAGAAAGAAAAGATACGTACAAACCTTCTGCATTCCCAGTGTGATAATCTGGGTGGCCTGGCTGAGAGCAAGTGATAAATTCTGGATGAAGTGATAAAGTTGCAAGTACAAAAAAAAAATCTGCATGTCATGGGCTGCTTTTAAAGAAATACAGAATTTAACACAGCTGATAATTGGCTGTGACACAAGCTTCCCAGTCAGGATCAAGAGCCAGCTGCTTATTCAGGTGAGATACTTTGAGAGAGTGGGTTTGCTAGAAGAGAAAAACAGTTTGCTCTTAACATGTTGGCAAGTGGCATCCACATATGTAGTAAAAATTAACCAAAAGCTGAGTAAGGAAACAAAGGTGAGTGAGGGGAAGACACACACTCTCAGGACCACAAAAAGCTTGGAAGAAGAAAACTGGCAGAATAGCTGGAGAGGGGGTGGGGAGAAGAGGTGGTACTGATATAGCTGTAGGACCAGTCATAGCTAGAGCCAGCTGACCTGCAGCAGAAAGAAGTGACTCTTAAGGGAAAGATGATCCCATCTTGTCTGCTTGTTTCTTGTTTTCACTCTTACCTGAAACTGTTAAAATGTTAAAACTGGAACACCTATATGGCAGGAGCCTGCAAAAAGAGGTATTTAAGTCAGAGAGAAGTTTGAGGAGTCAGTATGAGCTTTGGGGAAACAACTGAAATCCTGGAAGGGGGATAATACAGGCTCTGTACCCCAAGATTGTGTAAAGGGAATCCTGTTATTGTAGCACATGGACTCTGGTCAGAGTATGAAGGCTTTAGATACATGGGGCATGGTGAGCTAGGCCTTTAATTTAACCATCTGGGGAGCATATTCACTAGCAGAGAATTCAGTTATGCTTCAGCATGCAAGGCACCAGTTCACAGGCCTCTGCTGAGCAAACAGACTGCTTTTAGCCTGTACTAGTATTTGACAAAAAAGCAGGCTCTGGTTTTCAGCATGCATACAACTAATAGCCTAGCACACAATAGTTGGTTTCCAGTTACAGCAGGGAAGGCTTTAACTTATTCACAAGAACAGGATAGCAAGTCAAATAGCTTTGTAGGTTTTAGAAAGGGATTGGATGTTTGCATGGTGAAACAACATCCACAGCCGTATTAGCTAGGATAAGGGTTACAAGCTCAGCGATCCTCACGCTACAGGACAAAATGATCAGTCACTAGGATCACATGCACACAAAAGCAATAGCCATTCTCTGAAGCTCCTTGCAGCAAGGTCACATGGCCATAAGCAGACCCTGTCAGAAACCAGATAACCCATTGTGCACTACTAGCTGGACTAATCCTGTGTGCCCCCAGAAAGCTCCAGAGAAGCTAGGAACAGAATGAACCAGAGAGAAATCCTTCTGTTATACAAAAAACCCTCAAAGTAAAAGCTTTATTGGTATGCATTCTACAGAAACAGTTACATACAGGGCCTTGGATTAATCTGTTAAAGAAAACACAACAGCTGTGCTGTGCCTAGGACAGCACCAGCCATTAGCAGTGCTAGGTTCCCTACAAAACAGGGCAGCATGAAAATATGTATATATTTTTTTTTGAGGGGGGGGGTGGACACATGGGACTGGCACTCTGTTCTTCAGTAGTGGTATGTGGGGAGATTTCTACTAACTGAGAAGGGGGCTGGTAAGAACAAATGCAGGGTGTTCCCTATACCAGAAAGGACTCTTAGCTTTTACTGAGCTGGTCTCCTTCACTTGCCCACCAGGATTTTTATAGTGGGCTGGAGCAGGTACTAGCAAAGCTTCTGAAAAGCTAGAAGACAGTAATCCTCATTTGTTCTTTCTGATACTCAGCTCTAACCAAGTTCCCCACTCAGTCTGTTACTTCTCCAGCCACAAGTATACTACTGAATTGTATTGTTTCAGAAAAATAATCAACTGGTTTTCAATAATAGCAATAACAGCAAAGTCCAGAGATGTTTCAAGACCCTCTCGCCAACCCGACAGCAGGTGCAGCCATGTACAGGTAGGATCACCTCTTCTTGAAGCCATACTTTTTCCTTTCATAGAAGAGATCTGTCTTGGAACTGCCCAGGTTGACAATCTTAGGACAACCATCTCGCTGGAATTGAAGAAAAGAAGAGGTAAGACATGGACAAACAAAACAATATTATCACACACAACACAGTTTCAGCAGGTTCCCAATTCCCTCTCCCTGCTCTGGCATTAATGCTCATATTGGACACCCGTGTAGGCAAACTGCCCTCTAACTCTCCTGGCTACTACTAGCAAGAGAGTGGAAGGAGAAGAGGATGGACACCTTTTTAACATTACTCTAGCACATACTCTTCCTCAGGATGAAGATGGAAAACAGCTTGTATAACATCAGCAGTTTAATGAGGAGGATGCTCAGTGCCTCAGGACTGGGTTCTTTCTAAATTAGGATACATAAGATTTGTAGGGACCAGAAGAATAACCTTTCCCATTGTTAGCCAAAAAGAATCTTGTTGCTTTAGATGTTACCAAGCCATTCTTGTGTTTACAGACCCCTTCTCAGCTGTGACAGCAGAAATGAATCTCAGATTTCCTGCATTCTGGATTGATTACTGCAGAGGCTATAGTCATCTCGGGGGAGAACTGTTATTCACAGCAGCTACATGGAGAAGTTCTTGTACCCCAGCTCCAGCAGATGGTGAGACAGACAGCCACAAGAAGAGTAAAAGGGATGGACAGGTGTGGCTGCAAACAACTGAATACAAATCAGAGATATTTGCCTCTCTGTATACCAGTGGGCCACTTGATGGTGAAGTGTTGCAGCTGGCAATGGCAGCTGTGCTGTGCTGAGGAGCCCAGCAGGCAAGGGAACATGTCCTTGACTGTTGTGCAAGTCCAAGTGGATTAGATTTAGAAAGCCTCTGGGCAGATGTCAGCCACTGTGAAAACTGTACCCAAGTTGCCCCACCAAAACCTGCAGCTGTGCAGGAGAAGCAACCTGGTGGGGAGGGTGTGCATAGCAGAAATAACAGGAGAGGGGGAAAAAGATCACTCCTTCCCCATATGCCTGCCACAACCCACCATCTCATGATTTGCTTTTGAACCTCAGTGGCAGGACTCTTCCAAGTCTTCCCTCCCACAACCCAGGGAGTCTGTGACAAACTTGACAGGTTTATTGCAGGGCTTTGTTCATTCTTCCACCTCCTCAGAAGAAGACAGTATATGAGCATGCTCCTGTCCCCAAGAAAGGATTACTTTCTGCAACTCACAGCTGTCCTAGATGACAAGGCAGGATCTTGGACCCTACCCACAAATAGAATTTGAGCTGAAACAATACCTCCTTCCTACCTCTATCAGGACAAACCAAGAGAAATCAGGCCCTTTGCTTTGTGTCCAACAGCATTCCACCTCACCCATTTTGAAATGTGCTTTCTTGCTCCATTATCCATTTCAGTTTTTGTCTGGGAATAAAGGAAGATCAACTGCTCTGACACAAACCTTGGAGTGTTAGAACTTCAGATACAAAGCTCTGTCCATCTGCTTTTCTTGTTCATATCAGCACCAGCTACCACAATTGTGTACTATACTTAACTTTTCTCATTCTGGGCATCCTAAAGCTGTGCTAGCACTTGTCAACTCTGCAAGTCAATCTTGTCAAGCCTGCTATTTCAGATCTGCACCTTCACATCTGCAACAGTCCCTAACATTTGAGTTTGCTGGTACAGAACAACTGTCTTCACCCATAGCAGCCTTCATCCAGTTGTCAAAATACCTCAGTTCTGACTTGTCATTCCCTTGCTGCTCCAGCTCTAGATTTTCTACAGTTCTGCAGAGCAACTGGCTATTTCAGATCTGAACCAAAATCTAAGCTCTCCTGTAGCTTATGTATGAAAAATACCTGCACGGAATCAATATGATTCAGTAAAAGTGAAACCAAATCTCATGTCTCATCAAGTCAGGTGTCTTGGTTCCAAAGGTAAGTTAAACAATTTACTGTTTCTCATGGCATTTCTAAAGTAAGAGGGAGCACCACTATCACAGCATTTATATCCAAATATATCATTTAGATATTAAGACAGATTATGGTCGTCAGATCTTATGACTAAATTAAGACTGGGCCTGTCCCTGTCCTGAATTTAGCTGGAGACCTCTAGAGAAAATATAGGTACTGCAGAAAATTAAAGCAGCAATTCAGTCAGCTGAACCTGTTCCTCTAAATCAATCAGAACCATTCTCTCAGCATGTTCTCTATCAACATTAGGGTGTGCTGGAGATGTTATTTGCAAAGGAGAAGGCTGTCTCACTCATTGGGGCTTATTAAAACCAAAACCAAACAACCCTTAATAGACACTCTGACAGCCATCAGATCCATATTCTGGGGATATTCCAACTGTTATTAAGCATTGTGTTCTTGCTGCTTCTTAAGGTCTTTCTACTACTTCATTTGCAGGTGACAGGTGACATTCTTCACATCCTACATTCACTGTGATGGATATTAGCAAACACAGAAGCAGAGGGGAACAGCTGCCTCACTTCATATGCACAGTGGCTGTCTTTATCTTTCAGTACAGCAAGATTAAATATGGGATCATTACACCAAAAAGTGTTGGCAGAAAAAGAAATGTCCACAATATAGGCCATTCTAGATAAGAATAAAAAAATTAATATTCCAGTGAAATTATACAAGAAATTTTAAACTTGCAAAAGACAATTAATGGAGCAAGGACACACGACACCAAGATCTAACTTTATTTCCTATTCCAAAGGAAAACAGTTTGTTATTTGGTAGGCCTTACAGTACCACACGTGTCCTTGGTTGGTGGCTGATCACAGACTTTTAGTTATAAGCTGCTCCTACCAAAACATTAGCCTTTGCAGAGTCTGAAATATCTTTAACCCTGATAAAGCAGACTGTGAGATTGAGTAAGATAACAACTTAAAGCAGTAAGAAGCAGTGTGTGGAGGAAGTGAACCACAAGTATGCAGTGCATAGTACTGAAAGACCCTGTGGGATGAAAGGCACAAGAAAATGAGGGCAGTGCTTGCTAGGCTATCTCAAAATGCTTTACAAAGATAGGGAACAACCAACAGGGGAAGAAAGGTACAAGGTAGTGAAAACCAGTGGCAGTCTTAGTAGCAGAACCCAAGCGTCCCATGTCCCAAAGCTTATTTATCTCACTAGCTCCAAGCCCCTTTAAAGATAAGCATGGCTATTAATAAAGACATAACCAGTTCAATAGGAGACCAAATGACAACTTACATCTTTTTCCTGGATGGTGCATTCCTTGCAGTAGTAGGCATCAGATACTCCTGGACCTCCACAGATCACACAGCGTCCTTGATACGAACCATAGTTACACTCATCGCATATGCGCACAAGAGTGCAGGGCCGCACATACGAATCACAGATCACGCATTTGCCATCACCTGAAAGTAAGCACAGTCTTTGGTTACAGAATGTCCTTTTCTACACCCCCCATGTAGAAGAAGAATAGCTTCCAAGTCAAAGAACTTGCTTATATGCTCAAAAATAATGCAACAGAATTGAGAAAAATCTATTTTACAAGCACAGGGAGCCCCTTTGTACTTGCATGCTGACTTCAGTATTGCACGCTACAGGCTACCTTGTTCCTCTTTTTCTGTTTTCTTTTTTCTTTTTTTATTTAGATCTTGCATTGACAATCAGAGAAGAAAGCTAAAGTTACATCTCCTGTGATTAACCAACACCTGCTTATATCATAACATTACTTTTACTACATAGCTTTTCCTTAATTTTTCACTTGTAAAAAAACAAAACAAAACACAGGACTGACAGGACCAGTGTCTTTCCCTACACAAAAGCAGCAGTATAAGCTTCTCCTGAAGTGCGCCATCAATAAGAGTCTGGAGTCAGCGTCCTCAAAGAGATACGATAAGAATTTGTACTTGTGGTCTTTTTAATCCTTCATCTGTGAGAAGGCCAAGGAAAGGGCAAACTGGTGTAAACATCAAGAGCAACTTTTGTAAAGTGGCTTTCTCACAAGGAACTGAGTAAAACTCAAGTCCTCATATCATACAGGCAGTCATCAGATGCCACTGACAGTCTCTGCTGTCCTGGACCTTATCCAGAACACTGACCTAGAGATGAAAGGCTTCATATGCTATTACCAGTTCCCAAGCCATCTAATCCTAACTCCCACAAACAGCTCATCTAACCTGCTCTTAAATCTCCATCATGACAGCCCTCAACTACTACTAACGGGTACTACCATTTCACTGCTGAATTGCTCTTGAAAGCAATTGCTTTGCCTCAGACGAAGCTTTCCCCCCCCTTTGCTTATTTTCATATTATTTTTGAGTACCAAACTAGTCATCTGGTTCCATTTGTGCTGTGCCCCTACAAGAATCTAATGCCTGATCAAACTCTTTCCTCTCTTCTACAGTGGAAAACTGCATTTGAGTCTGTGGTTCTTAATTTGCTCTAACTCCAGATGGCTTTGTTCTCCATTTCTTGTGCTCCCAGATTCTGAGAGGAACCTCTATGAAAGCATGAAGAAGTCAGATTCTGAAAATGCCTTTTTTCTTCCTGCTTTGAGATGCTCAGGCTGATCATTTTGCATTACAAACAGGTTACAAGGAACCAATCAAGAAGTCATTACAGCCTCAGCAACTTAAAATGCTGGCAGTATATACACTAGAATAGCATGCATTTGTGTGACAATCTGTTTGAGCACTTATCTTTATAAATATTCATTGATTTATACTTGCAACAGAAAAGTAACTCTTCCCATCTCAGAGTGGTTTGTCCAAGCTCCTGCCAGAAGTTAGCGGTAAAGCAAAAATAGCATCCAATCCCCAAATCCAAACTGCATCCTCTAATCACACACCAATGTTCTCAAGCAACTATATGCAAGAGCTATACTTACATTTTTCACATAATCTTCCAATTGCTGTAAGATGAAAAAGAAAAAAAAAGTTATTTGAGAAAGAAATACAAGTAAAAGACAAATTAATACAGACTTGATGTAAAGTCCATTTTATTTCAAGCACTGAACAGTCTTTTAAAAGTAAAACATAAAAACAGTGTAAATACAGACATGTTTATGATAAATAATAATGCTCAACGACTCCTTTCATATTGACAGAAAAAACTATACTAATCATTCCATTTTAAACATATCCAATATACCTGACCACAGGAAATCCTACACACAAGTCTTGCCCTTTCTACTGGCAATAATGAGATTTAGATCATGTTTAAGAAAGGGAAAAATAAGTATTCATATGATTTAAGGATGTCCATATATCTTGTTCACTTCAGAACATGAAGCTAGTTAAATGCATCTTAAAAGTCTTACTACTTGTCTAGGAAACTCACAAAAGTGTTACTAACTTTAATAAAGGCCATAAGTATCAAGCTCTAAAGAGTCATAAGTCCAGGTGCTCACTTTAAAAAAGATTAAATAATCACTCAGTTGAAGTTTGAGGAGTCAAAGGATTCATCAGGCTGGAAAATGAGTCTTCAATAGAGACAGACCTTTAGCTGCACTAACTATTCTAAAAAGAGATTGCCTAAGAACAGCGTAACCTTATATTTGTGTTTACAATTTTATCTCAGAAAACACATGTCAAATTTGCTCTCACAAAGAGGGGGGAAAAAAATGAAACAGTGAGCTTGACTTTAATTCTGGATATGAGTATCTTTAAGTAAGATTTAGCAGGGCAAATGACAACAATAAAATCCATTATCTGTATACAGGTATAAACCAGAACATAATTTTATGTTGCAGCTAGAAAGAAACTCCCAGTGCTGGCTGAAGTCTCAGCCTCATTCTCCAGGCTGCACTGACCTGGCCAACACAACAGGATTGAAAAGCATCAATAAGATATTTTTCTCAATAGAACTAGCAACTTCATCTGTCTTTCCACTAATCTGAAGAATAAGAGGCAGTTATTATGTATGCATTAAAGTAATTCAGCTGTATTTAAAGGGGCCCAGAGACACCTGCACTTCACAGGCAGCTCTTATAGCAAAGCATCTAGGAGGATAAGATTACAGCAAGGAGATTTCATGTCCCATGTATGTCAAGAGGTCGGTCTGTCTAGATCTTTATTTCCTGAATGCAAATCTGTTACAAAGTCATTTCTCCCACTAGAAGGGAAGAACCCAGAAAACAGGAAAGAGATCAAAAAGAAAAGAAAAAAAAAAGAAAAAAGATATATGTAGAGAGAGTTGGAGCCTGAAAATCGCAGTCTCCGGGCAGTACAACTGCTTTGCGAGGAGCTCCTAGGACCTCGCCCGGAGACACGAGCTCCCTCCCCCATGACCGCCTGACACCACACGCAAACGAGGGGCCCGCGAGGCGCCGAGGCGGAGGCCGGGAATCGTCCGCCCGCCCGCCTTCCGCGCCGCCCCGGGGCGGCTCCACCTCCCTCCCTCAGGACCGGACCGGGCACACCGTGGGCACAACGGGCCGCCGAAGCCCAGGGAGGGGCGGGGAAGGGGCACCGCCGAGCGCGAGGACGCGGCGCCCGCTTCGCCCCTCCCCCGCGCCAAGCCTAACGGCCAAACCCGCGCGCGCCTAACAGCCGGTAACTGCCGCGCGCGCCCTCTCCTCCCGAGGACGAAGGGAGAGAAGCAGCTCAGGCTTAGGAGAACCATCAGGGACTCACCCACGCCCGCCTGCTTACGGCAGAAGATCAGGTCCGGGTGGTGCTTGGCCATGGCGACGCAGCACCTCGCGTAACGCTGCCGCCACCGGTGGAACCTTTCACCTCTGACCGCGCTCCTCTCCCCACCCCTCTGGTCCTGGCAGGGGTGAGGCCGACTCCCGATAAAACGGCATCGCAAACGGAAACGCTGAAGCGCGCTCGCGCGCCGAGTTGTAAAGAAAACCTACTGCACAAATTCTCTCTGCGGTTTCCCACCTGTCCAGCGGAGAGCCTCAGGCAGGCTGGCCGCAGCCTTACTTTCCACAATACGTCCCTGCCAGGACCTTCCGGGCCGCGCCCCTCGACCGCCGCGGCCCCCCGCCGCGGAGGGGCGGGGATCGCCCCGAGCCCCGCCCGCGCGCCTGAGGGCTTAAAGGGGGCGCCTGACGTAATCGGGGCGCGACTTCATCTTTGTCAGTGAACAAAATGGCGCCGTACTGCGTCCTGGCGGCTCGGCTGCGGGTGAGCGCGGCGGCGGCTCGGCGGCGGGGCGCGAGGCGCGGGAGGCGGGCGAGGGGCGGTTGGGCGC
>NW_020448564.1:1414713-1426233 GCF_003343035.1 Apteryx rowi
GGCCGCGGGCGGCCCCCTCCTCCGTCCGCCGCCGTGGCCTGCCCCGCCGCCGCCGCCGCCCCGGGAGAGGGCGGGCGGGCCGGGGTCGCTGTCAACCCCCGCGCGCCCTCCGGGAGGCGACGGCGGGCGCTGCGGGGGGCTGAGGCCGTGGGCCCGCAGTGTGAGCCGCTGGAGTAATGGTGAAATAAAAAGCCTTTCCCGGGCGCGTGCTTTTATCTCCCTGTTCTGTTTCTTCTTTTTCTTTCCCTTATCGGCGTAAAGCAACAACACAAGGTGATTTGTATGTGTATGAGTGTAAATGCTTTCTGTCTCTTGGCAACTTTGTTTCAAAATTGCTAGTTTTAACATTGACGGAGGCCCCTAGGTGGAAAAGAAGCCTGGCCTACTCATAGGCACCTGGATTTATTGAGCCTGCGAAAAAAGCCAGCCTGGGCAGACATGCAAACTGCCTTTTTTTAAAATATGTTGAACCAGAATTGGTAGTAATTTTTGTGGTCTTGTCCATAATGACCTCTAAAAATATCATCTGCTTGTAACATGAACTCGCCATAGAGATTCTCTTACTCAAGACGTGATTGCGTTTAATGTGTACTCAATGATAAAAATTTCATGCTCTTTTAAAGCCAAGTGGGCAAATATCAGAGTACATTTTTCTTTTTTAGGTCTGTTAATAGAGATAAGGAAGGCTGTGCTCCCTTAATTAAAGCATGTGGTGAAGTCAGGCAATTTAACTTCTCAGTTTGCCACTTGTGACCTTGACGAACATGTTCCCTTTTCTTAGGGACCTGAAGTAAGAACTTTTCTTCTAGTATTCTGAAAAAGTTTTGTGAAGCTTAATTCTTATTTTGCTTCTTTACTTTAGAGGTAGGTGTTTTAGAAAAGTTTTGCTTTTATTTTTTAAGTAAAAGTTACAGAACAGTACTCTTGATTAGGTCAGTACCTTCAATGCCAATTGCTAAATGGTTGTTAATTTTTGCTTTGAACAAATGATTGATTTAGTGCTTCTAAATGACTATTCATAAAATGAGGGCAAATCTTTTATTAGGGTAATAGATTGATTCTTATTTTGCAGTGTGTCATCACATGAGTACATGCAGTCATTTGCTAAAATGAATATTGTCTAATGTAAAACAAAGGCCATGCCAACACAGTGAATATATGGACTTTGGTTTTCTGGGAGGCTATCTTCTATTGTCAAGCTAAAGTTACACTTTTTTTTTTTCCTATGAAAGACTAAGTAAATAAGGTAATGAAACATGCTTCTAGCTGATCTCTTTAGGAAGCAAATGAGGGTTTTTTGCTCATGTGTAGCAGCCTAGAGATTTAATGAATATGTGAATCATCTTACCAATCACTACAGTAGTGCCAGCATTGAGCATGGCCCATATTATTAATACTAGGTCTACTCATCTCCTGCCCTCGAACACTTTTAGAATTGAAACTGCATAGGAAGCTTACCTCTGAGAGAAATAAATTGGGATTAGCCTGGTTCAGACTAATTATCCATATTAAAGTATAATGACTCTTCTAATAGCCTCAAAGGGTCAAGATTTTTGTTTCACACCTATCTTGAAAGATGCTTTCCAGTAGCATCCTATTTCTTGAGCCATGTTGGCTGACAAGTGACTGAAAGAACAGTACTGTAAAAATCTAAAAGGTAGGCTTTTCTTGAAGATCTTGTAAGTAAGTACTGAAATTGCATATAGTGAGGTTTGTATATGCTGGCAAAAAGCAATGTTGGCTAGAATTAAACTGATCTTCAGAATACTATTTTTAGTTGCTCTTTAGAGGTGGGTCTGGAAAACTAGACTGCATTTACATTTTGATTATACCATACTGCTTTTTTTAGGCTAAATAATGGTGAATGTTGGAAATGTGGTTGGTGTTCATAAATCAAGGAGGATGAGGAGAGATGGTATTTTGGGTTTCAGCTGGAATTTAGGACTGATTTCTTGGATAGGAATGTATGCAGCACAGTTGCTACTCCTTTGAACACAAACTTTTGCTTACTGGATTTATCTACCATATGTGGTGCACTGTGTCAAAACATCAGTTTCTGAAATACTGACTTGACTTACATCTGGACTGTTTACTGTAGTGAGCTAAATGCAAGGTAGCCAGCTTTTAGAGATGAGCTTTTAAAATCTGTAAAGATATGAGTTGACTTCCTTAAGGAGATTTCAAAAATAATGATCTGTTTAATAGGCTGTCCCTTTCATGTCTTACAAGGAAGTTTTTCCCCTACCAAAATACTGATGGATTAAGGAGCCCTCTAAATACTTAATGTGGTTTCTTTTACTGAGATCTGAAGAAAGATGCTCTGGTACTCGGATAATAAATCAGATACCAGATGAGAGGAGATCACTTGGCAACTGTCTGCTGGGTGGTCAGTCCAAAACTCTTAGTGGTTTGTGCAGAGACACTTTCAGAGCTGTTCCAGACTGACATCTTGTTGGTGCTTCGTATTTATTTAATCAGTAATCTTGGCGATTGGCTGGCTATTCTCTGTTTGCTGGGGGCCTCTTAGCAGTCCCTGAATAAAAAGGAAGATGTGTAGACTACTGACTGCCTGCTTCCCTCAACTATTGTATGGTCTCAAAGCACATTTCACTACTTGCTAGCAAGCACTCCAGTAGGGAGGGATGAAAGGGAAAGAAACTGGAAACTGCTAGACTTGTGGGTTTCCCTTAATCTTGTAGTTCTGCCACTGCATTTCTGAGGATACAGTAGAAACAGCACAGGCACAGAGAATCACACAAAGGTGATCAGCAATATATTGTAGATTCTTTATGAGGAGAGATTAGACTTTCCAATCAGGCAGTGTCAGCTGAAGTGGATATGATGTGGGGGGTCTGTAAAATCATAAGCAGTAAAGAATACTCCATGAAATTAGGCAGCGGATCTAAAGTGAACAGGTGAGACCATTGTTTCATACAATAACAAATCCTAGAACTTCTTGTTTCAAGATATTGAATGGCTTAAAAAAAAGGTTCATGGAGGGTAGATCTGTCAGTGGCCCCTTAAGCAAGGATCTGGATAGATTCAGCTTCTCTGCACTGCTGATTAGAATGAGACAGGTGTGTATGCTTCTCCAGTTAAAGTATGTTTTTTTACTCTTTCCCTGAATGTATGCTATTGCTCGTTGTTAGAAATGGATCCTTAGACTTGTTGGGCTCCAACATAAGAACACCTATATTGAGTCAAATAAGTCCCAGCAGAATAGGGACATAGGTTTAGATTTAGATCTCAGTAAAATGAAGAAGTCAGTCTTAAAACGTGCCTTTTTAAAGTCTTGTGTAGAGAAAAATCATTCTCTTGACTTTTAGAAGTGGCTGGCCTAGATGATTATTTTTCCCATCTTACTGGCCTTAATGGAAACAGACCTTCCAGTCTCCAGATTTCTGTAGTCCATCTGAATACCCAGATGGAATTGTTCACCTCAAACATGCTCATTTCTTTCCCTTTCTGCTTCTGGTAGCATGAGTTGTGGCAGGGATCATGCAGGAGTCAGCTACCTGGCATTGCTGCTTCTGTGCTTACAATCTGAATATTTGTACCACTGTTCTAATTAATACCAAATTTTGTCCAACCATTTTCTGAAGCAAGAAGGTAGGTGGACTTGCATGTTCAAACTGAAAAGATTTTACCTGAATTTTATCTGAAAAAATTTTTTGGCACCTCCCCTTAAGAACTTTGGAGAGCCCTGCTTCAGATTTTGGTCATAGTCAACTCAGATCCCAGGCTAGACTAGAGTGCCACAAAGACTCTACGATTATTTTAATTTGCAGATCTGTTCTTCTATACACTGAATTATAGTGAAATGTAGCTTTCAATTTACTGGGTGATGTGGAGAAACTCCAATAATTAGTTGTGTTACAGGGTTAGTTTGTGGGAGAAAGAAGGAATTACTTTGTTAAAATACCTTTCCTGGTCTGGGGTTGGGAAAATACTATTTTTCCATGAACAGTAGTGAAATTCCTCATTGTTTTTCCAACCATTTCAGCACTTGGAGGCTTTCCCAAGATGTTGGCTATCTTGTGAGTTAAAGACAATGTGGCCCACAGCATTAATTGTGCTGGGTAGATGGTAGCTTTAAATCACCTCCCCCCTACCTCCAAAAGTTACCTAGCTAAATGAAGAGCAGCTTATGCACATTAGACAATGAGCACCCAAGCTTGAATCCAGGCGCTTGCTTTTTTTTTTTTTTTTTGGCCAGTGGGAGAATGGAAGCTCTCACCTCTGACTCTGTGATGTGTTCTGAAACCTAAACTTAGGGGCAGCACAGTGAAATTTAATGGCCGGCCCTCATTTGCACCTTTGGAAGAGCAGTGTTCTTTCTTGTACCATCATTTTCCCTTACTTCAGATTTTTTAAATAAAAATGTTGTGCAACTGCTAAAATACTGTAGATCTGTATTGCTCCCACAGAAACCTGTATTCTCTTGCAATCTCTTATTGCAGGTGTGCTTGCTGTTATGATCTCTCCTAGATTTTCTGGCATTTGTGTTGTGCAGATGCTATTAAAAGTTATCAAAAAGACAATAAAAAAGAGATTCAGAAATAAATTGGTGACTGTATCTCATTGATCATGATTATTTTAGGCAATGTTTTTAAATGCTGGTAACAAGAAAACTGGGGAGGAAATATTCACAGCAAAAAATTAAAAATGGTTGAGCAGATCTAACAATTTGATTAGTGCTGTTGATAGTGTGAAAACAGTGGTTAGTACTGTGATTCAGTCCTGCACAAAGAATATTTGCTGATGGAAATAAAATGGACATGGGCACAATCCTCCAGAATACAAAAGGGATATTCAGTAAAACACTGCTATATTTATTAACCTGTACTTAACAAAACCTCGTAATGCCAGTGTGGAGGAGGAATAGAAAAAAACAGATTAAGATTAAGATTAAAATGTAATTCTGGAGGAGGAGGAACTGAATTCTTGTCTTCAGTCTGTTTCTAGACTTCTAGCACTGATGACTGAGACTTTCAAAGGACTTAAGAAATGCATGTGCCAAATTCTTGGGAGTTTTTATGGAGACTGTCTGTTGACTTATTTTTCAAAGCTGTGTGAGAGCCTTTTCACCCTGGGAACTGACCTGTTTCTTCCAGGTCAGGTTCTGCAAAGCTGCTTTGCTGTAGTCTGCCCTTCTCCCATGATCTGGTGAACTGTTTCACTGTGGAGACTGCCAAGGGAAATTCGGGCCTTTTTTCATTGGATTTTCTGCTGATGTGCTCAGACCAGCAGTATATTTCCTCCATCCTTCTGTTATCTCACTAATGGGGCAAGTGCAAGGCTGTCCTGGTCCTAAACAATAGGGGCAAGGCGAGGATGCCTT
This sequence comes from Apteryx rowi, assembly GCF_003343035.1. Taxonomy (NCBI): domain Eukaryota; kingdom Metazoa; phylum Chordata; class Aves; order Apterygiformes; family Apterygidae; genus Apteryx; species Apteryx rowi. Next base: position 1,420,055 of record NW_020448564.1, read on the forward strand.
TGGGAGAATGAAGAGGAATAGCACATGGATCTGCGCGTCCAGCTTGGTGAAGATAATGTGTTTGTTCCACGACTTGCCTCTCTCCTGCTCTGTGTTACAATGTAAACCACGAGCATACGTGGAAGTCACTCTGGAAATACAGTAAGCTTCTAACAGTGCAAGGAACCTGCATAGGGAACTTGGTATGGGATGGGGAAGCAGAAGGGCATCTACTCAGCCTCATACTGTGTTTTCTGTCTCACCTTCAACATAAACTCACTACCAGTGGGTGAACATAAACCTAGAATTACCTTGCTTTGAAAACTGCATAGGTTTTTCTCCCCCATAACTGTAATATGTCAGGAGTACAGCAAGCTGGTATATTTTTTTTATTCAGCTGGTGTTGAGCATTTGACTATTGCCTGAAAGCAAATTTCATACTGAAAACCTAAGGCATCTGGTGTTACAAATAGAAATGTAAAATAATTTGGTAAATAGTACCAGCTCTGGGTAACCTGATGTCTCACTGTTTAACATAGCATGCAGTCTTGTATGACCAAATATTCACTAAGTGTCTTTAAAAACCTTTGCAAATTTTCTATTTCTCAGCTTGTAAAGTCCCAGGAAGAGCAATTGAAAAAACAATGTTTTATTGGTATTTATTATAGGAATTTACTCTGCAAAGTCTCCTTTACTCTCCTCTCTCCTAATACTCTTCTCTTTTCAGCATGCCTTGAATAGTGGGGTGCGGCGCTACCATGTTGCTCCTGTCCTGTGCCAGCGGGCCAAGGTGGCCATGAGCCACTTTGAGCCTAATGAATACGTAAATTATGAGAAGTTGGAGAAGAACATCAATATTGTTCGAAAGAGGTAAGGCTGGAGGTGGGAGGAGTCAGTTGTGCAGAATTTAGCTCTGCAGTGCAAGAAGAAAAAAAAAAAGTATCATGGAGCCCTGGCATAGGGACTATCTACTAGGGAGAGCAACTTTGAGGAATGGCAGTTGCAAATGTAGTGAAACATCAGTTGTTAGTGTCTCCATGTAGTCATGGGGCACTGCGGGGAGGGTGGAAGGTTGCAGAAGCACTGTGACATACAGAGGAGGTGCCAGAAAGGACTCTGATCTCCTTATTTAATGCCCTGTTTCAGGAGCCTTTATACTGGCCCTTGCTCCTTGTCAGGGAAACAGCGTGTGGGTAGTGGTCATTATGGGCTAATGCTCCTTTGCACTTTGTTGCCACAGTGAATGTTCTCCTATGCTCCACTGTAGGCATTAGGCACAGAAAGGAGGGCTAGGAATTCATAGTCATGTAAACATAGTGACCTTAATCTGCTGATAAAGGCTTGTGTGTCTGCTTAGTTGTCATTCCTGCTCCACTTACCTTGGCAGTGGTTTGAAAGACATGTCCTTTAACCTTTTGTCCTTTGTTAAATAAGGTAGCTCTCATTTCAGATCATTGTATCTACTTGGTTACTTCCCAGATCTCACTGCTGACAAATAGGCTCCTCAACTAGTCAGGAGCCTGCAGGATGCAAGGTCTGTCAGCAGGAAACTTTGCTTAGTTGTCCCTGCTTGTCCTTAGTTGTCCCTGCTGTGGGATCTTGTATTTGTGAATGCAGTGACCTCAGTCTCACCTCCACATCTGCTTTCCTGAGTTACAATCTCAAGAAATGAACACAGTGGAAGCTTCTTTTGCTATATAGGAAGATTATAACATGACATCGATCCATATCCTTTTGAACTGTGTGGACTGAGTCCCTGTGCTGTTTTAGCCAGCTGCCAGTTGATATTTCAGTGCTGTAAGAAGAGCGTACAGGTTTCTGTGTATTAAGGTGTCTTAGCAGTCTGAGTGGTATAGGGAAGTGGGGAGTATCTTTGTTCTGTTTCATGCTTTAAAAGGCAAAGGTTGAAATATATAAGATAGAGATATTAAAATTATTTTCCCCAGGCTTGACCGTCCCCTGACCTTGTCTGAGAAGATTGTATATGGACACCTGGATGACCCAGAAAAACAGGAGATTGAGCGAGGCAAGACCTATTTGCGCTTACGGCCAGACCGTGTGGCCATGCAGGATGCCACTGCTCAGATGGCAATGCTACAGTTCATCAGCAGCGGGCTGCCAAAAGTGGCTGTGCCTTCCACCATCCACTGTGATCACCTCATTGAAGCCCAGTCAGGTGGTGAAAAGGATCTTCGAAGAGCCAAGGTCGCTGTCGCAAAGACTTAAATTCTGTTTGTTTGGAAGCCTTTAGCCAGCCTAGAGAAGAGATTGTGTGTTTTCCAGAGGACAGCCATAAATCAGAATTGATACCAGATTATCTGTGATGATCAGCTCTGTAGATAGGTCAAATGCAGTAGAAAAACAGAGTAAGCAGGTCCCTGGGAGTTTTTCAGCTGAGATTCATCAATCTCATGGCTTAAAAGACCATGGCTGCAGGAAGAGCTGGTCCTAATCTGATGATGATGGAAGCCCAGGTCATGTGTGTTCTCGGGAGTGGGAGGATGTTTCACCTGAGGGAAGAGGAAAAATAATTCAAAGTGCAAAAAAGGAAGCCAGACTACTCTAGAGAGTTATGCTCTTTAAGCCACAATATGGCAATATGGAAGAAACTTCCTGAACATGTCTGCCTCACAGTGGTGTATCCTGTGAAGGGGGAGCAAATAACTACTTTAGTGTACCAAGCTCTTGCAAATGATTAGCTGAAGAACATTAGCTGAAACACATGCAGCTTGCAGAGTTAGTGAGTGTGGGTGTAAATATGTATACAGGCATGGAGGATATTGGGTTTTATTTTGGATTTCCAATGTGCTATTTGACCAGCTTCTAGTTCACTACCTTTTTTTTTTTTTAATTTCCACTTTGCTGTTTAACTGCTTATTCCTCCTTAGGGGGGTTCTGTCAAATATAGACACGTTCACCTCTGTCCCACATACCACAATAAATCTGCTAGGGAAGAACATCCTGTCAGCATGGGGGGAGGTGGGGGAAGCCTTGTTACTCTTAGTGGACACAGCTTTCTGAACTATATCAAGACTTTTATCCAAGGGACAGGTTATTGTTTCATAATTTTTGGAGAGAACAAGACAATACCTGAAGGGATTTCAACAACTTGAAGAACAGCTTTCCTTTATGAGATTTCAACAGTAAGAACTTTAGTAGAAAATAGTGAGGTCTGTTGAAGCCCTTCTCTCCCCTAACACTGAGGTTGTAGGAGAATGCATTGGATAATGTTACTTAAATCCCAATACAGTTCTTCAGATAAGGCAACCACTGTCAAGGCCAGGAGGAATTGTGCCTTGCACCTTGATATCAAAAGAGACAAATCTGTTCTAAGCAGTGTGTGGGGGCTCAGCTGCATCTTAAGCTTTGAATCCATATGTACTCCCAGAAACTCCTGATGCTGAAATAATGGCCTCTGGCTTCCCCCTTTCAGGCCAGTGAAAAGCAGCTTATGCCACTTAATTGAATTTGAAGAGTTCTTGCTCCATTGTTTGTCCCAGGCCCAAGTTGTGCAGGAGATGAAGAATTTGGGACCTTCCTAAATAAGTGTTCCTTTTCTTCCCCTCACCTCCTGTCTTCCTCCCTCCCCCTGCTCCTGCATTTGTTCTCTATAGTGCAATTGTATTCTGCTGCAATCCTGAGTAGAGGCCCTCCTTTGCCATCCGGTCTGAGCACAGCAAGTAAAGGTCCTGCCTTCTTCTGACTGGGCTCTGCTTCTGATGCTGCCAGTTGGCACACAATGAATGCTGGCAGGCCAGAGGGTGGCTTGGATCCACTCCTGGCACATCAGCATGCTTTACTAGGAGAGAGATGCACAAACAGAGTGAAGTGACCTGACTCCTAGTGGAAAACGAGCCTTAAAGAACTGCTGTTGCCTCATGGGAAACTTCAGCAAACATTGTGTGCTGAGACAATTCTTTCATTATCTCCAGTTTCCCCTTTCTCCTTTATTTTGAAGCGTAGCTGCATGGGAACATAGCCTTTAAGAAACTGTCTCCTCCTAGTGCTTATCTTATCTACTCTGCCACTCCTCTACCAAGAATTATCAGGGCATAATACTGTCATACTTCCTAGCCAACCGTAGTTATTCTTACAAGCAATTTTCATGGTGTGACCTCCACCAATAATGGTGGTAGTACAGCACGAAAGGCAGCATTGTATGACTTGGGTGCCATTCCTCATTCTACCACAGGCTCCCCTGGCAGTGAGCAGGTCACTTAACTTCCAGTTCCATTTCTTCATCTATAAAAATAAAGCAGAAATGTTTATCGGAGAGCTTTGAAATGTCTGCAAAGCACATGTAAAGCAAAAGGAACAGCTGATAGTGAGGGAAAGAGGGGTCAGAAAAAGAGAGGGAAACAGGTTGGAAAAAAAAATGCGAATATAAGAAATGGGCAGAGCATTCTTAAATGCTATATTCTTAAGTCTTGATCCCTTCTGGTTTTAAAAGCGATGTGCATCTCCCTCTAGCTGCTACAAAACTGTGGAACAAATTGGACAGCCTTGGGAGCAAGGGAATGTGTTTGAATGAGCTTTTGATTTATGAAAGAAGAAAATGTGTTACTAATGCTGTGTCTTTTCCTGTGTGAATAGGACATAAACCAGGAGGTGTACAACTTTCTGGCAACGGCTGGTGCCAAGTATGGAGTGGGATTCTGGAAACCTGGGTCAGGAATCATTCACCAGGTAAAGTGTGTGTGCTTGCAATCTTTGAACACCAAATAGCTCTTTACCTTGGGACAAAGGGTGCAAACCCTCAGAGAATTTCACCTGTTTAGGGAGAGTATTTGCTTTCCTTGAATGGGATGAGGTTTGTTCCTCGCTCTCTCTCAGCTGTGTTGACAACAGTGTTTTCTCTTAAAGGTTATTTTGGTCAAACTGTAATCTGATGCATGATCAGTTAGTGCGGACACCAGGCCATGTGAATCACAGAACCTTGCAACGTCTTAACTATTTGTGGGCTAGCTTGGCTTTGTGTGACTTGGACAGTAAGGTGATTCCATGAAACTGGCTGCATAGGGGTTAATGTGAATTGCTTTTTGTGGTGAGGAAAGAAGTTTTGGAAACATACTTTTTTAAGGTTGTTTTGTATGCATTTGGCTCTATAAAAAACAGGAGCGAGGATGAGGACACCAAATAGAGCAGCACTACTTTAGTATCCAAGGATGGCAACATGTAACTAGTTGGTATCTGAATAAAATGCAAAACGGTTTTCAGGGCTCCGATTCCCGTCACTTGCACCTCATGAGAATGTGAGTGTCTTAAGATAACCCATCCCTTTTGCTTTTTAAAACCAACACTTCTGGCAGGATTTCCCTAACTTGCTCTTGGTTGATTTGCTTTATGGATATGATAGACGTTTTTCATTGTTCCTCTGAATTGCAGGCAGGAAAAATTAAACTACAGCACAAAGCAAAAGGAGCAGAGAGGAGAATGGATGACTCTTAAACATCTTGTCAGCAGGAAACTTGGGGCCAGGTGTAGTCAAGAGCTCTCTACCATCTTTTTTTTTAGCTATTAAATGAGTTACTAATGTTACTTTAACTTTTGATGCAACTAAGAAAGGAAATACAGCAGGTGAACTTTCCAGAAGGTTGTGGGAACAGCTCAGGTGCATTTCTGCTCTGAAACTACTCATAACACTTGTCACATGGCAACACAGCTCAATGCCATGGTTACTAGCCTTCTTGTGGCTGATTTTCTCTGGCTGGAGAAAATTGGCCACGTTGTGTAGTTTCAGAATCCAGCTCTGGCAAAGTGAGGGCTTGAAAGTGACCTCTCTTGCACATATACATTAATGTGAGCTACAAGCAAATAAAGCTTGAAGTATTAGTGGCAAAATCTTAGTTTCCTCAATAACGGGCTGCTTTAATTCTCTCCAAGGCATCCTGTAACACATGTGCTGTGAGTTCTGTGCTTCCCAGAAAGGCTATCCTTAATGTTTGTATGGCATGCATGTAGTAAAGAGTTCATTAGCTTGAATTCTCTACTGTGTTGCTCCCATAGAAAACTTGTAATTCATCAGAAGAGGACTGTTTTGTGGTTTTGCTAATATTTGAACAGTCTTGCATGGAATGAGCGCAGCTAACAGAGGCAGCGAACAGACGCAGCAGTTTGCGCAGCAGTTTGCGCAGCAGTTTGCGCAGCAGTTTGCGCAGCAGTTTGCGCAGCAGTTTGCGCAGCAGTTTGCGCAGCAGTTT
>NW_020448565.1:0-1170 GCF_003343035.1 Apteryx rowi
CTCTTTGTTCATTCAAATGAACAAAACTGAACCTAGCTGCTGATTTGCACTTCAGGGTGTTTAAAGCTTGCTCCGCTTTTCAGTAGTCTGTCCCTTTAGGCAAGTCCTAAATTCTGTTTCTGTCTAGCATTTCCTGTCTATCCAAATGATTTCTAGTCAGGCTATCCCTTGTGGAACATGGACCTCACTGGAGGCAGTTGAGGAGTGCATGTTATTGTTTATAAGCTGTATGGTAGTGAGAACACCTGTGGAAGATCTGGGGAGGAGTCAGTGACTGGCAGAGTACATGGCAGCAGGCCCAGCATGTGAAACTACACACTGACCAAATTCCTGTCAGGGCAGGCATGCATATTCCGTTCTCTCCACAATGTCTAGCTGCTTCCCAGACAGTAGCTACTCAAGATTAGCACAGGTGAGCTAAGGAAATAGTTCTAGTAGATTTAAGGGGCCCTTAGGAACAACGAGTTGAGTTGCGCCTGGACGTCTGACCCCTGTGTCTGACCCGTGCCTCCAGCAGCCTCCCATCAGTGACCCCTCCGTGCGATTCCTGGGGCTCCCTGTGCTGTCTGGTGTGTAAGAAGTCCTTTATTAAACCTATCCTGTTCAACCCCTCATGAACCACGAGTGTCTCTCTCCACAGAGAGGGACTGTAGGTGATTAGTACACTCAGCCTTGGAGCTGCAGGAAAATCTCGAGGGAGGCTGGGGGGCCGAGAAAGTCACTCCTTCAGCTGGGCCTCTGCTGCTGAGCAGGGCCAGGCTCCTGGGATGGAGAGAGCTCCTGGCAACCAGGCAGCACTGCTGAGAGACAGCTGTGTCCAGGGGCAGCTCTTCTGCAAAGAGCAGCAGGGCTCCGGGCACTACCTGCTCTTGCTGACATTAGATGAGACAAGACAGAGAAGTGAAAGGCAAGGTGGAATGGGAGGACAGAGGAGAGCTCCTTGTGGGAGAAATCTTCACAGCTCTTTGCAAGGTAAATCTCTGGCTGCAGGACAATACTACTGAGGCTCCTGGAGGGGTCTTCTGAACCCAGCCTGTGTCCTGACTGATTTTTTTGTTTGTTTGTTTGTTTTTAATGATCGCTCTCCCGGCTCCTCCAGTGCAGAGGAGGGGGAGATGCTTCAGAGCAGGGATTCCCTGCCACACTGTCACAGGGACAGGGCATCCTACT
>NW_020448565.1:3275-4831 GCF_003343035.1 Apteryx rowi
ACAGTCCCCTCTGCCCAGAGGGAGAAAATGTCCAACAGCAGCTTCTTCAGTGAGTTCCTCCTCCTGGCGTTTGCAGACACACAGGAGCTGCAGCTCTTGCACTTCCTGCTGTTCCTGGGCATCTACCTGGCTGCCTTCCTGGGCAATGGGCTCATCATCACAGCCATAGCCTGTGACCACCACCTCCACACCCCCATGTACTTCTTCCTGCTCAACCTCTCCCTCCTTGACCTTGGCACCATCTCCACCACTGTCCCCAAATCCATGGCCAATTCCCTGTGGCACACCAGGGCCATTTCCTACTCGGGATGTGCTGCCCAGGTCTTTTTCTTTGTCTTCTTTATCACAGCAGAGTTTTATCTTCTCACCGTCATGGCCTATGACCGCTATATTGCCATCTGCAAACCCCTGCACTATGAGACCCTCATGGGACTCAGATTTTGTGTCCAAATGGCAGCAGCTGCCTGGACCAGTGGTTTTCTCAATGCTGTCATGCACACTGCWRATACATTTTCCATACCACTCTGCCAAGGCAATGTTGTAGAGCAGTTTTTCTGTGAGATTCCCCAGATCCTCAGGCTCTCCTGCGCAGATGCCTACCTCAGGGAAGTTGGGGTTCTTGTGCTTAATGCCTKTTTAWTCTTTGGCTGCTTCATTTTCATYGTGCTGTCCTACATGCAGATCTTCACAGTTGTGCTGAGAATCCCCTCTGAGCAGGGCCGGCACAAAGCCTTTTCCACGTGCCTCCCTCACCTGGCCGTTGTCTCCCTGTTTGTCATCACTGGCACGTTTGCCTACCATAAGCCCCCCTCACTCTCCTCCCCAGCTCTGGACCTGCTGGTGGCTGTTCTGTACGCTGTGGTGCCTCCAGCAGTGAACCCCCTCATCTACAGCATGAGGAACAAGGAGCTCAAGGAGGCATTGAAGAAAGTGATTCATTTGGTACTATTTCAGCAGCGATAAGCTGCCCATCCCTTTTCACAAGTGATTTCCAATTTATCTTAGGCAAGTCTTCTGTTTTGGGTGTTCTTTCTGTGATACTCATGTTGCTGCACAAATGTTTGAATTCACCCCACTTCTCCAGAGGCACCAACCCCATCTGTTTGATGCAGAGGCCTTCTGTAAATCTGCTCCTCACTGTGTCAGAGCTGGCCTCCCAAGTAGCATCTCTGTAATAAAAGGGGATTTCTCAGTACTGTGCCTCAAGGCTGGGCTCTTCTTCCGCAGCTGGAGCTGAGAATGCATGCAGGGAATTGCATCCAAAAAGGCCCTGTTGCCGTGCCTGGGTTTTTCATGGGCTAAGGGGCATCAGCTCGTAGAGTGATGTGTTAGGGAATGAGGGCTGCATTCAGCTGTCACTTGTGGGTGCCCAGTACCCCTGGAGAGGGTGAGTGGTCAAGAGGTATCTGCCAGGGACTGTTCCACATATGAGAGGGCTGGTGACAGATGCCCATCCTTCTGGAGGGGATCTGGAGCCACTCAGGGCACACAGTGGATCTCCAGGGGCAGCATGTGCCTGGAGTGGGCAGTGAGTGCTGTTCTGGGGAGAGGGGCTG
>NW_020448565.1:6310-7372 GCF_003343035.1 Apteryx rowi
GTTCCCTGGGTAGGGGGTCCAAATCCAAAGCACTCTTTGCACCTTTAAATTGGCTGTCAGGGAAGGGTAGCTGCTGTGGGTCACCTTTTGTACCTACAACCTTCTCTGGGATCTGCTCAGTCCCAGCTTCCCTTGCCAAGGCTTTTTTGAGTGTGGTTTGGATGCAGGTCTGAGGTAGAGAGGAGGAGTCAGGTCAGCAGGACGGGGACAGGTTCAAGTCAGCAACTGAGAGGTGCAGAGGTAGGCACGGGCATGTCCATGGCATAACTCAGGCCTGGCCCAAGAACAAGGGGAGCAGCTCCCCAGCAAGGGGGATGAGGCCTCGCAATGAGGCTGGTCACTCTSTCTCCCCTGCTCTTGTGCCCAGGAGATTMCCCCTCCCTGTCTGCCTGCAGCCACTCCATGCCCACCCCGCCGCCCAGCACAGCACGAGAGCCCTGGCCCTGCAGCMYCTCCAGCGGGTCCTGCTGCCCCAGGGACAGAGCAGCCTGCCCCAAGCTGGGGCACAGAGAAGCCTGTTTCTCATTCTCATTTTCTATCTCTGAATGCTCTTCTGGGGCATTCCTGCTCCCCAGAGAGCCTTTCCCCAGGTGAGTATGTCCATGCTGGCCTGGCTGTTCCTGCACCCCCTGCCCTATATTCCCCACARGGCTCTGGGCTGGTGGTGCTGCTCTGCAGAGCGAGCAGGCTGTGGGGCCAYGGGRTSACTCCTGACCCAGCTCTGGCAATGCTGGTCGGGGCAGGAAGCAGACCCAGCTGGACAGGGACCACCACCACTGATACTGCTGACGCGTGTCTGTGCTCATGGATGGTGCTCAGAGTGACCCCAGGGCACTTTCAACGGCAGGAGATGTGTTTGGGTGTGCACTAGATCCAGCCTGTGGTGTTTCACAGGGGGTGCAGGAATCACTCTCCAGGCCCCCTTCCCTGGGCCTCCTGGGTTCCCACTGCCTCTCCTGCAATTGCAGAGCTCTCATTTCCCTATGCATAGCTGGATTTAGTGCTTTACCTCTTGGTGACTCCACTGTGGACCATCCCTCAATTTGTGAGGCTCCACTCAGT
>NW_020448566.1:0-959 GCF_003343035.1 Apteryx rowi
GCAAGCGGGTGTGCAAACACGTGTGCAACCGGGTGCAAAGGGGGTGCGAGCGGGGCGTGCAACAGGGCGGGACCCGGGGTGCAAACACGTGTGCAATGGGGTGTGCAAAGGGGTGTGCAAGCGCGGGTGCAGCCGGGCGCAAAGGGGGTGCACGCGGGGCGTGCAACAGGCTGCAAAGGGGTGTGCAAAGGGACGTGCGATGGGCTGCACGCTGCGGGGCCCCGGGGCGTGCAAGTGGGGGGCAGCGGTGTGCGCAGTGGGGTGCACACGCGTGTGCCGGGGCTGCGCGTGGCCCCCGCCAACCCGACCCGACCCACTGTGCCGCGCCGCAGGGCCATGGCGGAGCTGCACGTCATCGGGCAGATCGTGGGCGCCAGCGGCTTCGACGAGAGCAGCCTCTTCTGCAAGTGGGACATCCACGCCGGTGAGCGGCCCCGGGCGGCATGCACACGCGTGTCGGAGCCTGTGTGCRCACAGACACTGCATGCACACGCGTGTCGGAGCCTGTGTGCGCACAGACACTGCATGCACACGCATGTCAGAGTGTGCCCGTGCCCCCAGGCTGCATGCACATGCGTGTCGGAGTGTGCCCATGCCCCCAGGCTGTATGCACACGTGTGTTGGAGCATGCCTGTGCACCTGGGCAGCATGCACATGCATATTGGAGCGCGCCCGCACCCCCAGGCTGCATGCACACGTGTGTCGGAGCGTGCCCATGCCCTTGGGCTGCATGCACATGCATGCTGGAGTGTGCCCGCACCCCCGGGCTGCATGCACATGCGTGTTGGAGCATCCCCGGGCTACGCGCACACGCGTGTGGGAGCACTCCCGCGCCCCATCCGCCTGCTCCGTCCCCGCAGGCAGCGCCTGGAAGCTGCTGGCGGGGCGGCGCGAGGGGCAGACGCAGGTTGACGACCCGCAGGCCGACGACGTGGCCTACTGGTGCCACCCCATTGACG
>NW_020448566.1:1194-2502 GCF_003343035.1 Apteryx rowi
CTCCACCTGCCGCACGCTCGACCTGGAGCTGGCGCGGCGGAAGCGCATCGAGGCGATTCGCGGGCAGATCCTGAGCAAGCTGCGCTTGGCGGCGCCGCCCGCCGAGGCCCCCGAGCGGCCGCTGCCCGACGAGGTGGCGGCGCTTTACAACAGCAGCCGCGAGGCGCTGCGGCAGCGGGCGAAGCTCCGCCAGGCCGCGCCGCCGCCCGACGACTACTACGCGCTGGAGCTGCACCGCTTCCCGGCCGAGCGCGGCACGGGCGAGGGTAGGTGCCGGACGCCTGGGCCCCCTGCGGAGGGGGGGGGTGTCCCGGGACGCCTGGGCCCCCTTGAGTTATGGGGAGGGTCCCGGACTCCTGGGCCCCTGGGGAGGGGGGACACCTGGGCCCCCCGGGGGGGGCAGCTGCGCCGCTTCCCGGCCGAGTGCAGCCCCGGCGACGGTAGGTCCCGGACGCCTGGGCCCCCTTGGGGTGGAGGGTCCCGGACGCCTGGGCCCCTCTGGGGACGGGGAGCTGCGCTGCTTCCTGGCCGAGCGCAGCACGGGTGAGGGTGAGTCCCGGACGCCTGGGCCCCCTTGGGGTGTGTGGGGGGGGTCCGGGACGCCTGGGCCCCTCTGGGGAGGGGGGAGCTGTACAGTTTCCTAGTCAAGTGCAGCCCCAGTGAGGGTGAGTCCCGGACGCCTGGGCCCCCTTGGGGTGGAGGGTCCCGGACGCCTGGGTCCCTCTGGGGGGGGGAACTGCACGGCTTCCCGGGCTGAGCGGCACCCGGGCGGGGGCGAGCTGGGGGCGAGGGGGGTGTCGGACGCCTGGGCCCGTCTCGGGGTGGGGGCACCCGGACGCCTGGGCCCCGCTCGGGACGGGGCTGCCCGCGCGCCGGGGTTCCCCGTGCCCAGACGCCGGGGTTCCCCTCGGGCTGCCCGGGTTCCTCGTGCGCAGACGCCTGGGTTCCCCCTGCCGGGACGCCTGGGTCCCCTTGGGGCAGGGGCGCCCGGACGCCTGGGCCCCGTCTCGGGTGGGGGCTGGGCGCCGGACGCCTGGGCCCCGGCGCCGCTCCCGGCCGCGGTGGCGCGGGGGGAAGCGCTGCCCGGAGGCGCCGGACGCTGCGGTTTGCTGAGTAATCGCCTGCTCTGAGGCAGCTTTGTTGGGCCGTCGCGTGGCGCGGGGGCCGGGCCGGCCGGGGCCCGGGGGGAGCGGGGACGCCTGGGTCCACCCGGGCGGGGGAGGGGGCGGTGGCTTCGGTGTGTCTGTGACCCCCCCGGCATGGGGACACCCTGGGGCGGCCAGTTCCCTGCAGGGGGCGAGCGCTTGT
>NW_020448566.1:4031-5062 GCF_003343035.1 Apteryx rowi
GGGGTGGAGGCACAGGGCTGGGACACCTGGGCCCCTTGAGGGGGGGTGGGGATGTGGGGCCCGGACGCCTGGGCCTGTGAGGGGGGGCTGGGGGCCCGGACGCCTGGGCCCACGGCGGGGGGCGGCGCGGGGCCCGGACGCCTGGGCCCCCACAGCAGCGCGGCTCGCGCAGGCTTCGAGCGGCAGCGGGGCGACATGCAGGGCATCGCGCAGCGGCGCCAGCGGGGGCCCTACGTGCTGGCCATGGCGCTGCCGCCCGAGCGGGCCAACGAGCTGCACAGCGCCCGGCGCCGGCGCGCCCTCGACACCGACTACTGCTTCGAGTGAGCCGGGGCCCCCCGGGGTGGGGCAGACCCGGACGCCTGGGCCCCCCGGGGTGGGGATGGCGGCAGGGTCCCCTGGACGCCTGGGCCCCCTGGGGAGGGGAGAGCCGGACGCCTGGGCCCCCCGGGGTGGGGATGGCGGCAGGGTCCCCTGGACGCCTGGGTCCCCTGGGGGGGGGAGACCCGGACGCCTGGGCCCCCCGGGGTGGGGATGGCGGCAGGGTCCCCCAGACACCTGGGTCCCTTGGGATGGAGGTGGGGTTAGGTTCCCCCCCGGACGCCTGGGCCCCCTGGGGTGGGGATGGGGTTGGGCCGCCCCAGGGTGCGGAGGCCCCCCCGGATGCCTGGGCCCCCTAGAATGGGGTTGGGGGCAGGTTCCCCCAGGGTGCGGAGGCCCCCCGGACGCCTGGGCCCCTGGGGTTGGGGTGGGGGTCAGCGTCCCCCCTGGACGCCTGGGCCCCCAGGCTGGGGTTGGGGTGGTCGGGCTGGCCCGGGGCGCGGAGGCTCCCCGGACGCCTGGGCCCCCGCTGAGCGCCCGCCGCAGGACGGAGGAGAAGAACTGCTGCGTGCGGCCGCTCTACATCGACTTCCGCAAGGATCTGCAGTGGAAGTGGATCCACGAGCCCAAGGGCTACATGGCGAACTTCTGCATGGGGCCCTGCCCCTACGTGTGGAGCGCCGACACGCAGTACACCAAGGTGCGCCCGG
>NW_020448567.1:0-2168 GCF_003343035.1 Apteryx rowi
AGCGCGGCGGCCGCGCGGCTTTACCGGTCGCCGCTCGTGGTGCCCCTGTACCGGCACCTGCTGCTCTTTGCCCGGGTACGTGGGGGCCCACGGGCGCTGCCACCCCCCCCGCACCGCCACTGTCACCACCCCTGGGCGCTGCCACCACCCCTGGGTGCTGCCACCCCCGGCTGGGACACCGCCGGCATGGCCATCTCCCCTGGGCGCTGCCACCACCCCTGGCACTGCCACCACTCCGGCTGGGACACCCCTGGCACTGCCACCACCCCCGGCATGGCCACCACCCCCGGCTGGGACACAGCCGGCACGGCCATCTCCCCTGGGTGCTGCCACCACTCTGGCTGGGACACTCCCGACACCGCCACCCCCGGCACGGCCACCACCCCCGGCGCTGTCACCACCCCTAGCATGGCCACCTCGCCCTGGTATGGTCACCACCCCTGGCTGGGACACCCCTGGCATGGCCACCACTCCTGGCACTGTCACCCCTGGTGCTGTCACCACCCCTGGCACAGCCACCTCGCCCTGGTATGGTCACCGCCCCCGGCTGAGACACCTCTGGCACGGCCACCACCCCGGCGCTGTCACCACCCCTAGCATGGCCACCTCGCCTGGGCACAGCCACCACTCCTGGCACTGTCACCTCTGGCGCTGTCACCACCCCTGGCACGGCCACCTCGCCCTGGTATGGTCACCACCCCCGGCCGGGACACCCCTGGCACGGCCACCACTCCTGGCACTGTCATTCCTGGTGCTGTCACCACCCCTGGCACAGCCACCTCGCCTGGGCACAGCCACCACTCCTGGCACTGCCACCTCTGGTGTTGTCACCACCCCCGGCACGGCCACCTCGCCCTGGCACCGTCACCACCCCTGGCTGGGACACCCCTGACACAGCCACCACTCCTGGCACTGTCACCTCTGGCACAGCTACCTCCTCTGGGCGCTGCCACCACCCCGGCACTGTCACCACCCCTAGCACTGTCACCCCCGGCACAACCACCTTGCCTGGTCCCAGCCACCCCCTGCACTGCCATTCCTGACACTGTCACCACCCCTGGAGCTGTCACCACTCCTGGCATGGCCACCTCACCCAGGCACAGCCACCGCCCCAGCACTGCCACCCTTGGAGCTGTCACCACCCCCGGCACTGCCACCACCCCTGGAGCTGTCACCACCCCTGGAGCTGTCACCACTCCTGGCATGGCCACCTCACCCAGGCACAGCCACCGCCCCGGCACTGCCACCCCTGGAGCTGTCACCACCCCTGGCACTGCCACCACCCCTGGAGCTGTCACCACCCCCGGCACGGCCACCCCTGGCTGGGACACCCCAGGCCAGCTATGTTCCCCCAGGCACTGCCACCCCTGGCATGGTCACCCCCTTCCTCAGCTACTGCCACCCCTGGGCTGGGACACCACCGGCACTGTCACCTCCCCTGGGCACTGCCACCCCGCTCTGGGACACCCCTGGCAGAGCCACCTGCCTTGGGCACTGCCACCCTGGGCTGGGCCACCATCAGGCACTGCCACCTCCCTTGGGCACTGCCACCCTGGGCTGGGCCACCCCCAAGCGCCGTCACCTCTTGGCACTGCCACCATCAGGCACTGCCACCAGCCCTGGACACTGCCATCCACCCTGGGCGCTGTCACTTCTTGACGCTGCCACCACCCCTGGACACTGCCACCATCAGCACTGCCACCTCCGGCTGTGCCACAACCCCAGGCACTGCCACCCCCCAGGCTGTGTCACCCCTTGGCCGTGTCACCCCCAGGCTGGGCCACTCCTTGGCACTGCCACCACGGGCTGTGTCACCACCCTGGACATTGCCACCGATGGCACCACCACCGCGGGCCGTGTCACCCATGGCACTGCCACCTCCCAGGCTGTGCCACCACCCTGGACATTGCCACCGCGGGCTGTGTCACCCGCGGCACTGCCACTGCCAGGCTGCGTCACCCTGGGCATTGCCACCCATGGCAGTGCCACCACCGCGGGCTGCGTCACCCCCTGGCCGCTGCCACCGGCCCGGCCGCGGCCACCGCCAGCCGGGGCAGCGTCACCTCCGCGTGCCCCGCGGGGGCCGTGCCACCGAGCACCCCCCCCCCAAACCCCGAGCTGGGGCCGCCCCCCAAAAATTTGGGGCAGGGGGAACCTCAGGGACAAGG
>NW_020448567.1:4448-7312 GCF_003343035.1 Apteryx rowi
GGGAGGGGACACGGGGACGCGCGGGGGGTGACGGTCCCCGGGAGGGCGTCGCGCCGAGGCCGGCTATACCACGGTGCCGCTGGGCGAGGCGCCGTTCTGCGAGGCCAGGCTCTGCGAAAGGGAGGGCGCCCGGCGTCGGCACGGGGGACGCCGAGGTGCCCCGTGTCCCCCGTGTCCCCCGCGTCCCCCCCCGCCACCGCCGCCACCGCCGGGGAGGGCGCCACGAAATCCCCTTCGCCGCCGCGACGCAGGGGGACGTCACACCGTCACGGCGGGTGCCGCCGGCCGTAGCAGCGGCTTCTCGGCCGTGACACCGACCCCGGGCAGAAGGCGGGTGACGAGGGAGCCTCCGACGTCCCCTCCGCGGACACCCCGGCGCCGGGAACCCCAAATCGGTGGCCGCGGGGGACCAAGGAGCACCGGGGACCCCAAATCGGTGGCTGTGGTGGATTGAGGGGCGCCAGGGACCCCAAATCGGTGGCCATGGGGGACCGAGGAGCACCGGGGACCCCAAATCGGTGGCCGTGGTGGATTGAGGGTCACCAGGGACCGCAAATGGGTGGCTGCAGCAGACCGAGGAGCACCAGGGACCCCAAATCAGTGGCCATGGGGAACCGAGGGTGCCGGGACCCCAAACTGGTGGCCGCAGGGGACCAAGGAGCACTGGGGACCCCAAATCGGTGGCCATGGAGGACCGAGGGGTGCTGGGACCCCAAATCAGTGGCCGCGGGGGACCAAGGGGCGCCAGGACCCCAAATCGGTGGCCATGGTGGACCAAGGGGCACTGGGAACCCCAAATTGGTGGCCACGGGGGACCGAGGGGCGCCGAGACCCCAAGTGGGTGGCCGCAGCGGACCGAGGAGCACTGGGGACCCCAAATCGGTGGCCGTGGTGGATCGAGGGGCACCGGGGACCCCAAATCGGTGGCACCGACCGCGAGGAACCCGCCTCCGCGGCACGAGGGCGAAACCCTCCCCGCGCCCCCGCGCAGGAGCAGGCGACAAAGGCAGCGGGGCGGCTGCCCCAAGGGAGACCGGCAGCCCCGTTCCCCACCCTGAGGTGACACCGCGTCCCCTCCGCCCACCCGGCGAGGGGACACGGGGCCGAGGCAGGTGTGGTGGGGGGCTCTACTCACGTTTTTGCCCGGCCTGGCCCAGGTGCAGATGAGACCTTCCTGACAAGCGGTGATGATGCAGTCCTCGAGGAAGAGGAGGACGGTGAGGCGCTCGTGGGCGATCTTCTTGCACACCAGCGGCTCCAGCAGCGGCACCTCGTGGATGCGGGGGCACAGCGCCGTGCCCAGCACCTTGGCCGTGTCCAGCCTGCCCTTGGGAGCGGCGGCGGCAGCGGCGTTGAGCTTCTCGCTGCTCTTGCTGATGTTGCCCAAGCTGTGGTAGCGCTTGTGCTCCTTGTCGCCGGCGCGCTCCTTGCGCTCCTGCAGCGTGAGCGTGGCGAACTTGCCCACGGCGAACGGGGCGGCGGTGGCAGTGGTGGCATCGGGCGCGGGGCTCTTGGCGGCGCCCGTCACGGCCGGGTGAGGAAGGCTGTTGGAGCGCGACAGCGAGCGGGGCAGGCCCGGCGCGCCGGCGTCGCTGGCTGCCGTGCCGCCACCGCTGAAGGTGTTGGTGAGGGTGCGGGCACGGGAGAGGGGCGGGTGCGGGTAGAGGACGTCCTCGGTGAGGTCCCACAGGCAGAATTGGGTGTCCTGGCCGGCCGAGCCGAAGCGGTAGGTGACGGAGGGGCTGCTGCGGGTGCTGTGCTTGGAGAGGCGGGACAGGGTGCTGCTGGCTCGCACCCGGCCGAAACGGGCCGGCGGCTCGGGGGCTTCGTCGTCGCTGCCGCTGAGCTCTGCCGGCGCCGCCGCCGCCGCCTCCTCGTCCTCCACGCCGCCCGTGAAAGGGTCGAAAGCCACAGCGTTGACCCACGACTTGTGGCCGTGGCCCCGGGCCACGACGCGGCCCTCGGCGAAGGACCACACGGTCACCAGGTCGTCCTCGCCGCCCGTCACCACGTAGCGCCCGTCGGGGCTCCAGCAGACGCACAGCAGGCCGCCGAAGTAGCTCTTCATCATGCCCTGCAGCAGCATGGCGTCGAAGTGGAAGACGCGGAGGCAGCCGTCCTGGCTGACGCAGGCCAGGTAGCGGCCGTCGGGCGAGAAGGCGAACTCGTTGAGGGCGCCCTCGCCCACCGCCCACTTGGCCAGCGGGTTGCGGGCGCTCTTGCTCTTGCAGGCGAAGACGCTGAAGCCCTCGCCCTGCTTGAGCAGGCTGTACTGCGGCGGCGCCGAGCCGCACGGGTGCTCCACGTTGTACAGGTAGAGGTGGCCGCTGGCGTGCGAGGCCAGGAAGAGGCTCTCCGTCTCGGGGATCCACTTGAGGAAGGTGACTTTCGTCTTGTCGATGAGGCGCTGGAGGGTACGGGGGTGTGGGGAGGGGCGGAACGGGATGGGAATCACGGCTGGCGGTTCCTCACGAGGCTTTTTGGTTTTATTTCCCTCTCCGGATCATCCCTCTCCCACCCTCCCGAGCTGGGATCGCCTTCAAGGGAAGCGTCTCGGAGCTGCGATGGGCTCCGGAGGGACGCGGGAGCTTCCGGGAGAGTCGCCAAACGCACGCTCGAAACGAAGCCGCGCGCAACCGCGGACGGCGTGGTCCATCCCTCCATCCCCCTCTCCCGGAAAAGCAGCTGTAGCTACGGGAAATAATGTGGATATTTGACAGCTCCCCGGCCCCGCTCTTGCGGGAAGGGAAATCTGCCCCCGAGGGAGAACATAGCTTCGTCCGACGCCAAAAAAAAGGTCGTAGTGACGCCGGCAGGCGAGGAAGCCTGGCACCCGCCGTGTCCTGCAGCCCCAGAACGCCGTC
>NW_020448568.1:0-1783 GCF_003343035.1 Apteryx rowi
TGAGGTTGGAAGGGACCTCTGGAGATAATCTAGTCCAATCCCCCTGCTCAAGCAGAGTCACCTAGAGCACATTGCACAGGATTGCATCCAGGCGGGTTTTGAATATCTCCAGAGAAGGAGACTCCACAACCTCTCTGGGCAACCTGTTCCAGTGCTCTGTCACCCTCACAGTGAAGAAGTGCTTCCTCATGTTCAGATGGAATTGTCTGTGTTTCAGTTTGTGCCCGTTACCTCGCATCCTGTCGCTGGGCACCACTGAAAAGACTCTGGCTCCATTCTCTTGACACCCTCCCTTAAGATACTTGTACACATTGATAAGATCTCCTCTCAGCTTTCTCTTCTCCAAGCTAAACAGGCCCAGCTCTCTGTCTTTCCTCATAAGAGAGATGTTCCAGTCCCCTAATCATCTTTGTAGCCCTTCGCTGGACTTGCTCCAGTAGTGCCACATCCCTCTTGTACTGGGGAGCCCAGAACTGGACACAGTACTCCAGGTGTGGCCTCACCAGGGAGGAGTAGAGGGGAAGGATCACCTCCCTCAACCTGCTGGCAACACTCTTCCTCATGCACTCCAGGAAACCATAGGCCTTCTTGGCCACAAGGGCACATTGCTGCCTCATGCTTCACTTGGTGTCCACCAGCACTCCCAGGTCCTTCTCGGCAGAGCTGCTTTCCAGCAGGTCAATCCCCAGCCTGTCCTGGTGCATGGGGTTAATCCTCCCCAGGTGCAGGACTCTGCACTTGCCTTTGTTGAATTTCAGGAGGTTCCTCCTGCCCATCTCTCTAGCCTGTCCAGGTCCCTCTGAATGGCAGCACGGCCCTCTGGCGTATCGGCCGCTCCTCCCATTTTGTATCATCAGCAAACTTGCTGAGGGTGCACTCTGTTCCTTCATCCAGGTCACTGATGAATAAACTGAACAAGACTGGACCCAGTACTGACCCCTGGGGGACAGCGCTAGCTACAGGCCTCCAACTAGACTCTGCACTGCTGATCACAACTCTCTGAGCTCTGCCATTCAGCCAGTTCTCAATCCACCAGTTCACTGTCCACTCATCTAAACCACACTTCCCGAGCTTCCCTATGAGGATGTTCTGGGAGACAGTGTCAAAAGCCTTCCTGAAGTCAAGGGAGACAACATCCACTGCTCTCCCTTCATCTACCCAGCCAGTCATCCCATCAGAGAAGGCTAYCAGATTAGTTCAGCATGATTTCCCCTTGGTGAAGCCATGCTGACTACTCCTGATCACCTTCTTTTCCTCCACATGCTTGGAGATGGATCCAGGAAGAGCTGCTGCATCAGCTTTGCAGGGATGGAGGTGAGGCTGACTGGCCTGTAGTTTCCTGGGTCCTCCTTCTTGCCCTTTTTGAAGACTGCGGTGACATTGGCTTTCTTCCAGTCCTCAGGCACCTCTCCTGCTCTCCAGGACCTTTCCAAGAGGATGGAGAGTGGCCTAACAATGACATCTGCCAGCTTCCTCAGTGGTCATGGGTGCATTTCATCAGGCCCATGGACTTGTGGGTGTCAAGTTTGCCTAAATGATCTCTAGCCTGATCCTCCTTCACCAAGGGAAAGTCTTCCCCAACACCCAGCAGCTCAACAATGTGGAGTTAATAACAGTGTGGCTTTTCCTGAGGAGAGATCCCTTTGCTGCTTATTCCTTGGCTGTTACAACACCAATGAAAAAAAAAGCTGCCTAGGTTTCACAAAAATGTTACAAGGGTGGGAATTGCTGCTTTTATTCCTAAAAATCTCCTACCAGATGTTCTCTGGTCTCTCATAGTCTT
>NW_020448568.1:2525-5920 GCF_003343035.1 Apteryx rowi
TTGTGAGGTCAGTTGTGTCTCAGTATGTGATAGGCCAGTAGCAGGCAGATAGCTGAGACTTGATTTTGAGGTCATTTCCTTCAGAGCAGCAGGGAGGCCACCAAATGACACATGGTGGRGACAATGTTTGTGAGCTCACCTCTGTGTCAGTATCTGGTAGACTAAAAGGCACATTGCTGGGAAAGTTGCTATGAGGTCACTTCTCTCTGCAAGGCTAGCACTTGGCTAATGACTTGGTCTTTGCTTTTGAGGTCACTTCTGCCTGAGTCCTTGATAGGCCAACAGCAGGCAGAAAGGTGTGGGAGTTGATTGTGAGGTCAGCAGCATGTTCATGGCTGGGGARATTATTTTGCRAAAACTGCTGYCCCTGAAGTTCATAGGCCAGCAGCAGATACATGCTGGGGGTATGCACTTCTGAGGTCACTTCTGCTGGAGTACCTGATAGGTCAGCAGAAGACACATGACTTGGARTCTAGCTRCAAAGTTACTTGTGTGAGARCAGGTCAGCAGCAGCCAGGGRGAAGAGAGAGTTTGCTCAGTGTGCCCAGAGGAGRGATTGACACCTGCAGAGCTCTACCCCTGTATAGAAATACAAACTAATCAGTCAAGAAGTAGATGAAGTTCTTAGATATTTCACAGCATCTGACATGAAATTTTATTCCACTCTGTCATCATGAATTTTTATTGTTGCATTTCAAATGAGTATGATCTTCTCCAGGAAAYGTGGACATGCAGTTTGACTTGTTAAGTAGAGGCTTGAAGSATGCTACYGGTTGGCCAGGCATTCCAGCAAGAATTTTTAGGCTGCTAAATGCACCAAGTACTTCTGTGAGCAGTGGTGTTAGTAATCTCTGATTTCCAGGGTCTTTGTGCTGTAGAAATTACCCCTGTCCAACAGTGGGAAGCTTGTGAGGTTTTCCTGCAAGGTCTGAAGTGGGTCTCTGTCCTTCCTGTGTCCACCTGCTTTTACAGCACACATCGGACTGTAACAYGTTAGAGGTCTGTGACTTTCTGTCCAAGTATGTTCTCATTGGAGAATGGGTGCAAAGGCTCTTGGAGGAGASAGAGGGAATGTCCCCAAAAAACAAAGGCATGAGCCACGTGCACAGAGGCCTCCTTTTCAGAGAAGATGATTTATAAGACAGAGGCAAGAGACTCTGATGAACCTCATAAGAGCACTTCATCCCTGATTCCTTGTTGTGGGAATAGAACATGACCAGGGCAAAGAATGGCTGTTTAGAGAAAGYGCATGTTCCAAGCCCTTGGCAGAAAAAGAACAACTTCCGAAATGGACAATTGGCAAATTCTATGTTTTTGGGCCCTTGGGGGTACCCTGCCTTCTGCCAYGACTAGCCCTTTCTGCCTYGTGATATGTTGCTAGTGCAYAACCCCCCGTGTCTTGGCTGCAGCAGGGCAATGAGAGAGCAGCCCGTGCATAGGCATCAGTGTGCGAGGTGCAGTGTGGTTAGGTGCTGACATTCCTGACACTGGCAAGGTGCTGNACCAAGTACTTCTGTGAGCAGTGGTGTTAGTAATCTCTGATTTCCAGGGTCTTTGTGCTGTAGAAATTACCCCTGTCCAACAGTGGGAAGCTTGTGAGGTTTTCCTGCAAGGTCTGAAGTGGGTCTCTGTCCTTCCTGTGTCCACCTGCTTTTACAGCACACATCGGACTGTAACAYGTTAGAGGTCTGTGACTTTCTGTCCAAGTATGTTCTCATTGGAGAATGGGTGCAAAGGCTCTTGGAGGAGASAGAGGGAATGTCCCCAAAAAACAAAGGCATGAGCCACGTGCACAGAGGCCTCCTTTTCAGAGAAGATGATTTATAAGACAGAGGCAAGAGACTCTGATGAACCTCATAAGAGCACTTCATCCCTGATTCCTTGTTGTGGGAATAGAACATGACCAGGGCAAAGAATGGCTGTTTAGAGAAAGYGCATGTTCCAAGCCCTTGGCAGAAAAAGAACAACTTCCGAAATGGACAATTGGCAAATTCTATGTTTTTGGGCCCTTGGGGGTACCCTGCCTTCTGCCAYGACTAGCCCTTTCTGCCTYGTGATATGTTGCTAGTGCAYAACCCCCCGTGTCTTGGCTGCAGCAGGGCAATGAGAGAGCAGCCCGTGCATAGGCATCAGTGTGCGAGGTGCAGTGTGGTTAGGTGCTGACATTCCTGACACTGGCAAGGTGCTGGTTTTCGMCTGTGTTTTGAGTGGCTGTGGGCAGCYCCACTTTGCTCTAGATGCATTGCTAGGAGTAGCTGGAGTCAAGGGAGTGGTGGYGAGTGCACCCATCCTCCAACCAACCCCCCTTTGGCTTTTAGGCAGGCATTGTGGACCCTGTGTGCTTGAAGCACTTTCCCCTTGGCTTTTCCTGCCTCAGCCCTTCGAGTCTGCCCCCTAGTGCTGGACTGGAAACAACTAAGTTTCCATCTCCCAGGCCCCAAACTCCTTCAGTGGGTGATGTTGCTGATACTCTTGGACTCTACYGGTGTTGTRCAATGTGGGAGTCTGGAGGCAGAGCCTTTGCTGGGTTTTCCATGTGGCACATGCAGTGCTGAAACCTYGTGGTTTGGCTCAAGGCTTTGCTTGCAAGAGAAATCCCAGYCCTTTGTGAGACAGTGGCATTCAAATCCTTGAGAAGAGTGGAAGCCTTGGACCATTTTCCTCTTTGGAAGCCTGCTTGCCTAAGGCTGGTGCACTGGCCTTGTCCATGCCAGTCAGAGCATCTGTGTGCCCCCATGTGCTCATTTGTGAGCCCCCTGAGCAACCCTCGAGAGAGGGCGAGTGGTGTCCAAGAGATTCAGCATCTTCTGATGAAGCCCAAAAGGACTCCTCAGTAGGGAGGTCCCTTGGGTGAGTGAGGGTGTGTAAGGCAAAAGAGAGAGGCAAGAGCTGGCCTGATGATCCCCTGTGAGAGCACTTCCTCTCTGCTTCTTGGAGGTGGGAACTGACCATGAGCAACCWGTGACTGGATGTTCAGAGGAAGTGCCTGTTGCAAGCCCTTGTGGGAATAGGAGCAAATTGAAGGGCTGGAAAGTTGTCCTTTGTGTGTTTTGGGGCCTCTGGGGGTTGCCTGGCTGCTGCCATGTCTGGTCCTGTACCCTGTGTGTCCCTGATGCACAGCCACGTGTTGGCTAGCAACCCTTTATGAGGCGAGAGGTGAGAAGTGTGGCCTGTCACAGTGTGGGGGTGCCCTGTGGTGGAGACAGGGTGTGACCCCAGTGTCTTGGTGAGCCACATGGGAGGGGGTGGCTGGAGAGAGCAGTGCTGTGTGTGGGGAGTCTGGCTAGGCTGGGGGGATTGGGAGGACTCTGAGGTGAGAATGTGACTTGGCTCCCCAGGCTCAGGCTGCCCTCGTGGTGTGAGCTGGTGTAGAATATACTTTTTACCATTCTTTT
>NW_020448568.1:6720-7931 GCF_003343035.1 Apteryx rowi
TTGGGCAGAGCACCTTCCTGTAGAGAAAAGGCTGTGACCAGCAAGGCTTTTAGGTATGTGCAGAGCCTGGAGAGCTCCTCTGTGTGTTCCCCCAAGCAATGCATGTGTTCCGCAGCAATGTGTGCACCCCCATCTTGTGATTTAGCTGGGACAGGCAGGCCCACACAACATTTCTCCCCCAGCAAGTCCTTCCTGAAGGAAAAGGCTTTAGGGATTTGTCCTTCCTATGGATTTGGTGTGGTGATCCAAAGAGTTGGGCAGACAGGTGGACTCGCAGTTGTTTCTAAATGTTGACCAGTTGTCTTTTATGTTATTGTTTATGTGTTCTACCTTGAGGAATAGCCCTTGGAAACTGCCAGTCCCACTCCTGCTGCACAGAGCTGTACCAACRGATCTTGTGTCTGGAGTCAGTTTGTTGGTGGCAGCTCGTGGGAGCTGCTCTGCTCCCACTCTCCTGCTCTCTCCGAAGGGACAGAGAGGAAGCAACCACCACAGGGCTGCAGGTGYRGGAAARCCTTGCTTGTCTCCCAAGGGAGTGACCACTGAGCTKCTCACCTTCCCCAAGGGGGACAAGTGGTGAGAGAGACACTGCCGAGGACACAGCTATAGCCATGCAGTYTCACAGAAGACACAGGAGTTGTCTCCYTGTTAACCCTGAGGTCTCTTCTGAGCAGTTCAACTTGCCTGAGTACTTGATAGGTCAGCAGCAGGCTCTAGGCCATGAAAGTAGTTGTGAGGTCYCTTCTGCCAGAGGAGCTGMAAGGCCAGCAGRAAGGAYRTGSCTTGTGTGTGGAATGTGAGCTTTCTACTGCCAGAGAATCTGAGAGGCCAGTTAAAGGCACATGACTGGTACATGTGCTTGTGAGGTCATTTCTGACTGACCACCTGAGAGACGAAAGTGCCCTCACAACCAATTACTCCATCTACCTGCCTACTGCTGGCCTGAGCAGCTGAAAGACCAGAAACAGGCACATGGCTTGGATGTTCATTGTGAGGTCACTGCTGTCTCTGCAGCTAATAGGCCAACAGCAGGCTCTTGGCTTATGCAAGTCCTGGTGATGTCACATCCAGAGCAGCTGATAGGCCAGAAGCAGGTTCATGATTTCTGTGTTGATTGTGAGGTCTGTTCTTCCTGAGGACCTGGTAGGCCAGCAGCAGGCACATCTGTTGGGTATGTGGTTATAAGGTCACTTCTACCTGAGTATTGATAG
>NW_020448569.1:0-7279 GCF_003343035.1 Apteryx rowi
ATTTAGTGCTCCCCCCCCAACTGTATCAGAATATTACTTTCCAATAAATGTGGCTGATTTGGCACCTGCCGCAAAAAAATACACACACACATGCACACCCACATGAAGATCACACCTACAGTATAGATAATTTGGGGATCATTCTCAGTATTGTGCTGCTAGATAGTTCAGAGTTGTGAAGCCTTTCTATATGGCACTGTGGTAGTTGTGAGAAATGTTATAATACAGTATTTCCTAGGCCATCTGGCTAATGGAACACCTTACTAAGTTTATGACTGGTGAAGTCTGTAAACAATTTTTCCTGTGTTTAGAAACTGCTTGTTGCATCTGAATTTTTATGTGAAAAACTAGGAGATGGTAAACAAAAGCTAATTATAACAGAGAGAGACATTTCTCTGTGATAGAAACATGATTAGCAGTGAAAGTATTTGTTGCCATAGGGCAGGATTACAGTGCCAGCTTAGAGAGGGGATTCAGCCCTTTGAAATACTTCCTGTTCCTTTATCACTGATAACAATACAGCTATTAAAGCCTTCATGTTCCTTTTCGGAATTAGTCTTCACAGCTTGATTAAGCCTGTTTATTGCAGTGTTGTTCTCCTGAACCAAAGTGACTGATCTACAGTTAATTAGTTGGTTCTCTGTGCATTAGCACTCTGCCGTTGTTTCAGACCTGGTCTCTAGAAGGAAGAGCTAAAATAAGAAAAGCATCAGAAGGTAGAGCTAAATTTAAAATAGCCAAACCCATAAGACAGAAAAAGCCTTTTGCTTAAACTGCAACCAAGTAAATCCAGTTTGCAAAACCTAAATTTTGAGAGCATTGTTTTAATCAGTCCAGCTGATTAAGGGAGAAATTGAGAGCAAAATGCATTTTTTCTTCTCATAGGAAAACTAAARCATTATGCTGTGGCAAGTACTTTTGGAGAGTCAGACCTGTGTAATGTACAATTACAGAAAATCTTGTCTCAGTTCTGGGCTCGGTTTTTCTGAGTTCCACTGTTGGATATACTTGTTTTCTTCCAGACATCTTAAAAGAACAGCAGGTTTTTAATTTATGACATGGCAACACAGAGTAAACATTATCTATCCCTGTGTTCCTTCCAGGAAGAAATAGTTCCTTTCAAATCCTTTTTTTCCAAGTGGACACCTTCTCAGCCCCCAAAGCTTCTGTTTCTTGCAGGAGAGCCCCAACCGAGGTGGGGACATGTACTCCCTGACAAGTGTCGAACATTTCAGAATGGGATCAATCAAAAGTGGTGTGTTGATTAGAGAGCCAGCTGTATTAGTTGATAGGGAAATTGTCTGGATGGACTCTGTAATAATGTGTCCTTGAACATCTTGGAATAAGGGCATAGTCAGACCTGTTTTCTTACTTGCCCAGGGTACTTGCACATAGAAAGTAAGTACTACATTTTGCATGGTTAATTTTTTTGGTCTTTTCAGTTCTCTGTTGGAATTTGCACCAATATGTTTGGAATGCTTAATATTTTCATTTAGGTTATGGAAAAAAGGAAAAGATTACAGTTTCATGCTTTAAGGATAAGTGGGGTCTGATGAAGTTCATAAATACAGACATACAGGCAAGACAGGAACTGGTAATTCATTATTAACCAGAAAGGATGCAAAATGAATTTCTAAAATCTGTTACTAAACCAATTATTATCAGCTGTTTTAATTTTGCCAGATTTGTTGTCTTTGTTCATGCTATTTGTTTAATCTCTTTGTATGGGTGATGTTGCAGATTTCCAGATTTTCCCATTCTTTTTTTTTTAGTTCATTTTCGATGGTTCCTTTTTTGATTCTGTTTTTTTTAGATGTTCTATCTATAAAAAAAAGCTCTATCTCCTATAACTTTTCCATTGTGTTGCTTTGTCCTTTCAATGTGTTCTACATAGATAATCTGTAGCTTTCTCTCAGTACCATGTAATAGCTACTGTTTCTATTCCTGTGCTGATACCCAGCACAAGACCCGTGTATGACAGTAAGCTCTCAAAATGGAGCTTAAGTGTGGTTTAACTATTGCATAAGCCTTGGTATTTAGGTATTTAGCAGAGTTAGTCTGCTAAAGGTGTCCCTTTCCTTGCATATGATTTACTGTAGCTGGATAATTCAGCCACAGTCTCTGCTCTTCCCTGTGAGGTACAAAACGGTGGTCTAAAATTCCCTTTTTCAAATGTGGATTTTTTTTTCCCCATTAAATCAGCCTGTGCATTTTGTTTACCAAGAAGGCAGAATTTCAGTAAAGACTTGTTGGGCTGGTAAACAGGTGGTGCTAGTCACCTGGTGGTATGTTATACCTGCTTTGCAACTGCTGCTTATAGGAGGGATGGTGCAAGTGAGAAAAACTGCCTGGGCAGACTGCAGTCCTCCTGTGTTGCTTGCTCTGGGGCTTTGAGGAAAACCAGGTGGTTACATGTATCTTGCAGACAGTGAGTAACTATTTCTACTCTGTATAGTTGGAGCCTTGGAGCTGTGGTGCTTCTGTTAGGCCACCTCTCGACCCCTGTCCAGTCAGTGGCTGTACTGAGTGGAGGGGCTGTTTTTCTTGTTCACCATCGTCTGACATGGTGCTGCTGTTCTCACGCTATGTCCATTCACGCACACGGAGTTTACTGTTAAATACTCAGTAGGATTAATGGTTAGCTGTCTATTGAGAATGCTGACAGGACTTCTTTAGAGTTCATCTAACTGATGAAGAGGAAATGTTATTTTCTTTTTAAATACAGTAAAGAGTTATTGTGTAACAGATAATGCTTATTAGTATGTTCAGAGCCACTTAGATTCACTGTATCACACCCCATTTTAAAAACAACTTAGGCAAGCACAGGCCTATTGCACCTGTTTACAGTTACTATCAAACTAGACTCTAAATGACATTGGGTTATAGTGGAGGCAGGTAGATCATAATTGGCTTTATAATTGGCATCTTAGTTGATAACAAAACTTTTGTCTTCCTTCTTGTAATTAAACTATTTGCAAGTTATAAACCATAAGAAAGAAATGCCTCCTAAAAAAGTGGGACTGTAATGCACTGAGAATTGGCTTCAATTCCCAAAGAAATAGTGCCATTACTATTAATATGGTTATTGCTCAACATTTTTTTTAAATGATGCCCTATGAGTGTATACCTGCTACTTGTTTCAGATTGCTGACACTGTTGTTTATTATCAATGATAGAAAACCATCTTTGATTTCACAGAAATCCCGATTTAGGTGATGTCAGTATCTGCTGAATAGAGTTGAAATAGGAGAGAGATCCCAAAATGAAAGCAGAACAAAACACAAAAATTCCCAGCCACACTCTTTATTTAGATTGCAATTAAATGTTTGAAGTGCATTAGTAGGGAGTAGGTGTTAGTTTGTAAATTGATGTGTGCATTTCATGGAGTTTAGATTTTACTACTCATAGGTTTGAGACAGGAATAAAAGTCACCAGATGCTCCCCTGGGAGGCTAGCCAAGGTGCTCTTAGGCTACTGAAAGGCAGCAGAATGCTTTGATGAGATATTTGAATGAAGATTTTTTTTCTCTCCTGCATGTATGCTGAGTGTGTTGCAAGGGAAAAAAATAGCAAAGCATATATTTGATAAAAGGAGACTGCAGCTGGCTGTTGATTACACTGCTATTATTGGTCAATAAGATACTCAAAACAAGTATTGTTACTGATGAATTTAATTCTTCCTCCTGTTAAAGTGTTATCCTCCAAACCTTTTAACTGTTATAAATGCTGTTTTTGTTCAAAGTGATGTAACAAGTCTTTAAAGGCAACTGTTTCTGTCCACCAGTGGCTTACAAACCATTCATATAGCTGATACGATGTGGTTAGCTGTTAAGTATTACCTGCCATAGTGATACAGATATAAACATGGGTCTATACAGTTGAACTCTAAGCCTGTACCTGAAGTTCCTAAACTAGGAGTCCAGCATCAGCAGCCTCCTTCCACCATCAGTGGAAGAGGGGGCATCTCCAGGGGGTGATACAGATCTTAGGGGGGGCTAAGTTAGCCTCTAGATACCCACCTATCTTTATTGACTATAGAAAGAAAATGTGGTCCTCGCAGACATACCTTGGCAGGTGCCTAAAATTTGGTGGGATGAATCTTAACATAGAGTTCAAATAGTCCTAAGAAGCTTTAAGATATAAATACCTGAGGAAATAATTTCAAAAATTAATTTTTTGGGGGGACGTAATTAAAGTGTCCATCCTATAAGCATTTATTCATCACTTATTTTGAAATCTTCTACAAATTAAAATGTACATAACAGTTTCAAATTCAGAAAATTAATCTGGATTTTTTTTTTTAACTTGTCAAACCTACCCACAGATTGCTGGGACATCGCCTGCAATGCATTCTTTAACTATTAAATTAGATCTTCATTTTTAAAATCCAGCTAGCAGTGCAAGTGTACTGTTAACATCATGGAACATTCCCAGATTTTTGAAGCCTAAGACTGACAGATTTTGAAACATCTGTTGAATTCTTTTATTCACAGTCTCCTGATTTTTTTTTTTTTTTCAATCTGCCTGTGGCAGAATATCTTAGGACATGCTCACATGAAATTTTATTCAGCATAGGCATATAAGATTATAAGATTAGTCAGGTTGGAAGGGACCTCAGGAGGTCTCTAGGCCAACCTCCTCCTCAAAACAAGGTTCAATCATGACATCAGACCAGATTGGCCAGGGCTTTATCCAGTCTGGTTTTGAAAATCTCCAAGGACAGAGACTGCACAACCTCCCCAAGCAACCTGTTCTGCTGCTTGACTGTCCTCATGGTGAAAACAGTGCTACTGTAGTATGTAACAAAACTAAAAAAGGCACTTTAAAAACAAGAAAAAAGGTATAAGGATAAATAATTATTTGAGTTTATCTTCTCTGGTGTAAGTGCAGACTCTAACCTTATTTAATGTAGCGCACGTTCATTTTTAAAAAAAGCATGCCTTGACTAAGTGTCACAGCAGAAAGCAGCCAGGAGGCTGTCATCTCCACATTACTCTTTGTGTTAGCTTAAGGCTACAGCTGCCTTGTAAATCATAGTCTTCTCCCAACAAGGTTTGGTGCATTCGCACAGTGGATGTAACCCATTAAGCACTCTGAGTCCAGAGCGCTGATATCACAGCTCTGCCCAAATGTGCTCATGAGAATAGAGATTTAGTGAGAAACATTCTGCAGGAGAGCAGTAGAGCACTATAGCAAATAACTCAGTAGGCAGAAAGTTTATTATGTATTATACACTTAGGCTGCTGATACGGTTAGTGCTTGTACTTAGTGTTTGTGCCAGCTACATTTTAAATGCAGATAAACAGGAGTTTGGAACAGCCTGAGATGTTGTTTTCAATGTCTATTGTGGAGAGAGCCATGAACGTTCCCAGTAAAGTGCTCTAAAAGCTTCAGCTGATAAATGGTTCTTCCATGACCCTCATATACAGATGGCTAGCTTTCTTCTTAAAGTTCAAACTAGCTTAATTTTTTTAAAGACTGAGACTTTCTGAAGCTATCTTTGCACACTGGATGTTTAAAATCAAAACAGCACCAGACAAAAAGAAACCAATGCCAAATTAACATATATATGTGTGTGTGTGTATATATATATATATATATATATATATATATATATGCATGCAGGTGATGTGCTCTGGTGTGGCATAGCATTTGAATGGCCTGCTAAGCAGCCAGATGTCCTTTAATTACACATCATCACAGACCTTACTACAGCTGCTTATGTAGTTGGCCTTTATTGGGAGTTTACAGTACTGTTGTTACTTAGCAAACCTCTCATTATCAACTATGTGAAGACCAGGCACTATTAGTTCAGAAAAATTAAGATTCTCCAAAGGCCATTTTGGTCTTACAGTGCAGGCATTCATTAACATTCACAAATGTGAAGGGTAATCACCTGGAGAAGGAGGATTATTTCAGTCTTTTTTCCACATGTGCTTTGGTGTATGTGTCAAGAGTGGTTTATCGAAGTTGTCATGCATAACTATCTCCTTGAATCTGAAGAGATAGGGACCAGTTAGGTTAACCTCCATAGCTGTCTGGCCAGGCCTGGAGCATGATGGTTCCTCTGTACTTCCAGGTCTCCAGCTGCACCACAGGAAAGAGAAGTCCAAAAAAGATGAAAATGAAGCAACATGTCAGATTGACAACCTGTGCGGATTTAACTGAGAGCAGATAACTACAGTTGTAGGCAGAAAAAAGGGTGAGAAACTAGAACAACTGCACCTAATCAACATTCAAGTGTTATGAGATAGCTGGTGTTGCTTAGTGAGCAACTAGTATTGCAGGGGTCCCCTCACTCTGTCTGAGGCTGTAGCATGACTTTTGGCAGCAGTATAAGGAATTGCCACTCCTGGCTGCATCAAAGTCCAGTACTCTCGGACCAGTTTCTTTTAGATATTCCACACATGCAGGGTGTAATGTTTCATAACAGATTTACTTCTTTGATGATATTTGACTTTACACAGGATTTTGATTTAGCAGAGTGATACAGCAATATACTGAAATCACAATACAAGTGTAAATTGCGAGTAGCAGAATATAGCAATTGAAATATATAGTTGAGTCAAAATACAAATGTGATTCCCATTACTGGTATTCACAATATGCTCACTGTCACAACGCTGGGCATTCCCCATCCCCAATAGGAAGGAATATGTGCTTGAAACCAGCTCACACCCACTCCACAAAATTCTTTTGTTAGTTGAGATTTTACACTCCGTGTTGGGCTGAAGTATGTATGCACCCCCATACCAGTCTGGCTAATTCAGGGAGACATTCACACTCTTCTGATGAACTCAAGGAAAAAGACTTACACAATCAGTTAATCCATTTAACTGTGATAGTTGATCACTCGACTGATACAGCCCCTTGTCTAAAATAAAGACCCCTTTGTCAGGTCCCCTTTGTGTTGAGATAAATTCAAATTTCTTTGCAAGAGCTGTGGTCAGTCGAACCCTGAATTCCTTACTGAGTTTCCTGGACACATAGCCCTTGTGTGCATCCTCTGAGCCTTCTTGCAATGTACAGATTGATTGGCCAGGAATAAGCTGCTCCTTGATTCTCTCAGGCTCCCTTCTGAATTTGGCTGCAGCGCTGCCTGGCGAGAGGGCCCTTGCCTCCGCTCTCCCGGACTGAGGCCCCGCTTGTTTGGGCCTGGAGCGGCCTGTGACCGCTGCTGCTGCGAGGGTTTGCAGAGCGCTTCCCTTCCTGAGGCTCTGGCGCTCTCCGGCCTGGGGCGTTTGCTGTTGAGTACAGTAAAGGGTATTTTGGTTCTTCTC
>NW_020448570.1:0-1182 GCF_003343035.1 Apteryx rowi
CGTAGCGTGTCACACGCGTGCCGTAGCGTGTCACACGCGTGCCGTAGCGTGTCACACGCAGGTTATCGTGTGCCACATGCATGTCATGGCGTGCAGTGCAGCGTTGTCAGATGCTGTAGCGTGTCACACACGTGTCATGCCATGTCACGCGCACGTCATAGCGTCACACACGGGTCGTAACATGTTATTGCATGTCATACACGTGTCATGGCATGCCGTATTGCGTTGTGGCATGCTGTAGCGTGTCACACGCGTGTCATGCCATGYCGCATGTGTGTCACGGCATCACACACGTCATAGCGTGTCATGGTGTGTCACACACATCGCACACGCGTGTCGTGGTATGCTGTAGTGCGTCCTGGCATGCGGTAGCATATCACGCGTGTCATGCTGTGTCCCGTGCGTGTCATAGCGTCACACAGGTCCCAGCATGTCATAGCATGTCACACGCACATTATGCACATGCCGTGGCAGGCCGTACTGTGTTGTCACGTGCCGCAGTGTCACGYGCCGGGCCGTGTTGCGTGTACGTCATAGCGCCACCCACGTCATAGCGTGTCACGTCACACACGTTATAGTATGCCGTGCTGCGTTGCCGCGTGCTGTAGCGTGTCGTATGCGTGTCGTGCTGTGTCGAGCSTATGTCATGGTGTCACACGTTGTGGCGTGTCGTAGCACGTCACGCAAGCGCCATAGAGCATGATGCGTGTTGTGTGTCAGCGTGTCACGGCATCGCGCACGTGTCAGATGTGTCACAGCGTGCCGCACGCGTGTTGCAGCATGTCATGGCATGTCACGTGTGTGCCATAGTATGTCATGTAAACCATGGCATGTCATATGCATGTCATAGCATGTCACGTGTATGTCAGCGTGTTGTGTGTGTGCCATAGCGTGTCACATGTGTGCTATAGTGTGTCATGCGTGTCACAGCAGCTCATAGCGTGTCACACGTGTGCCGTAGCGTGTCGTGTGTGCCGTAGTATCACATGCGTGTCATAGCACTTCACGTGCACGTCATAGCATGTCACGTGCGTGTCACGGCAGGCCGTAGCGTGTCACACGCGCGCCGTGGCGCGTCACAGCACGCCGTGGCGTGTCACCCCGCGTCACGTGTGCCCTGCACGCGCCTCACGGCGGGTCCCAGCGCGCCGCAGCCCGTCGCCCGCGTCGCGGCGTGTCGCG
>NW_020448570.1:3895-8052 GCF_003343035.1 Apteryx rowi
TGGCATGTCATTGGCATGTCATTGGCGTGTTGGTGCCAGGTCACTGACATGTCATTGATGTGTCATTGGCACGTTGCTGGCCCATCATTGACGTGTTATTGACGTGTCGTTGGTGCATCGTTGCCATGTCGTTGGTGTGTCATCGGCACGTCGCTGGTGTGTCATTGGCATGTCGTTGGCGTGTCGTTAGTGCAACACCAGGGTGGCGTTGGTGCGTTGTTGGCGCATCATTGCCATGTCCTTGCCGTGTCCTTGCCACATCTTTGGCTTGTCATTGGCATGTGACTGGTGCATCGTTGGTGTGTCATCGACATGTTATTGGCATGTCATTAGCATGTTGTTGGTGTGTTATTAGCATGTCATTGGTATGCGATTGCTGCATCATTGCCATGTCGGTGGCGTGTCATCAGCATGTCATTGGTGTGTCATTAATATATATTTGGTATGTCACTGGCATGTCATTGGCAAGTCATTAATGTGCCATTAGCATGTCATTGCTGTGTCATTAGCATGTTATTGGCATGCCATTAGCATGTTACTGACATATCATTGGCATGCGATTGGTGCATCATTGGCGTGTCGTCGCTGCATTACGGGCACCTCGTTGAGGCATCATTAGTGCGTCATTGCTGTGTCATTGGCGTGTTATTGGCGTGTCATTAGTGTGTCATTGGTGTGTCATTAATGTTATTGGTGTGTTATTGCTGTGTCATTGGCATGTCAGTAGCGTGTCAATGCTCTGTCATTGGCATGTCATTAGTATGTTATTGGTGTGTCAGCAAGTCATTAGCGTGTCATTGGCATGTCATTAGTGTCATTGGTGTATCAGTAGTGTGTCTTTAACGTGCCCTTAGTGTGTTGGTGTGCCATTGGTGTGTCATTAGTGTGTCATTAGCATGTCATTGGCATGTTATCAGTGTGTCATTGCTGTGTCATTAGTGCATCATTAGTGTATTGTTGCCGCATCGTTAGCGTGATGTTGGTGTGTCGTTAGTGCGTCGTTGCTGTGTCATTAGCCTGNCATTAGCATGTTGCTGGCCCATCATTGACGTGTCTTTGGCGTGTCATTCACATGTCATTGGTGCATCGTTGCCGTGTCATTGGCGTGTCACTGGCATGTCATTGGCGTGTTGGTGCCGGCTCATTGACATGTTATTGATGTGTCATTAGCATGTTACTGGCCCATCATTGACGTGTCTTTGGTGTGTCTCTGGTACATCATTCACATGTCATTGGTGCATCATTGCCGTGTCACTGGCATGTCATTGGCATGTCATTGCCGTGTTGGTGCCAGGTCATTGACTGCCATTGATGTGTCATTAGCATGTTGTTGCCCATCATTGGCATGTCTTTGATGTGTCTTTAGCACGTCATTCACATGTTATTGGCGTATCATTGCCGTGTCATTGGCATGTCACTGGCATGTCATTGGCGTGTTGGTGCCAGGCCATTGGCATGTCGCTGATGTGTCATTAGCATGTTGCTGGCCCATCATTAACGTGTTATTGACATGTTTTTGGCACATTATTTGCATGTCATTGGTGCATCATTGCCATGTCACTGGCATGTCATTGGCATGTCATTGGCGTGTTGGTGCCGGGTCACTGACATGTCATTGATGTGTCATTAGCATGTTGTTGGCCCGTTACTGACATGTTATTGGCGTGTCATTGGTGCATCGTTGCCGTGTCGTTGGTGTGTCATCGGCACATCACTGATGTGTCGTTGGCATGTCGTTGGCGTGTCATTGGCATGTCGTTAGTGCGGCGCCAGGGTGACGTTGGCGCGTTGTTGGCGCATCATTGCCGCCTCCTTGCTGCGTCCTTGGCCTGTCATTGCCATGTGACTGGTGCGTCGTTGGCATGTCACTGGCATGTTATTGGTGTGCCATTAGCATGCTGTTGGCGTGTCATTGGCATGTCATCGGTAACGTGATTGCTGCATCGTTGCCATGTCGGTGGCATGTCATCGGCATGTCATTGGTGTGTCATTAATATATCTTTGGCATGTCATTAGCATGTCATTAGCATGTCATTAGCATGTCACCAGCATATTACTGACGCATCATGGGCATGTGATTGGTGCATCATTGGCGTGTTGTTGCTGTGTTATGGGCACGTCGTTGACGCATCGTTAGTGTGTCATTAGTGTGTCATTGGCATGTCATTGGTGTGTCAGTGTGTCATTGTATGTTATTGGTGTGTCATTAGTGTGTCACTGCTGTGTCATTGGTGTGTCTTTAGTGTGTCATTAACATGTCATTGGCATGTCATTAGTGTGTCATTGGTGTGTCATTGCTGTGTCATTGGTATGTTATTGGTGTGTCATTAATGTGTCATTAGCGTGTCATTAATGTGTTAATGCTCTGTCATTGGTATGCCATTAGTATGTTATTGGTGTGTCATTAATGTGTCATTAGCATGTCATTAGCATGTCATTAGTGTGTCATTGCTGGGTCATTGGTGTGTCATTAGCATGTCATTAGTGTGCCAATACTGTGTTATTGGTGTGTCATTAATATGTTGTTGGTGAGTCATTAGTGTGTCGTTGGCATGTCATTAGTGTGTCATTGATATGCTAATAGTATGTTATTGGCATGTCATTAGTGTGTCATTGGCATGTCATTAGTGTATCATTGGCATGTCATTAGTGTGTCATTGGCATGTCATTAGTGTGTCATTGGCATGTCATTAGTGTGTCATTGATATGCTAATAGTATGTTATTGGCATGTCATTAGTGTATCATTGGCATGTTATTAGTGTGTCATTGGCATGTCATTAGTGTGCTAATGCTGTGTCATTGCTGTGCCATTAGCGCGTCATTAGCGCATCATTGCCGTGCCATTAGCGTGATGTTGGTGTGTCGTTAGTGCGTCGTTGCTGTGTCATTAGCCTGTTGCTGGCATGTCGTTAGCGTGTCATTGGCATGTTGGCACGCCGTTGGTGTGTCATCGGTGTGTTGGCATGTCATTAGCATGTCAGCGCATCACGGGGGTGTTGTTAGCGTGCGGGGGTGTCATTAGCGTGTCGTTAGGGCGTCGTTAGGGCGTGGGGGCGTCGCGGGGGCGTCGTCAACACGTCATTAGCGTCTTGGCATGTTGGTGTGTTGCTTGCGTGTTAACGTGTCGTTAGCATGTCGGCGCGTCGTTAGCACGTTGCCGGCATGTCGTTAGGGCGTGGGCGCGTCGTGGGGGCGTCGCGGGCGTGTCGTTAGCGTGTCGTTAGCGTGTCGTTAGCGCGTCGGTGCATGGGCGCATCGCGGGGGCGTCGTGGGCGTGTCGTTAGCGTGTCATTAGCGTGTCGTGGGTGCGTGGGTGCGTCGTGGGTGCGTCGCGGGGGTGTCATTAGTGTGTCGTTAGCGTGTCATTAGTGTGTCAGTGCGTGGGCACATCGTGGGGGTGCCACGGGTGTGTCGTTAATGTGTCGTTAGCGTGTCGTTAGCGTGTCGTCAGTGCGTGGGCGCGTCGGCGTCACGGGTGCGTCGTTAGCGCGTGGGTGCATCGTTATTGTACTGTTAGCATCTCGTTAGCATGTCGTTGGCATGTGCTTGTGTCGTCAGCGTGTCGTTAGCGTGTCGTTAGCATGCGGGTGTGTCGTTAGCGTGTCGTTAGCGTGTCGTTAGGGCGTGGGGGCATCCCGGGGGTGACGGCGCTGCTTCCCCCACACACGCACAGAGCGGCGCTGGTGCGGTGCTGTTACCATGTCGCCGGCGTGTCGTTAGCATGTCGTTAGCGTGTGGGTGTGCCATCAGTGTGTCATTAGCATGGGGGCGTGCCATTAGCGTGTCATCAGCCCGTCGTCAGCGCGTGGGCATGTGGTCGGGGCGTCGTTAGCGTGTCGTTAGTGTGTCGCTAGTGTGCCATTAGTGTGTCATTAGCGTGTCTTTAGCGTGTCATTAGCATGTCTTTACTGTGTCATTAGCATGTCATTAGTGTATCATTAGCATGTCGTTAGCATGTCTTTAGCATGTCTTTAGCGTGTCATTAGTGTGTCGCTAGCGTGTCATTAGCGTGTCATTAGCGCGCGGGGGTGACGTCACCGCTCTCTGTCCCCCCCCCGCGGCAGGGCGGCGCTGGAGGAGGCGCGGAGGCGTCGTTAGCGTGTCATTAGCATGTCATTAGTGTGTCATTAGCATGTCATTAGCATGTCATTAGTGC
>NW_020448571.1:0-1693 GCF_003343035.1 Apteryx rowi
TGGCTGTTGAGAGGAAGTGCCTGTTGCAAGGCCTTGGAGGACTAGAAGGGAATGGATGGGTTGGAGAGTTGGTCTGTGTGTGATTTGGGGGCCCTCTGGGGTGCCCTAGCTGCTGCCATGTCTGGTCCTGTGCCCTGTGTGTCCCTGAGACATGGGCACGTGTTGGCTGCCAACCCTCTGTGAGGCGTGGGGCAGTGGGTGCAATGTGTCACAGTGGTGGGGGGTGGCCTGTGGTGGGGATGGGTGGTGGCCCCAGTGTCTTGGTGCTGCAGGCAGGAGGAGGTGTCTGGAGAGAGCAGTGCTGTGCGTAGGGAGCCCTGCCAGGCTGAGGAGCTGGGGAGCACTGCGAGGTGAGGAGGTGCCTTGGCTGGCAGGGCCCAGGCTGCCCTGGTTGCGTGAGCCAGGGGTGCTGGCAGCCTGCTGCCTTCTGTGCGCTGAAGTTCAGGCTTTGAGTTTCCTCAGCTCTTGCAGGCTCTGCAGGCAGGATCCAGACTAAAGGCCAGGGAGCGTTTCTGCTTGCTCTGAGATGAAAACCAAGCCTGCTTTTTCCCTGCTTTCATCTCATTTACTTTTCCTAGTGAGAACTTTCCTCTGCAGCAGTGTTTGCTGAGGGAGGAGGAGGCTGTGGGTGTTGCTCATTGCCAGCTAGGCGTTAGCATGCTGGAAGCTCTTTGGAGGAATGAAGGCCTTGTTGTGAGGTGGTGTTTGGAGATGGGCAGGTGTGTTCTTGGGAGATCACTGTCAAGGGAGGCTGATGCCTTCCTGTGCACAATCTCCCTAGACAAGGAGTCCCTTTGWGTAGGCAAGGCAAGGCCAGAGTGTCCTGCAAGGATGTGCAGCCCAGGTCTCTCTTCCTTCCTGTTGCAGCCTCTGCAAGTTCCTCCACTGTCCTGCTGTATTGTGACCTGTCTGTGCCACAGCAGGGCAATGAGAGAGCAGCCCTTGTGCAAGCCTGATTGTGCTCAGTGTGGTGTCATCAGGTGCTGGCACTGCTGATGCGGACAAGATGCTGTTTTTTGCCTGATCTTTGGGTGGGTGTGAGGAGCCCCACTTAGCTCTAGATGCATTGCTGAGAGTAGCAGGAGCCAAGGGAGTGGTGGTGAGCACAGCCATCCTCCAACGAGGCTCCTGGCTTTTTGGCAAGCATTGCTGACCCTGTGTGCTTGAATCACGTGACCCTTGGTGTTTTCTATGTGAGCACTTTTAAAGTTTCTGCTCCATTTTTGAGGGGAGATTCCTAGAGCTTTTACATTGTGACCACTCTTTTTTTTTTCCAACTCGTGCCCCTGAAGCCTTGATGGAATTGTCTCCCTGCAGCCCTGAAAAATCCAGGTGCCAGTGAGTGGAGCGTTGGGGATCAATTGCTTGCTAAGAAAAGAGAGAGCAGTGGTCCTTCCTGCAGCCTGCCCCCTCATGCTGGTTTAGAGGAGAGCTCCTTGTGCCAAAACTGAGGACTACCAAGTTTTGCTCTGCCACACCCCAAGCTCCTTCAGTGGGTGACTTTGCTGGTGCTCTCAGACTCTCCCTGTGCCATGCCATGTGGGACTCTGGAGGCAGAGCCTTTGCTGGCTTCTGCATGTGTCCCATGTACTGCTGAAGCCTGCTGGCTTGTCTCAAGGCTTTTCCTGGGAGAGAAATGGCAGCCCTTGCTGAGACAGGGGAATGCAAATGCTTGAGAGCAGCAGAAGCCTTG
>NW_020448571.1:3648-4874 GCF_003343035.1 Apteryx rowi
AGGGTCAGTTCCTTGTAGGGTGGTGCAGGGCTGTCCCAGCAGGCCTTGCACAGTTCAGCTCCCCCACCCATCATCAAAGTGTCCATTGAAGCCTGCAGAATGACTCCTTCTTGGTATCACACTATAAAAAAATCCTCTCGCTGGTACTAATATATGGTGCGCTACTTTGGGAAGGTTGATCTGCCAAAGGAAGCCTCCAGATAATGTCCATGGTGTCTCTGGTCCACAGGGCAGCACGCTGGGGTTGGAGGAGACCTAGGTGAGGAGCTGTGTGCTGCTTGGTGACAGATCTGCCCCAGAGGACTAGACATGAGCAGGGTGGCCATGAACCCTGCCTGCCTGCCTGCTGGCCATGGGCTGGTGGGGTGGCTGCAGCAGAGGTGCCCTCGCAATCAGCACCCAGATGGGTCCCTGTCACCCTTGTCACCCCCTCCCCTCCTCAGGGCAGTCATTTCTGCTGGGTGGACTCTCTGAGGTGCTGGGTGACATCCCAAAGCCTGCTGGCCAGCACATCTGCTGAGGGCCAATCAGGCAGCTGCAGTGGAAGTGACCTCACAATCAACACTGCAGCCATGTCCCCTTTGCCTGCCTCTCCCCATCCTCCCACCCGTATATCATCTCTGGTGGTGGGATGAGAGGTGGTGTGATTGTCTTCTTGTCCTCAGAATGGCTCCCACCAGAACCCAGCCCATGAGGTTCCTGTACAGGAGGTGACCTCACCATCAACACTGCACAGGTGTCACTTCTATCTTTTTCTGTCCTGCCCCTCTTCTGAGTCGTCCTCTCTTCTGGGCCCCACATTCAACATCCCAGCCATGTCCCCTTTGCTGGCACCTCCTTCTCACCTATTCCTGTGGGATTATACACACGTGATGGGACAGCTCACGTGTCAGGGTGAAACTGGGCTCCTGGGGAAGGCATGCTGGGATGGTGAGGAGGTGCAGGTGTGCTCTGTGCAAAGGGGTGACTGGAGTGCACAGGGCTTTGTGTTGGAGCAGGTGATGAGCCAGTTGAGATCTTGTAGTAAGGATTAGAGGACACACCAGTCTGGGTGACATTCTGGTAGGAGTTTCAGCTCATTCAGGATCTGCCTGGCAGGATCCCACAGGAGACTTCCCTGGAGGGCAGAGGGGCCATGAGGCCTCTGTAAAGACACACTAGGCAAAGGAAGAGAGGGCAGAGAGGCAGAAGAAGAGAGAGGAGACGTGTCCTTCGGAATTCAGTAG
>NW_020448571.1:6347-7579 GCF_003343035.1 Apteryx rowi
GGGGATTCCTGCCAAGAAGCCCTGCATCTGAATAATTCTGAGTGGAGGAGGACAAGAAGGCTGGCCTGCTTCCACTGTCACAGGGCACCTGTGTGCTTTCCCTGACATCAACAAGGGAAGATGGAGAGTGGGAAGAATCATGGACACCTTCAGTGTGGAAGGGACCTCAGGAGGTCTCT
This sequence comes from Apteryx rowi, assembly GCF_003343035.1. Classification (NCBI taxonomy): domain Eukaryota; kingdom Metazoa; phylum Chordata; class Aves; order Apterygiformes; family Apterygidae; genus Apteryx; species Apteryx rowi. The sequence continues at coordinate 6,527 of NW_020448571.1, forward strand.
AGCCCAATCTGCTTCCTCACAGCAGGGTCAGCTCTGGGGTCAAACCAGGTTTGTTCTGGACTTCATCGAGTCTGGCCTTGGCAACCTCCAAGGCAGGAGACTGCACAGCCTCTCTGGGCAACCACTTCAATGCTTCACCATCCTCATAGTGGAAAAGCTTCTCCTTATCTTCTGCATGAACATCTCTTCTTCCAACTTATGCCCTTTGTCTCTTGTCCTACCACCATGCACCCTGGTGAAGGGCCTGGCTCCACCTCCTTGTAGCCATTGGAAGGGTGCTATGAGATCCCTCCAAAGCCATCTCTTCTCCAAGTTGAATCAGACCCATTTCCTCACACAGCAAGTGCTCCAGCTCCCCGATTACTGTGAGGGCCCTCGGCCAGACTCGCTCCCACTTATCAACCTCTTTCTTCTTCTGGGAACCCAAACCTCGATGCAGGGTTCTAGATGTGGTCTAGTGAATACTGACTAGAAGGCGATCACCATTTCCCTCGACCTCCTGGCTGTGCTCCTGTTCATACAGCCCACGATGCTTCTGGCCTTCTTTGCTGCCAGGGAACGCTGCTGCCTCATGTTTTGCCTCCTGTGCCCCAGCACCCTCACGTCCTTTTCCACAGAGCTGCTCCCCAGGCTCTCAGGCCCCAGCCTGTAACACAGTGTGGTGTTGGTTTATCACAGGTGGAAGACCTGGCATTTGTCCTTGTTGAATTCCATGAGGTTCCTGACAGCCCATTCCTCCTGCCTGTCTAGGTCCCTCTGAATGGCAGCTCTCAAGCATAGAGGACTGCCCCCTCACACCCCCACCTCCAGTTAGAGGTCAGCTACAAGCATGATGAGTGTTGCTTCCTCAGTGTAACTAATACAGATGATAAAGAGGACCAGTTCCTGGAGAGACCCTCTGGTGCTCCACTTCTCCCTGGCCTCCAGGAAGAGTACTACCCATTCACCACTGCCCTCTGAGCTTCTGATCATCCAAGCAACTTTTTACCCATCCGGTTGTCTGCTCTTCTAGACTGTAATGTTCTAACGTGCATACAAGAATATTGTAGGAGA
>NW_020448572.1:0-1239 GCF_003343035.1 Apteryx rowi
TGCCGCTCTGCTCTAGACACAGCCCTGTTTTTTGGCTGAGTCCTCCTTGTGTCTCTGGCAGTGGAGCTGTGCTGCCATGCAATGAGTCAGGATCAGCAAATGGCTTCTTTCTGATGCCTGTCTTCCTCATTCCTGCATTTTGTACACATGCAGCCACCTGTGCTGGGCTTTCTGAGCCTCATGAGCCCTTTGCTCTTGCTTTTGCTCTGGTAAAAGACATATTTTGTCCTATGCATGGGTGATGCGTTAGGAGCCTTTCCGAGCGCTGCTCTAAAATAACTCCCTGGCCATTTTTACCCTCCTTGTCTGGCACGGTATTAGAGGAGTGTTCTTCTCTGTGAACATAAGGTGCTGCCTGTGGTGATCCTGGAGCTGCATTTCACGCTCGTCCATGTTTTTGTCCCCATCCAGTGACTACAGGGGAAAGGGCTGTGCATCAAGGCAACTCTTAGAAGTGTGTACTGTGCCCTCATGCCATGAAGTGACACAAACTCTCACTTTTTCTTATGAGGTAACAGCAATCATGTGTGTCCTCGGTGTTCGTTGGGATTACCTCCCCTGCTCCTTCGCTTGGTTGCTCCTTGGATGCAAGTGGGGAGCTGGGCACATCAGTGCCCTAAGCCACGTTTTTCCACCCAAAACTCCTTCCCTGCTTTCACCCAAGCAGGGAGGCGAGGAAGGCTGCCATGCAGGGCCATGCCAGCCTCAGGCTGCCCTGCACAGGCAGGGAAACTGAGACATGGGGCCGCACAGTGCTGCTTTGCAAATGCCACTGAAGCCTTGGCTGTAGCCGCAGGTCAGGCAGGACTTGGGCAGATGGCTGTGAAGAGCCAGTGCAGCGTCTGGCTGGGCTGGCTGGGGCTAAGGCGGCAGCCCTGACCACTTCTCCTCCCCCAGACACTGGCGGGGGACCAAGGCGTCTGTGCCCGCTTGCTGGGAGCACAGAGCTGGAGCAGCCCCCAGAGTGTTGTGCTGTGCCGAGCTCTGCTGTGCCGTGCAATGCTGTGCTGTGCGAGGAGCAGGACCTCTTGGGGCTGTGCAGGGCTGGGGACGCTGTGCAGGGATGGGGATGCACTGCAGGGCTGGGGATGCTGTACTGAGCCAGGGGAAGGATGCCACCACCGTGACCTCAGCTGTGCTGGGGAGGAGGTGATGACGAGCACCAGCAAGCGCTCTCCAACTCCAGAGGAACAGGGCACATGGAAAGGTGTGACGCTGTGCTCCTTTTCCCCCCTGTGA
>NW_020448572.1:3455-7454 GCF_003343035.1 Apteryx rowi
GCCAAATTCTAAAACATGCGTAACGTCTGTTTGCCACGGTTCATTAGCCTTTAAACCTCTAGGGTTCACCCCTTCCTTCGAAGGCATTGGGGCGAACTGCTGACAGTCTGAACAAGACAAAATAATGTCTCTGGCCTGCTGGATGGGTAGTTGAAACYGCCTCTTCAGTGAGCGGGCATTTTGATGAAAGACGGAGTGAGACAGCCTGGCTTGTTCCAGAAGGTTGGGAACCACCGCTGGCATGGCTGCAACATCAGCGCGTCGATTTCCCTYAGCGATGGGTCCGGCCAGGTCCGTCTGCGAGCATACATGCAAAACATAAAAGTCATGCTTTCTACGATTAATAAGAGTCCAAAGAGCATAAAGTTCTGTAAAGAGCAAGGGATTGGAGACCTCGCAAAGATAGGAGGCCTCTAACCTTTGCACAAGGCCCGCGGCATAACAGGAATCAGTAACTACATTTACAGGTTCATTGGCACAAAGTTCAAAAGCCATACGGACAGCCACCATCTCCAGTACCTGTACCGACCCTCGTTCCTGTGTACGTAYGGTTGTTTTCTGTTGTTGCGTGGTAGGGTCCTGCCACGTGATAGCAGCCCTTTTAGATCTGCCCGAAGCATCGGTGAAGACAGTTAAACCAGGAACCAGGACAGGCTGACAACGGCGTTGAGTAACTAGGGGTAAGTTACTGGCCTCCGCCCATAACCTGTGCCGAGGATAATGGATGGAGAGTGGCCCAGTGAAATCAGCAAGGGCTACTTGAAAACCCCAATCTTCTGAAATTAACCAGTTCAAGTTGTCTGTAGTGGCTGGGATATAAATAACTTCAGGGTCACAGCCATTCATGGTTTGCAGTCTCTCCCTGCCCTTAATGATAAGYTTAGAATACATTTCTGTAAGAGTCCATAAGGTTTTHGGTGGAGTATGTTACAGAAAAATCCATTCCAAAATGTGCAAGGGATCTGTGCTTTCTGTATCCCATCGAAATAATACTGCAAAAGGTTGAAAGCTGTTGGCAATCAGAGCTAAATAAAAAGGCAACGAGAAGTCACATCGCCAACTCTGGCGTTCCTCCAGAGCGCGGGCACATAACTGAAGTGCCTTTCTCGCTTCAGGTGTCAAAGTTCGGGTGTAGGTTAGGGAGGTGTCCCCTTTGAGCATTTCAGAAAGGGGGTGTAGCAGTTCCGTGGAAAGTCCTAGCACTGGTCGGAGCCAATTAATGGCTCCTAATATTTTTTGTAGGTCATTAAGCATGACAATATCGTCTAATTGCAGTTGGACTGGCTGTGGCCTAATTGCATGCTGTGTAATACGCTAGCCAAGATAGAGCCATGGTGGTTTTCTCTGTACCTTTTCAGGGGCTATTTGTAATCCTGCAAGATGTAAATAGTGCATAACTCATTAGTCACCTTATGTAAGATTTGCTGTTGGCCAGCAGCTATCAGGATATCATCCATGTAATGGTATAAGATAGCGTCAGGAAATCTTTGTCGGGCAGGTTGCAAAGCCCGTGCTACTGCTACCTGACAYATCGTAGGGCTATTTTTCATACCTTGCGGTAAAACCACCCAGTGATATCGTAACATCGGCGCAGCATGATTTACAGAAGGTAGAGAAAAGGCAAACCGGGAGGCATCCTCAGGATGCAGGGGAATGGAGAAAAAGCAATCCTTAATGTCAATTATTGTCAAAGGCCAATTGGCAGGTAGCATAGCTGGGGACGCCAGTCCCGGTTGTAATGCACCCATGGGTTCGATTACAGCATTAATAGCTCTGAGATCATGCAGCATTCACCATTACCACTCTTTTTCGGTATACAAAAAACAGGGGTATTCCAGGGGCTAGTAGTTGGTATAACATGTCCCAATTGTAGCTGTTGTTTTATCAACTGCTGTAATTGGTCCAGCTRTTCCTTCTTTAGAGGCATTGATCAGCCCACATGGGGATGTCCGTTTTCCAATTGAGTCTCAGAGGTTGCAGTACATTTTGTCGGAAGGGCGGATCCAGCACCAGGATCTGCTTGTGCTTAGCCAGAGCCCCGGCGGCCGCCATCTCGCTCGCTCGCTCGCTACCACGGGAGGAGGAGCAGGAGGGGGAGGTGGGGAGGCCGGGCGGCGGCTCGGTGCTGGTGCTGGCGCTGAGGGGCAGCCGCCACGTCGCGCCCCCCCCCAACCCCCCCCCCACGTGGTGCTGCTCCACAATGGAAACATCCTTTTTTCTTTCTGTTCCCCCTTGACTCTCCTGCACATACAACTGAGCCGCCAGTGCAGCAGCCAGAGATTCAGTGTGATGGCGTACAGAACCCATGTTTCAACAAGCCCGTACCATATCGACAATAGTACAATTCGATCGATTCTTAACCGCCTGCAAGGCTCTCTTACAATCCGCATTCGCATTCTCAAAAGCAAGCTGCTTCAACAATAATGCTCAAGCTTCCTCATTCTCAATCTGCCGCTCCGTTGCCGCAAACAATCGATCAACAAATGCAGAGTATGATTCCGTAGGACCTTGCATTACTTTCGCAAAGGACAAACTCGAGTCAGCGCCTACACCCGGCAACCTGCGCAAAGCTTGTAAAGTGAGCTTAGCAATCGTGTCATATGTCTCTCTATCATAATCCGCTTGAGTTGCCCGGAGTGCATGCTGCCCTTCTCCTGCCAATTGGTAGTAATCTACTCCCCGTCGGTTTTGTGCATTGTCAAAAGCATAAATAGTACACTTGCAAAAGTCTGAAAGCCATACAGTGTACTGAGTGGGAGTCAAGACCATTTTGAATAACGTTCTCCAGTCATAGGGAGTCAGCACATATGAAGTGGAAAGTGCCTCCAAAAAGGTAACAGTATGACTGGACTGGACTCCGCTCTCCTTCGCCAATTTCCGCAGTTCTTTAACTATCTCATAACTGAAAGTCTGATAAGTCGGACGTGCCCCTGGGTTATAGATGACTGGAAATGCAGTGACACTTTGTAAATCCCCCGCTCGTAAGGCTTCCCGGTGGCACAGCTCCCATCCATCTTTCCCTTGTCTCACCCGTAACTCCCATTCATTAGTGGGGGGGCATAAGTCAGGCTCCTGCTCTGAAGCTATAATCCTCGGATCGGAGGGGTTAATTTCATCACTGCCATCGGCTTCTCCAGGAAAAGCTTTGAAACGTCAGTCACCGGAGGGCGGGGCTGTGTTACGAGCACCTTTCTTGCCTTCCCCATTCCCCAATTCAGGGGTCAATTGGGCAGGATCCAGGTCGTGGGGGGATGCCGCGACTACCGGGGGTGGCTCCTCAAGGGAAGGTGCCAAGGGTAAAGACGTATCAGAGGCGGGGGGGGGGGGGGGGGAGGGCAGAAGGCAAACTTTTTTGCGTGCCTTTGAGAGTACTCATAATCGTCCCCCATGTAGCCAGATGTTTATATACAGTGACATTCCCAGTCCCTACTTCTTCATGTAATCTTTGACCTACTTTCACCGATTCATCAAGTTGAAATGTCCCATTTACAGGGAAGTCAGGTACATTTCTCATAATCCAATCCAAAAGTGATAGTAATTTGCCGTCTGAAAGGACCCAATTCTGCCTGTCCAGAAGCCGTCTCAATAGGTTGAGACTTTGTTTCTGTTCTAGGGATAACCTTCCCCCCATGATTTCCGACAGCTCACCTTCGTCGAGGCGATGGGTGTACACTACTGATAAGGCCTTGGGTCCTGGTTTTGTTTTCTGGTCCAGTCTTCTGGTCCAGTCCCCGCGCGGGTCTCCTGGTTCAGTCGGGTTTCACTACCAGATCGGCGTCGCCTTCTTACGCCACACTTGTATCCCAGATCGATGTCTTCTGCTTATGTCGAATTGGGTCGCTGTTCGGGCGCCATTTGTAGCGAATGATTGCATGGACTCAAGACATGGTGCATCTTGAGACATTTATTGTTTGTTTCTGAGCATATTTAAAAAGTTAGCTGCTTCAGTGGTTTCACAGATACACTTTGCTAAGCCAGTCATGCAGATTATGTCACAGG
>NW_020448573.1:0-7224 GCF_003343035.1 Apteryx rowi
GTGGGCCTTCGCTGGACTTGCTCCAGGTGCCCCGTGTCTCTCTTGCACTGGGGAGCCCAGCGCTGGACCCAGCACTCCAGGTGTGGCCTCACCAGCGCCGAGCAGAGGGGCAGGAGCACCTCCCCCAGCCTTCTGCCAACRCTCTGCCTAATGCAGCCCAGGACACCACTGGCCTGCTTTGCCACAGGGGCGTGTCACTGCCTCATGTCCAAGCTGTTGTCCACCAGGACGCCCCCAGGTCCTTCTCTGCAACGTCCTTCCTGCCCTCTCCAGTCGGGAGCCACCCACAGCCTTTGTGGACGGTGCATTCGGTGCCACCAGCCCAGCCCTTAGGTCCCACGTTCACCAGTGTCAGCCCCAGCACTGACCCTGGGGGACAGCACTAGTCACTGCCCGTCAGGTGGGCTTTGTGCCGCTGATCACAAGCCAGTGGCCCACCCACCTGGTCGCCCACGTCTGCTGTCCACACCTCACCTATCTGGCATTTGTCCTCCCTTCTCCCTTGGACACGTACCTTTCCTTTCAAAGGGGAGAGAGCGTTTCCTCTCATGGGTAGCAGCTGGTCACTCTTCGGTTCCCTTCCACTTCTTAAAAACTGTGGCAGCATCACAGCAGCTACATCTTTTTTTCCCTCCCGTTTCTCCAGCGCAAAATGGACACGTGAGGCATGGTGACAGAAATGATCAGACACAATTTCTGGTCCTCTGCTGAGATCAGATTGCCTGAGTAGCAGAGACGTGGTGGGCAAGAGACTGAAGAAGAGAATTTGTCTCCTGAGAGTGCTCAAAAACTGACTGTCCGAAGGTTGCTATTTCGATAGTTGGTGCTGAGATTCAAATTCCATCAGTCTTCACACACAACAGGCAGACAGAGGAAGCTGTGAAAAAGACAAGATTCTCCATTGCTATGTATTTTTCCATTTAGGCAAAGCAGATTTAGGTTGTACTAGCACAGCCTTTGTATATTATGCCCCAGGGAGAAAGAGAATACGCATTGCCCTGTATTAGCTCTGAACTCATCCAACAGTTCTGTTCTCTTGGCTAGCTTCCTTTGCTTTCTTAAGCGTCTTCCCCACCTCCTTCCTATTTTTTTGTTTTTGAAAGAAACACTGAAGAGATGACAGTTCATTCTGGCAACCACAATAGTTTTTTAATAGCAATATACAATACAATCTCAGATAAATATTTTATATAGACACATGAACATCCACATCACTCAAACCTAGATAATGTTCCAAAACTCCAATTGTGTTTAAACAGTGCAAGATAAAAAAAAAGTCCTCATGCACGGGAAGAATGCAAACAATTTCTAAAATGAAATGAAACTAAACTAAAAGAGCTTTTCCAAAGAAAAATCTAACAAAACCCAGTACACTTTAAGACATTCTGGCATGTCAGAACAGATTCTCTCGGTCTTCCTTTGTTACTTGACCAGGCAAGAGTATACGGTATAAAAGCTGCTGAAGTGTTCCCGCATTTCATGCTTCTGATGCAGAGATTACTTAATTTGAGATTTATCACCTGGCAGTCATTTTTAAGAATGTCAGTTTTTATCTGCACAAATTGCACACTGCTCTGCTCTGCCATTGCTACATCAGGAACTACAATATTTATGAAGTATCTTGCAGGACACCATCCACAGCCCCGGATTGCCACAGCTCAAGATGAGAAACAGATCCATTTCACACAACAGATTCAGAAAGCCCCAAACAAATTTGGGCTTCTAGTATAGTACRCTGGATTGATCCCATGCCTAGAGAAATAAAAGACTCAAAGCAACTCATGCAGTTGCCACCTTACTCTGCAGGTCAGTAATCCCGGACTTGGTTCTCCAGCTCTCTGAGCCTGTAGTGCTTGCCATGATAAACAGCAGTTTCCACTGCTGTTTCACACAGTATTTAACCCTTAGGAAGAACCTTAGGAATTGCACAGTGCTACTCACTAAAAGAGGAAGAGCAGTGAGTGGGGAAAGGTATGCCAGGATGACAAAGGACAGGGAAAGCCTCACTCAAACCCAACAAAGAGGAGACGAGAGAATAGCAATTTCAAGTCACTTTAGGAAAAGGACTTATTCTTGTTTTAGAGCTCATTCATATTTACAAAAATCACTTCAGTGTTTTTCAAAAACAGATTTATCAGTACTGAAGTAAAAAAAATCTGGTAGGACAAAGTGGACCAGAATCCACATGCAAACAAACAGACTCCTGTTTAGAGACTGAGTTCAACATGGAACCAAAGCAAAGCTGCCAAGCTCAGATTCAGATCTTTCATTTCAGCCTTTGCCAATTTTGATTTATAATTGAAGAAACCACCTTGCCAGGAGTCACCTCATCAGCAAGACAACCCAGCATCTGGAGAAACTGAACCCAGCTCTGATCTCCTGTCACCTTGTACCAGAGAGGCTGCGAATCCCTTTTGGGCCAGAGGAAAGAGACATGAATCTCTAGGACCCAACTGATCACACCTCACACAGCAAGGCAAAGGGCCAGCTTAAACATGACAAACTCCACATTCCCTGCAGTCTTGATTCTGATCTCTTTCAGGGCCCAGTCTGGCCAGTCCACAGGAAACTTTCTAGGATGTGCACTGATAGATCAGGCCTGGCCCAACTGGAATACATGTGYAAACCTGGGCCCACATTAAAGCAACAAGCACATTTAGGGTCTTTGCTTCCAGTTAAGGCCTGCATCTCAGGTTCTTGTTGTGAACATGGGGATGGTGGAAGGGCCTGGTTTTGAAAGAAGGCTTGGACCTGCGCTCAATTAACAGCATACACTAATATGCCCACATGGGTGAAGGAGAAATGCACCACAGTAGCTGTCCTTCCAAGGAAAGGTGAGTTTGGAGTACATCTTCACCCAGTTCCTTGGATACAGATCCGGACACTCATTTCCCTTTAGTGTCCAAAGGTCAAAGAATTGTTTTGTAGCTGGTTTCTCTCTAAAATTGTCATTTCCTGCCACATACTAAAGCAACCTTCTTTGCCTCAGCATGGTAATCACAGATGTGCCTACACTGATAAACCAGAGGGGTTGGCAGCAGCTGTAAGCTGGATGCAAACAGCTCCTACAAGCTTACACATTTAAAATGAAATAACCGAAGTGCTTTTCATCACTACCAGTGTAAGAGTTAAGGTGGAATGGACAGAACTGAAGTGAAGCCATACACCCATCCTGGAACATGAGGTAGGTTTGTCTGGAGATTTGCCTGCTACAATATGCCCACCTTTGTGCTCGTGCACTCTGCGCTTGCTCAGCAATTCCCCCATGACTCACCTCAGCTTCTGAAAATGTTTACACCAATTAGCCTGACTGCAAGAGCATTGTCTAGCACAGTCACATTTGTTCACCTGCTTCCAAGGACAAGAACTTTCTTAGCAAAGATGTGCTTCTAGCGAGGGGATGGGACTATGAGGCTGTGATCAAATATATTAGAAGAGTTTCACCTCACCTTGCAGAGGAAGGCAATGGCTTGGCTCATTCTGTGGTACTTTTGGTACAGACAACTGCATATGTGTTTTGATGACATCAGCAGGCTGCGTTGCCAGTAAAGCCATGATTCCTACAAAGATCCCACTGCCAAAATTCAGCAGGTGCATGAGTGCTGGATCCAACTGATCTGCCAGAAAGCAAAGGGAACTCACTCAGACACAGAGCAGTGCAGTAATACTCATGCTGCACAACACAGTGAAAAGCTACTGAATAACAGAATCCACAGCAGAGTTTGAAAGAAGTTAAAATCTAGGCAGGGCAGAGAAGACTTTTCAGGAGGAAAAGTGACTACAAGGTAAAGGTTAGAACTGTTAATAAGACTCACTGCCAAAGAACTGAATTTGACTGGAACTCAGAGAAGGAAAGGTTGTATGAGAGTCTTGTCCCAGCCAGTTCGACTAATTCTAACATCACAGAAACCCCATTTTAGTGGAAACTACCCAGCATACAAGACAACTAGCAGCAGACAGCACCGCTGAACACAACCTCTCTCTCAACTGTTCACTAACCTACCTTATGCATCAGACTGCTCCATGAAAGACAATTAATAACAGACCACTTCTGGTTGCTAGTTCTGGACTAACCCAGGGCTACAGTATTTCACAGGTAAAAGGCCAATGCCCCACCTAAAACCCTACAAGAGACTAATTTAACTACTGAGGTAGATGGCTGTAAGTACAGCAYGCAGACAGTTTACTGCAGGGCAAGAAGAACACTTTCTGTCACATCACCTTACGTTCAGCCTTTACCCTGAGGGGTGAGTTTTTTGGTTTGCGTGCAGAACATCAGGCAGAGTCCAGAGAAAGGAGCATCCCGCAGCAGCGTTGCAGTGAGTCTGCTGAACGTGCCACGATTCCCCTCTGTCTGATAGACAGTCTTCAGAGCTCCATATTCACTCCCATAGCCAAATCTTCCACTCTGCAAAGGTAGACAAGTCAGTCATCTATGTGCCAGACACAGGCCAACAAGTTCTGTACACACCCTGAGGCCACCGCGTCCAAACAGATGTTAGTACACACTCCATGTGATGGCCGAAACGGCAGTGCCCTAGGGCACAACTGAGTTCCAACCTACCTCAGCTTTTAAAACAATCCTTCAAGAAGATAAAGTAAGAAAAATGCTATAATTAGATGGGCATTGCATAAAACTGAAACTTAAAAATCTCAGGGTGAATTCTGTCCCATCTTATATTCCTTGCCTAAAAAACAGGGGTGTGGCATGACATTTTCTGTATAATGTGTGAACTAGAACGAAATCAGGACTACAGTCCCCACTCTCATTCAGTGCCAGGAACTTGCAGTTTTGCTACAACACATGGTGAACCTCCAACATGCCTTAGAACAAATTTTAACATATCTGCTTTTTCACTGCAACTTCTCCTGCTCCATGCACTTCCCCTGGAAAGTCCTTAGCACTGATTCCCATAGACGGCCGAGCTTGCTGCCTTCACAGCGGTTGACTGCACCTGGCAAATGGAAGCAGTTACATGCACATGAAAAGGTTGCATGGCAGTTGCACAGGATTTTTCAGACCACAGTTGACACCCAGTTAAACTGCCCRGCACCCAGTCCAGCAAACATGGCACTCTCAGATGACTATCAACAGATGCTGCAGCTACATCTTGGCAGAGCTCACCAGAGCTACCATCTTCACTCCTCTGGGGCAAAATACTGAATCTTCTCCATGCTATAAAAACAAACCTCCATTTCGGAAAGACTCTCAGCATCTGAATTACAATCCTGAACGCTACGCCCTGGCCAGGACACCAGGAAGAAGCCTCTGACGGTGCTCACACAACCCTTCCCCCCGATCTGTGCACAGAAGGCTGCAGAGGCTGCAGGCGGGTTTTCAGCAGGTTGAACAGCTGGACCAGGAGGCCGGAGCGAGTCCCCCTGATGCAACCATGCACAAAGGCCTTCAGGATTGGCATCTTACTATTTTCTAATGCTTACTTTTGAACCTCTTGTCACTAATTAGATCCATTGTGATTCTTCAACAATGTTCCCCAAAACATGTCACTGGAAGGGCAGCAAATATAGGAGAGATGACRTGGGCACTGTCCCGAGATGTCCTTCTCCCCAAGATGTCCTTCTTCCCACAGCATCTTGACAGTGGCCAAACCTGGGCTGTCTCAGCTCATGTCCTGCGCGTGGCACCTGATGGTAACCCCATGGCTGCTGGGCCATGAGGCACCACCTCACGTGCAAGCCCCTCGGTGGCCTGCGGCGCCCTTTGGGTTTGCAGCTAGAGGTGCCCGGTGCGCCCCTCCTAAAGGCACACGAGCCTGATACGCCCCCACTGAATCCGTTACAAGGCAAAAAAAGTACATCTAATGTGGCCTTGGTGGTAGAAAGAGGTGTCCCTGTGAAAACAGGCACGAGATTTGGAAAAGACACATTTCCAATAAAGCAAGGAGGTGCCTGGGTCAACACATGTGTCAAAGCCACCAAGCACCTGGCTGGTAGCCTGACACCAGGGACATCTCAGCCACCCCCTGGCAGGGCAAGCAGAGCACTGGGGTCTGCTGGGTCCACCAGGGCTTCCCACTCACTTACCGCATCAGCGCGGCCCCGGGGCATAGAGGATGATGGCGGGGGGTGAAACGGCCCCCTCCGGTCTCCCATCCACTTGCTGCTCCACGCGGAGCCCGCTTAACTTAGCAAGGGGAGCCCTGTGCCGAGCCGCACACAACCCCGGCGGATCTCCGCAGCCAGGGAGCGAGGCGGGGCCGAGTAACGCCCGCGGCGCTCGTTCCGCCGCTGGCCAATCCGAGCAGCCCGCCGCGAGCCAATCGGGGGGCAGAGCACGGCCGCGCAGGGCGCCTGCGCGCTCGGTTTAACCCGCCGCTTGCCGGGGGGAGGGGGGGGGATACGGCTGCGCGCGGCGGCCGGTCAGCGCCCGGGTCGGCGGGCGGGCGGCCCCCGGGTCTCGCCTGCCTTGGAGCCCTCTGCTGCTCAGCGATCTGAACTGTTACTGAATGTTTCTTTTTCCACAGATACCTGTGTTCTCTACTGACAGTGAATTTTTTTGTACCACCCTTGGCACATCAGTGCTCACTTTGAAAGCTGGCTCTCTTCAGTGGTGACTTCAAGACTGCAAGTTAATTAAATGAAAATAATAGGAAATATTTAAGTCACTCCCCTGAAAAGATCTCTTCTTTATTACATCATTTGCCAGCTAGTTCAACATCCAGCAACTGCAATGCTGCAATGCACAGTCCTAGTGAACTTTACAAAACACAGGCAGTTCAGAAGGGAAAATTTATAATGTATTGTTTTAATTCCTTCCTGTCTCTCCCCCTAAAGGTCTTGTTCTGGAGATAGTGGCATTCAAAACCACAAGCTTCTCTCCACCATTTTCTTACCATTAATGTTTCTAGTCTGTCTTCTAAATCTTGAGCGTGGAGCAGAGCAGGCCTGGTTTTCTGGATCATTTAAGCTAGACACTGAAATGAGATGATTCAGCTCTCAAGATTGGCTTTCTTTGCTGCCTCTTCAGATCCAGCCCTTTCTTATCTGTGAGGCAGGAGGAAGATGGGAGGACTACACAGCTGCTTAAATGATCTGCTTTTCTGAGAATCTCTTGCCAGCTTGCCATGCCCTGGCTGTGTCGTGGGAGGCGCTTAAAGACGTGTCACACTTCAGCTAAGGTGGGCTGTTCCTAGGAAGGAAAACGGGTACAGAAATAAGCACGTCCACAAACCACTTGTCTTTGTTTGTTCACTTTTCCAAATA